>NC_089597.1:105957846-106287600 GCF_019320115.1 Miscanthus floridulus | reverse complement strand
TAGGATTCATGTTTAGGCTCCGGGTATAAATACCAAGCTCCGGCTATTGTAAAAAGACATCAATCAATCAAATACAAGTCAATTATTTTTTTCGGCTCCGGCCACCCCTTAGGTGTAGGAGTATAGTAGATCTCGGCGAGTTCTTCGGCAAGTACGGCTGCATCGATCCGGTCGACCTCCACTACTTGTTGTAAGTACCGTCATGGTTTATACCTCTGTTCGTATGGCTGCATCGATCCGGTCGACCCCCACTGCGGCTCTGGTATAAGCTAGTTATCGACTCTTGCCTAATTCAACTATGGCCTGTGTGATTCTGCCTCACACCCCACTGCTTGAATTAGATCAAGGTCAAGTTATTGGCTCTATCTTAGAGTGACAGTCTTTGGTAGATTCATTAAGTTACCGATATTGCTTATTGCTTTCATTGTTTATCTAATTACAACAATATCACTCTGCCCGATTGAGATTGATCTGGATCGGCCTTATATCTTGTTTAACTCATCGTTTGCTAATCTATCCTCCACCGAATTGACCGCAGGAGGTGATCGACATCGAACCATAGCCAGGGCCGATTCTGCGAGGGATAGACACTCAATGAGACTCTGGCCATGTCGATCAATGGAGGCAAGCAGATCGTCATTATCAATCCACCTCATCTGATGGCAAGGGGGCTGGCAGCAAGCCGTCGATGAGGAAGGCCCTAAAGGCCGAACGGAGTCAGCCCGGTTCCCCGAGGCAGCGGAGGCATCACGGGATATACCCTCCTAACGACGAAGGCGCTGACGTGATGATGCAGATCCGATGAAGACCTTCTCAGGAAACCTCTTGCTATTCTCCATGATCTCTGACCTACGAAAAAGCAGGAACTATGCTAAGGGTGCAGAAGGTTTGAGGCAAAGTGAGTTATCCTTAGATCAACTGCCGAGGCCCGTTTATATAGCCTAGGAAGGCGAGAAGATAGATTTCACCAGGGGTGTGAGTTTGTAATAAAAAACGGAAGCGGAACGGCACTCCAGAAGTTTAGGAGACGGATAACAAAGAAATAACAGATTCAGACTTATTGCTTCCTCAAATTACAAAAGATCTGAAAAAGATTCGGAGATTTTACCAGAGATCAGCCTATCCAGTTTATTTTGGATTGAAGGGAGTCCGGGCCCCAACAAGGCCAAAGTCCATCGCGAGGCGAGTTGGCGTTGGCCCATTGCTAACATTATGCCCAAGGAGAGAGGAAATCGCCCGCCTAAACATAAATTCAACCGATTTTTCGATAAATCAGAAAACTATGGGGAAGAAGCCTGTGGCTTTCCTAGTGGGCATTCAGTGGAATAAACAAGGGGAAGGTGTCCACATATTTTAGCCCTTGCAAACACTAGGACAACTTTGCGAGCATGGAGAGAAGACTCAGGTGATATCACAAGAATTCTCCTAATTGCAATAGCTGATCCTCTTGCTCGACTGGACGCTAGAATGAGCGACACAATCACCCTATGCACAAGAATTCTCCTAACCACTCAAGATCTGCATAGCAAAAGGATAAACCACAGAGGATCCAGCGGCATCGGAAACACCCGAGGAGGCAGATAGAAGTGGAACATGGCTGAATCATTGAGTTTGCTCTCACCAAGGTCGGATAGCCATTTTTATAGCCGGCTTGGAAGGATAAATCCAAAACGCCCGTGAAGCAATAATGCTCTGAAAACGTTTTGAAGCATGGGCTCATGAGTTGATATGGACGGCGACGAATAGTAGACCCCAGATCAAGATTCCTTGCCCGTGGCTACGGGCCTATCGGGAGCACGGACATGGTAATTTTAGAACAAAATTTCTTTGTCCCAAAATTGGGGGGCATGTGTTTACACCAAAATTTGGAAGGAGAGTCACAGGGACCAAAAAGCTCCCAGGATCATATCATCAAGGGATCAGTTACGGGCGGATCAGAAACAACTGATTCAGATGCAAAATCTAGGAATTGGCTTTCTTCGGACAGTACCAGCAGATAACGACAGAGGCTATGCTCGACGCCAAGATGAAAACGTGTTGGACTCTACAAAAAGGGAAAGATTAGAGTCCAAGTTATCTTAAATTAGGAATGTTTTTATTTTCTGCCAAAGGTTGTAACAAATCGTGCTCGAGTAGGATTCATGTTTAGGCTCCGGGTATAAATACCAAGCTCCGGCTATTGTAAAAAGACATCAATCAATCAAATACAAGTTAATTACTTTTTTTGGCTCTTGCCACCCCTTAGGAGTAGGAGTAGAGTAGATCTCGGTGAGTTCTTCGGCAAGTATGGCTGCATCGATCCGGTCGACCTCCACTGCTTGTTGTAAGTACTGTTATGGTTTATACCTCTGTTCGTATGGCTGCATCGATTCGGTCGACCCCTACTACGGCTCTGGTATAAGCTAGTTATCACTCTTGCCTAATTCAACTATGGCCCGTGTGATTCTGCCTCACACTCCACTGCTTGAATTAGATCAAGGTCAAGTTATTGGCTCTATCTTAGAGTGTCAGTCTTTGGTAGATTCATTAAGTTACCGATATTGCTTATTGCTTTCATTGTTTATCTAATTACAGCAATATCACTCTGCCCGATTGAGATTGATATGGATCGGCCTTATATCTTGTTTAACTCATCGTTTGCTAATCTAAAACTAATTTAATCCACATCTTAAGCGATGAGTTATGTTTTTATCGGCTGTTTTGCGTCAATCTTAATCGTGCATAGCGTGCGGTTAAGGCATGTTCGATCTTGAGTAAATCTATCGGTTAGCGAGAACGTTTCATGGCCCGTCATCACGGCCTGTGGGATTCTGCCTCTCACCCCACTGTTGGCACCGTGGAGTGGGGATCGTTGGTTGGTAGACCCGTTCCTGAGAAGACATGACCTTAACTGTGCGCTATGCCTGAATCGGTTGTTTAGCCGATATCGAATGCTTTCACGAACAGTTCACATCATGAGATCGTTCAAGTAGAGATAAGTTGAAAGATGTGTTAGCCCCATGATCTTGTTATTGTATTACGGCCTGCATGATTCTGCCTCATGCCCCACTGATATTAGTAATGAGTTAGGGTCGTCGAGTCTATTGTTGTTTCTACGGCCTGCATGATTCTGCCTCATGCCCCACTGGTCATGACGATAGATGAGATCTAACATGTTCATTAGATTTATCTTTATTAAATGGTTAAGTGATGTTGAATTGTTTCTTTATATAAAAAGGAGTTCGGTTACTCGTAATCATTGGCTCAGTATGGACCGATCATCGTTGATATCTTATTGCCATTGATTAATATTTGTTTAAATGATGTTTATCCTAAATGATAATCGATTCTCTTCACACGACCCCATGAGCTCTAACTGAATCATTCTCATGAATATACTGGAATCGGCTATTTAGCCGATTTCCTTTCATATCGGCTCTCACAGCCGTACATTCTGGACTGTCTGGCAACACCGGCAAGTTCTGCCCTTAATTACTGATGAACTTTCTCTCCTTGTCAATTGCAGGGTCAAATTGACTGACATGCCTCGGGAGGATTGCGCAGGATCGACCACCCCTGCGCTGAAGCTAAGCGGATGTGCTCCATCGAGCGGACCCTTCCGGCTTGCTGCGTGTGTCCTCGGCACGGGATGAAATTCTGTGTCGACAGCTTTTAAGTATCTGCGTGTAGTGAGTTATCTTGGGTTGTTTAGTTAACTGCTGAGTAACAAATGTTCAAGCAAACATTAATTTCTCAATTAGTTGATTCTCTCTGTTTTTTTTATAAAAAAAATGTCTATGTTTCTGCAGCACTAGGATGTGCCTCCAGGGGTGAGAAACCTAGGGCTGGTTCAGCAAATGCATCGAAGACTCAAGTTGTGGGCACACGGTCTTCAAAATTGAAATCAAATCTTGGAGTGACTATGATTCCCCTTGCCTGAAATTACTGGTGCTCAAGAAAGTGAGCATATTGAATTGCCGTAATTTTCATATATGTCATTTTACGGTTGATATACTCCGATAGTTTGGTTAAGTTCTGTGGCTGAAAATGACTGTATTACTGCTAAACTTATTTACTGAATCAATACAATACTGCATTGTTGATTTTTATATTTTGTTGTTCTTTTACCATGGAAAATTTGTATCCATAGTGGAAAGAAAGTCCATAGAAATATGGTTCTTGCCAGCTCTAGTCAATGTGTCATATGACTTGAGTATATCGCCACTTAGGTTATCAGATTGATTCTACAACTCTGTTAACTAATTGATGAGTTAACTAGTTGATTCTACAACTTTGTTAAGTAGTTATATGATTCATATAATAAGATTTCACGATTCTAGTAGTTATCATTCTAGTTTTGATGCGATTTCAAGTAACAACTTTGTTTGGTTTGAGGTCATTGTTGCCGAAGACACCAATAACAAATTGCCAGCTCATGATCCATGTTGGTTTGATCCAATGATCTGCAAGATGATGTTAAACGTGAAGTCCAAGCTGGAAAACTATTTTCACCATTGTACACCTCTGTCCTGCTTTTGAAACCAGAAAATTCCCGAATTTCATGCGGAGACGTGCTCTCATGCTCTGAAAAACAGAAAATGCCGATATTCACACGCATGCAACCGCACAAACATGAATCCAAGGATCTGGCTCATCGATGCGATGAAACACAAACACCCATACACTACTTACGCCACAGAACTGATTATTACAGTAGCGTTGCTGATAACATAGCAGATGCTATGCCGCTGCTCGCTGGTGGTTACATCGAGGCCATAACAAGCTGTGCGAGGCTTACAACTCCAAGTAGAAACGTAACTGTCGCAGCTCAGGATACGGGAATGGTCATTAGCCCATTACATCAGGAAGAACGGCGAGGCATAACGAGAGGCCAAGTTGCTTCGGTGCGTGTTGAAGCCCCGGAGGCGCTCCAGATTCATCACGTCAGAGTGGTCGACAAAGAGATTTACCTACATAAGCCCGACACTTGTCAAAACTTTGGGATCAAATGAACCACGAGAAACAATGGTATCAGCATTGCTCAGCTTGAGTTTATTCAGGGGGGAGAGGAGTCAGTACCCTTGGGCCATATCGTCTGACAAACCACTCTGAGGTGTTGGGGTTGGAAGCTTCAAACATGGTTTTATCAAGCCCGAGCTGGCCTACAATCTTGGCGACGATGTCTGTCCTCAGAGATTCAGCACGCTGGCAAACATCATCGGCGTCGATCATGATCATATCTGCGCCTGCTTCCAAGCATCTCTCTGCCCTCCTAATCAGCAGGTCAACATCTTCAACTCTTTCTGCAAGAGTGGACACCAAACACACATGTTCTGAGTAAAAAAAAGGAATTTGATTTTGCCATACTATAGCTTAGAAAAAATGGCGTAGCATAGTGTGCAAGGCTGTGAACTGTGATAACAAAAGACAATGGTGGCAAAAACGGCTAAATTATGAATGTTGAATGAAAAAACGCAACACATTCAAGCAGTTAGTTAAACGAACCGTCTAACTGACCATTGTTCAGTATAAGAACTGTTGCTTTGTGCAAACATTATTCAGTACTCAGTATGATAGGAGGTAACTAGGGTCATACCAATCACAGTGTGTATAATAAATGTTGAAAAGACACCCCTGTTTGGTTTACCTGAGGTCTTCTCCTTGACCGGAGCTATGTACGCCCCAAAGGCCCTATCACGAGATGCTGGAAACAAGATTGATTGTGAAATGTGAAGGGATGGCGGCGGCCCTGCTGCGCCAATCCTCCGACGCTGCATGGCGTGGCAGGAACTTGTCTAGTCAACATGCCTCGCCAACATGTTAGATTTGCCCAACAAATGTGGTGTGGCAACGTTGTTTGTCGCACCATGTGGGCTACACAGGCAAAAGGGTTAGATATGGGAATGCTTTTTTAGGGTAGGTTAATTTTAATTTTTTTTAAAAAGGTTTAAAACTGAAAAATAATCTGCCAAATTTTAAGATTGACAAAGTCACCATATCTGATGACGGTCATGTCATTTACCACTAAAAAAGTGGGACTAAACGAAAAAAAAATATGAACACCCATACTAAGGAATTTGAACATAGGTTGACAAAATTTACCACCAAAAAAACCTATTAATTAATAACCATTCCTATGTGATATTATTTTGATCACATTTGAAAGCTGCCTTCATGCTTGCCTAGTTTCCTGTGTGATCGATCAATCCTATAACTAAAAGAAAAACACACTATGCCTCTAAATGCATCGGCGTCACTGTATATTTCCTATTCCATGGTTAAACTCATTGGGAACCCCTAATAAGCATCCACTAAACAGATCACACCCTCTTGTTTGTGCATGTGTATAGCTTGAGTTAGTTTTCTATATATTGATAATGATAGAACTGAATTATTTACAAGCATATTGGAGTACTTGGGTAAGTTTTTTTTATAGTGGTAGACATTAGGTAACTCAGATGTAAATTTTGATATTTCTCTAGATTATTCTTAATAATGATGAAAATGGATAATTTACATGCAAATGGAGATTATTTTTACTTTAGACCATTTTCCATAATGGCACAAGAGTACGATTAGGGGGTTACTATAGATTATTTTCACAATAGCTGAGGTTGATTATTTAAAAATAAATTAATGTGGTTATTTTAGAATATTTTTATAACAGTAGAGGTGGATAATTTCTTAGAAAATAGAATAGAGCTAACTACAATTATTGATACAATACCGAACTAATAATAGCATATGGCATAATGTTTCTATATTTTATGAGTTTTTAAGGATTTTTTCCTTGTAGTGTGCCTCGTAGGGATCCAGGGGGCTAAAGTTTAGCCCACTTCTTTTAGTCATCTTTCAGCCCTCATGGATCCAAATAGGAGGGCTAAAAGTGGGGGTTAAACTTTAGCCCACCCCTTTTCCATTAACCCCTCCGCTAAAGAGGGCTAAAAGTGGTTCTATGGGGCAAAAGACGCATATTACCCCACTCATCCCTATGCATGGTTGTGCATGTGTATTAATTAGGGGCAAATGGGTCATGGTATGGTACATGAGGCTAATCTTTAGCCCCTGGATCCAAACAGCCCCATGAGCTAAACTTTAGCCCAGGGCTAAAGTTTAGCTCCATGGATCCAAACAAGGCCTAAGGTCTCGAATCCTCCGGATTTTGAGAATCTAGATAGGAGAAATCTCACAATCCTAGCATCTCATCCAAACGGTCTAGATTTTAGAGGGATTTTAACTCATAGATTTTTAGAACATAGAAATCCAATAAAACTGTTAGGATTCTTTTTATCCGGATTCTCAGAATCTCTTGGGATTCAAACGACGGCTCTGCAAGGACCTCCTCTTAGTAAGAAGTGAGGGCATATTTGGCATAGCTTTATCTTCGAGATCCATTTTAGATGTAGTTTGTAGATTTAATTAGTGTGTGTATACGCGTACATTAGCAAACGTTCTTATGCGTTGCTTTGGGAACCCAATACGTATAGGAATCAGACTCTATATCATCACTAGACGCTAGTTGTTCTAACTCGTATGAGCATGGATCATAAGTCCGGGTCACATATAAGATAAGGAGAGCATGACCCAATATGTTTTAGAACCGAACTCTGTCTCGATCATCGCTAAACGCGAGTTGTTCTAATTTATATGATCAGGGGTCATGAATCCAAGTCACATACGAGACACAGATGACATGAGTGCAGTTTGAGGACTAAAAGAAGGGAGGGCGTGAGTGCAGTTTGAGGACTAAAAGAAGTGGGACGGAAGAAACTTTACACCATCCGAATAGTTAGGGGAAGATGGACAAAAAAAATAGGGATGAAATTTTGGCTCTTTAATATTACTAGCAAAAATATCCGTGTGTTGCAACGAGAGAAAAGAAAGGTATAACGTTATCTAAAGCCTTGACTCTATGTGTTTTTTTGTCTTGAAAGCTATATTTTTTATATTTATTTACATCATTATATTTTTATGGCAATCGACATTGTGCTAAAATATACCTAAATAATTTTAAGTCAATTTATTTTCTTCTACTTAAGTAATCAATTGCATTTATGACATAGCGCAGAGACTCTCTTACGAACACGGAGGTCAGGGGCACACGTCACTCTCAATTATAGCATCAAAGAATCAACAAATGCATTTGAGCATACCGCATACCAGGAATTTACATAGGGTATAAACACTTCATCATACAACTTTTGTTAAAAAAGCCAAGACCAATAGCACACAATTAATTAATGAAGAATATCACCAGTGAAGCAGTTTTTTTTAACTTCAACTCTACAAGCAGCTCCAGTGATGGAGATGAAGCTGTTTTGGTAAAACATTTGGTCAAACAACTCCTTATGGTAGGTAAAAACTGTAAAATGTTCATAATACCCTTTCTTTTCCTTTCTTTCTTTTTTATCTACTTTTTCTTTTTTTCTCTTCTTTCCTATCATTATCTGCTAGCTCGGAGTCATGAGGCGACATCTACTTGCTCCCAAGGCCTCCAACTTCGTTCGCCTGAAGCCTTGCCAAGGCGTCCACAGAGCCTTGACGGGATGATGGTCATAGCACCCCGGCGGCCACGGAGCCTCCAACTTCCACGTGACGGTGCCCCCACAGCTTGACAACTCCATGCGACGGAGCCTCGATGGCCGCACGCCCTAACGTCTCAGCAACCTCATCCGCATCCCCGTCTCTCCGCCCCGCGTCATCGCCGTCATCCTCGCCTCGGTCTTGCTCACGTTGCCGTCTCGTCAGGTAGCGCCGCCGTTGCCTAACCTCGTCGTCATCTCCGTGCCTTGCGCCACCGTTGTTCCGACCTCAGCATCTTTTCGCGCTGCCTCGCCTGCAGATATGATGCCTTGTGTATATGGGTTAATTGGTGTCTAGTTTAACCCAATTTGTATTAATTCATTGAGTCGTTGTACTGTATTTGTCCTATTAAATTGGTATCAGAGTCCATCACGTTGGAGGTGGGGCCCTTGGTATATCATCACTAACAGAACTAGAAAAAAAGACGAACTTAGAAAAGAGAAATCTAAAAAAGAAGACATCCAAACAGGCTCTAAGTGAAATTAAAAAAAAACAGAAATAAAAAAGAAATCAAAACATGAAAAGGATTCTAACCAGTACTAAAAACAGAAATCGACAAAATACATTGAAAAAGAAAAGGCCTGATGCCCTCTCGTTCGTGACAGAGAAGGTCTCCACGGCAGAAATCAGAAATGTCCGAACGTTTTTGGAAAAAAACAGTACTAAAAAACAGAAATCAACAAAATACATTGAAAAAGAAAAGGGCCTGACGTCCTCTCGTTCTGTGACAGAGAAGGTCTCCACGGCAGAAATCAGAAAAGTCCCAACGTTTTTGAAAAAAAATAGGAAAGATAATAAAGATTTAGGTAAAGATAGAAGGGGAGAGAAATAGAGATATCCTTTCCTATTTGGATAAGGAGATAAAAAATCTCGCATGATCGAAGGAGTCTATTTCGATTAGGATTCCTATTTAGGTTCATATCGGTCTAGATGTGAGTTATTCTAACTCGTATGAGCACGAGTTATATATATGTCCAGATGGATGAAACTCTCCATTGTCCGGTAGTTAGAGAGAAATGGACTAAAAAATGGATGACGAAAAAATAAGCTGAAATTTTGCCTCGTTATTATTAGGTATATATATATATATATATATATATATATATATATATATATATATATATATATATATATATGTGTGTGTGTGTGTGTGTAACTGTGTATCTTATTCATTCACAGGCAATGCATTTAGTTGATTTAGGCCTTCTCCATCAAAATAGAGACATTGGAATCACGGAGCTATGTCTTTCAAACCTTCATCTCGTGAAGAAAGCCAATGAAGTTGACCCTGGAGAGTTGTGCAGATATGACCAGCTCCGCAGGTTGAATTTGAGATGGTCCGGCGGACGACCTAATAAGGCTAATACTAGTGACGATTCTGCTGTTCTCCAAAGACTCCAGCCTCATGCGAACCTTTCAGCGCTCGAGATAAGGGGTTATCAGGGTGCCACATTTTGTGCATGGATGAGGAATGCCAATCTCTCCGTTCCAAATCTTGTGAAGATTGAGCTGGTTGATATGCCAAGATGTGAATGTCTACCGTCACTAGGTCAGCTAGCAAATCTGGAAGAACTGCACATTTCAGATATGCCTAATATCCGAGAAGTGGATACTAGTTTTTATGGAGGCAAGCACCCATTCAGGAAGTTAAGGAAACTTCATGTTCATGGGATGGGAAATTTGAAGGTGTGGTCCACGAACTTGGAGCTGTCTGAGGGAGAGAATTCTTGGAATGACGGTGAACAGCAGTTGCAACGAGACGAAATATTTCCTTCCCTTAAACACCTCATCATAAAGGGATGCCCAAGGTTGTTGCTTGACTCATCAGGTTTTCGAGGACCCATAAAGCGTATAATTGAATCATGCAGTAAGCTATCAGTATCATTTGAAGAAATTACTGCATATTCACAGGATATTGCCATACTTCAAGTGGAATAAAAAATCCAAGGCATCTCCGAAGAACTTCTCCAATACCTGATAGTTGAGGGTGCCACATTTGGTGCACAGATGAGCATTGCCAATCTCTATCTTCCAAATCTTGTGAAGATTGAGCTGGTTGACATTCCAACATGTGAACGTCTCCCTTCACTAGGGCAGCTAGCAAATCTAGAAGAACTGCACATTTCAGATATGCCTAATATCCAAAAAGTGGATACTGGTTTTTATGGAGGCAAGCACCCATTCAGGAAACTAAGGGAACTTCAATTTGATTGGATGGAAAATTTGGAGATGTGGTCCACGAACTTGGAGCCGTCTGCTGGACAGATGCCTCAGAATGGAGATATTTGGTGAGAGACCATTATGGGAAGTGGGCTTCGACGGAATGCCATCCCGCAACGGGGCTTCGCCAGGATGCCATTATCAAGTGCGACACAACCGCTAGGATGCCATCCGAGGGAATTTAGAGCCTTTTATTCCCCTTCTACCCCTCCCTTCTCTCTTTTCCTTTCACGGTCGCGATTGGGACGGACAGAACGGGAGCCACGAACGGATCGAGCTCTTGGGCTCTTCTCCTCCGTCGCCGAGGTACCCCACGGCCGCCCGCTTGATCCGCCTTCCCACGCCCGGCCAACCCCCCGCAACCGCGCGCCGCAACCGCGCGCTCCCCCACGCCCGCCCGTGCTCCGCGAGCTCCCCCACGCCCGCCTGGCCAAGCTTCGCCTGCGCGGCCTGCACGCCATGGCCGGCTCCAGCTCTCCTTGGTGCGGCAGCAGCGCCTCCATGCCGGCCATGGACCACACCACGGCAACGACGCCCACAAGGACGAACAAGTACACAATACCGCGAAGCCGAAGGATTTCAAACAATGAAATCCCTCTTATTCATTGCCCAGACTGTATGTGTCGGTTTCTGAAGGTCTGTACATCGAAGACAGAGAAGAACTACGATCGCCAGTTCTATGTTTGTCCAACTCGAACGGTGAGAATGGTTAGCTGCAAATTCTTTATGTAGTCCTTGCTGTGTGATTTGATGACTGAATCAATTTGATTGATTTCCATTCATGTGGCGACAGAGAGAAGGTGCTGGCTGTCCATTTTGGGAGTGGGAAGAGGGATATGAGCAATACTTGGTTGACCAAAAATTGGTGCCTCCAGATTATCAACCTGTTTTCGAGTCTACTAAGTTGCGGCCAATTGTCGAAGACAAGCCAAATTCTGGAGAATCAAACTATGATGAACAAGTAAAGCAGCTTAGGGAGATAGCAATGTTGCTGAAGTATTTGATTCTTGTCTGTGGACTAGTGTTAGTTAGCAATTTGTATGCAATTGTGAGGAGTGGATGAATCTTGTGTACTTAGTACCAAAATGTATCAGCTGTGCCAATGAATCAATGAAATGTTATGTTCTCAAGTGACAAATTATTTTCTCTGTTGCTGCAATGTTATGTATAGCCAGCCTAATCTCTGTATAGAGGTTGGCCAGGGCTGTGGAGTTGTATTTGGACTCCAAGTTTGGGTCTCTAGTTGTTTGGGTTGTATTAGGCAAGGATCTTGTGTATTTTGTAGCAACTGATAATCTATTGAAAACAGTTAAAGGTGGTAACCTCCTTTTGAAGACTTCATCAAAATATATCCTACATTGATGGACAGAGGGAGTAGTGTGTAGTGACATGGAAATATAGTTCCTGTCTTACTTGGAGTCCACCAAGGAGAAATAATTTACAGTAATGCAGGTTTTACAGCATGTTGCAAGCAGAACAATCCATGTCCAAGCAACATACAATGGCACCTTAAGATGGAAAAATGTAAGACTGAAAAATTGAAAGTGAAGGTGACAATTTGCAACATACAATGGCACCAACTCGAAGGGAATGTGGTGGTGGAAGCTGCTGATCATCAATCAGCAGCCATGCAGTGTTATCCAGCTCGACCATCAGACCCTGCGAATAAATTCCAGTGATAACCCCAGCATACTTCTCAGGGAAGCTATCCAATGGCAGACTTGGTACCAAAATGTATCAGCTGTGCCAATGGCACTGGGTTCATAAGAAAGCATTCAACATATAATTAAGTTTCACAAACACACAAGTCTAGTAGCACATATGTTTTAAAATGGAAAAGGTTCACAAACCACACTAACTCATACAATTAAGTTCATACAGGACACAGGTTCATCAAACATATGTTTTGAAAATGACACATGTTCTCAGATATTTTTCATTCTCCTTGGGACCAACTTCTTGGCTGTCGTTTTCTTCTTTCTTGGTGTTCCTTGAGTGGTGCTGGGCGACCCATCGGTATCAGTAGGCTGGACTTCTGTGCCTTCTCTATGTTCTGTGCCTTCTCCCATCAAGAATGCCAATCGGCTGAAAAAAAGGAATAAATCAATTTAGTAACTGAACATTGTAATTCTCAGGAAGAATAGATGGATGTCATCACTATAGTTTACCCTCTTGTTAGTCTAATTGGGCTCTCTTGCAAGATTGTTTTCTTGGTTGGTCTGATGGGGCTAGTGAATACTATTGAAGTTTCCTGAACAAATGGCACTATAGCTGTTGCCTGAACAAATGGCACTATAGCTGTATCATTTTCAGCTTGCACAGATGCATTTTCATCTTGCACAGTTGCATGGTCAGATTGTACAGTAGGATTTTCAGGCTCCTTATCTTGCCTCTTTGTCCTTTTTGTTGGGATTTTAGCATTTGGACCCATATTTAGTAGTATTTTTCCTGGGCTTCCTTTTCCTGTAGAGGAAAATAATAAACAAATATTTAAAATAGCATGGTGCAATCAGTCAATAAATAAAATGAAGAACAAAAGATGCTACCTTTTCTTTGTCCCATTAAGTTTGCACTTGTAGCTAGTTTCTCCATGACCCAACTCACCGCACCCCTTGCACTTCCTTTTTCCCATAATCAGTTGCCTCTTTCCCATAGCAGCTTCCTGGGCTTCCAATTCTGCATCTTTATCGGCCTGATTGGCAGCATCCTTTGCATCTTTTTTGCTCATTCCACCTTTTCCCCCTTCCAAACATCCTTTGATTCGCAATTTTCTGGGCTTTCCAGCAGGTCTTTTAGCTAATGGTGCGTTAACAGCAAAGTCAAGCTCAACATCAGGCCACTGGGTCTTATCTGGAAGAGGCTCTATCAGTCTCTTATAAGCATTCTTGAACCTCTCCAGAGAGTAATAATCATGAACGAAGTCTTCCATCCTGACATCAATACTTTGTTGTGCTGTTATGAGGCACAAGGCATGCTCACAAGGTTTTCCAGTGTGCTGCCACTGAAGACATGTACATTCATGCAAATGTGACTTCACAACATGCCTATTATGTGTGCTGGTTGTGTCATGTATCTCTGCAGCAAAAGGACCTGCCTTCACAACTGTTAGGTGTCCTAAACCCCTAGTCCTTGCTCTCAATTGTCGAAGTACTGCTGGTAGGATCCTACCATGAAGCCTCTCTGAAATTGCACGTCTCTTGTGAAACAGTGTCATTATCATCTCTCTAATCTTGTCAGCAAGCTCAACTATAGGTAGGTCTTTCCAATCTCTGATCCAATTATTGAAGCTCTCTGCAAGGTTGTTGGTAACATAATCACACTTGATTTCAGGGTTGAAGGCACTTCTCATCCATAACAATTTGTGATGGTTTTCAAGCCATTCCAATATTTGAGGGTTAGCTGAAACAACTTGGTTGAAAAAATATTTGAAAACTCTAGGTCTATATGTTCTTGCTGCAGGATACATCTTTGAATATGTATCTCCCCCAAATCTTTTAATAAAATTCTGCATTAGATGCCTAAAGCATTCTCTATGTTCAGCTTGAGGGAACACATCTTTAACGGCTTTTTCTAGCCCTTTGCATGCATCAGTGCAGATAGCAAGTACTGGTAGGTGTCCTATGGCCTTATGCAGCTGAGTCATAAACCAAGTCCAGTTATCTATTGTCTCACCATCTATGAAACCAAAAGCAAGTGGATACATCCAATTATGACCATCTATAGCAGTAGCCGCAGCCATATGCCCATTCCATCTACCATTAAGTGCTGTTGAGTCTATGCTAACATAAGGCCTACAACCCTCTAAAAAACCCTCAATGCAAGGACTTAATGCACAAAAAAATCTGTGGAAGTACAATTCCCCATCTACCTGTTTTACGCCAATTTCAATGATACTTCCAGGTGATCGCTGCAGTACCTCTACCCTCCAATTGAACAACATTTGGAAGCTTTGTTTCCAGGTGCCAAACAACTCGTCACAGGCCATTTGTCTTCCCTTCCATACGGTGTCATAGGTAATCTTACATTTGTGCTCTTTTTCTAGTATTGCCCTCATTTGTTTGGCGCCTATGGTGGGATCGTCCTTTAGGTGCTGAATGGCCTTTGATTTCACCCAGATACTTGTTGGAGTGGTGGTATACCGCCTTGAGCTAGCAGTACAGTCGTGTTTCACAATCAAAGCTGTAACCTGCAACAAGCAAATAGCAAAAATATAAGATATATACAAACAAAAAATGGTGACATATAGTTAGGAAATAGTAAATAGTTATACACCTTCACGGTTGAAAGGTCCTAATGGCTAGAGGGGGGGGGGTGAATAGCCTAATAAAAATTTCTACAACAACACTTAACCAAATGGTTAGATAATTATAAGGCGAGGCGAGTGTTGCGCTAGCCTACTCAAAATGCAAGCCACCTACCACAATTCTAGTTTAGATAGTGTCAATTCACACAAGAGCAATGACACTACCCTATGTTAGTGTGCTCTCAAAGGCTAACTAAAGAGCCACACCAACCAAGCATGCAAGCTCCCACAACTAGCTACACTAAAGAGCTTGTCAACTAGTTTGCGGTAAAGTAAAGAGAGTGATCAAGAGGGTTATACCGCCGTGTAGATGAATGAACCAATCAATCACGAAGATGAATAACAATGATGACCAATCACCTCGGAATCAATGATGAACACAATGATTTTTTACCAAGGTTCACTTGCTTGCCGGCAAGCTAGTCCTCGTTGTGACGATTCACTCACTTGGAGGTTCACGCGCTAATTGGCTTCACACGCCAAACCCTCAATAGGGTGCCGCACAACCAACACAAGATGAGGATCGCACAAGCTACGAGCAATCCACTAGAGTACCTTTTGGCGCTCCACTGGGGAAAGGTCAAGAACCCCTCACAATCACCACGATCGAAGCCGGAGACAATCACCACCTCTGCTCGACGATCCTCGCTACTCCAAGCCATTTAGGTGGTGGCAACCACCAAGAGTAACAAGCGAAATCCGCAGCGAAACACGAACACCAAGTGCCTCTAGATGTAATCACTCAAGCAATGCACTTGGATCACTCCCAATCTCACTATGATGATGAATCAATGATATAGATGAGTGGGAGGGCTTTGGCTTAGCTCACAAGGTTGCTATGTCAATAAAAATGGCCAAAGATGTGAGCCACAGCCGGCCATGGGGCTTAAATAGAAGCCTCCACGAAATAGAGCCGTTGTACCCCTTCACTGGGTACTCTGCGCTCTGACCGGACGCTCCGGTCCACTTGACCGGACCCTGGGCTCAGCGTCCGGTCCACAGATGGACGCCACGTGTCATCGCCTTCAAACGCTGTTCGTCAGATTCCAACGGCTATGACGCTGACCGGACGCAGCAGCTTCAACTGACCGGATGCTGAACCTCCAGCGTCATTTACAGTAAGGTACCGACCTCGACCGGACGTGTCCGGTTAAAACTGACCGGACGCTGGAACCTCAGCATCCGGTCGAGTACAGTAAGGGTCGAAACCTGGTTTTCCTCGACCGGACGCGTCCGGTCCACCTCGACCGGACACAGCCAGCGTCCGGTGGTAAACCCTAGCCACTGTACCGACAGTCAACGCGACCGGACACAGGCAGACAGCGTCCGGTGCTTCTAGATTCAGCGTCCGGTCACTGGACCGACGCTGGCATCAGCTCTGTTCTCACTTCTATCTTCTCCACCCTTGCTCCAATGTGCCAACCACCAAGAATTTGTATCCGGCGCAATAGAAAATAGGCATTCCATTTTCCTGAAAGCGCAATAGAAAAGAGGGACCCAAACCCATCTCAACCCTGCACACACCTTGTGCACATGTGTTAGCATATTTTCACAAATATTATCAAGGGTGTTAGCACTCCACTAGATCTTAAATGCATATGCAATGAGTTAGAGCATCTAGTGGCACTTTGATAACCGTATTCTGATACGGGTTTCACCCCTCTTAATAGTACGGCTATCAAACCTAAATGTGATCACACTCTCTAAGTGTCTTGATCACCAAAACAAAATAGCTCCTACAAGTTATACCTTTGCCTTGAGCTTTTTGTTTTTCTCTTTCTTCTCTTCAAGTTTAAGCCCTTGATCATCTCCATGCTATCACCATTGTCATGTTA
Source organism: Miscanthus floridulus (assembly GCF_019320115.1). Lineage (NCBI taxonomy): Eukaryota > Viridiplantae > Streptophyta > Magnoliopsida > Poales > Poaceae > Miscanthus > Miscanthus floridulus. The sequence continues at coordinate 106,270,680 of NC_089597.1, read as the reverse complement.
TGATCTTCATTTTCTTCTCTACTTGAAGTGTGCTACCTATGTCATGATCACTTGATAAACTAGGTTAACACTTAGGGTTTCATCAATTCACCAAAACCAAACTAGAGCTTTCAACGGTGGACCCATCGGGTTGTCTACGCCCATTAATATGCCATGAGCAAGCATCATCTATGCAATTGGCAATGTACCTCGTCGGATCTGTTTTAACTATGCGGTATTCAAACTCCTTATTTATTGCAAATTGTTTCATGGCCAGTCTAAACTCCTGCATGTTTGGATACACGGTGCCAATATCCATGGAAGGGTTGTTAGGATCATAAGCATAGAGTCCTTCCCCAGGCACATGATCATCAACTGGAATTGCAGCACCAGTTGTGTCAATATCAATGTCAGTAGTTCTATTTTCAGCTATACTGTCCCTCTCAGCTGCAGCTTGAGCATCAGCCTCACTAGGCTTATCATGCTCATCACCCTCGTCTCTCAAACCCAAAAGACGAAACAACTGATCCTCATCAATTATATCTAGCATACCCTCACCCTCTCTATCAAATGTGTTTTCAATCTGTAGTTCCTCCCAATTAACAGCTCCAGAATGCCCTGCAGCCCGTGAACTACCAAGAAAATCACATGCTTCCTGTGAATTGCCAACATCTGGAGTTTCATCTACAAGCTGAGGCGGATCATTGCTACCAATATCTGGAGTTTCTTCTACTGCATCTACACTATCGTCAGGCTCCGGATCGAGCCTGGACAAATTGTAAAAATTATACCGTGTTAGAAACCTATTGGACGAGGTGACTGTATTGGCTTCCCAAACTGAGTTAGAGAAATACAAGAGGAAAGAGGAATCTTATAGAACGAGGTTACTCCATCTGCATTCCATGGGGAAGGTCACTGGCACTGCATCAGAGCTTGGAGAAGCTTGGCCGGGCGGGCATGGGGAGCGGGCGGGCGTGGGGGAGCGCGCGGTTGCGGGGGGTTAGCCGGGCGTGGGAAGGCGGATCGAGCGGGCGGCCGTGGGGTACCTCGGCGACGGAGGAGAAGAGCCCAAGAGCTCGATCCGTTCGTGGCTCCCGTTCTGTCCGTCCCAATCGCGACCGTGAAAGGAAAAGAGAGAAGGGAGGGGTAGAAGGGGAATAAAAGGCTCTAAATTCCCTCGGATGGCATCCTAGCGGTTGTGTCGCACTTGATAATGGCATCCTAGCGAAGCCCCGTTGCGGGATGGCATTCCGTCGAAGCCCACTTCCCATAATGGTCTCTCACCAAATATCTCCTCAGAATGACGATGAAAAGAAGTTGCAAGGAGACGAAATATTTCCTTGCCTTAAAGACCTCAAAGTAAAGGAATGCCCAAGGTTGACGCTTGACTTAGGTTTTCAAGGATGCATAAGGCGTATAATTGGATCATGCAGTGAGGTAGAACTATCACCCGGAATATTTGTTGGGTCTTCACGGTTTTCTAGACTTGAAGCGGAAACAAATATCTTTGGCTTCTCTGGTGGTTTAGAGCTTCTCCGATACAGCAGCATCAACCTGAATAATTTGACTATTAAATCCAACAGCGATCTGATCACCTTGCCAGGGACCATAAAGAACTGCCGGACCCTTAGGAGCTTGCAGATATTGGACTGTTGGAATTTTTCTGTGCTTCCCGATTGGTTGGGGGATCTGACATCTCTCGAGGAGCTAGAAGTTCATGCTCCCAAACTGCAGTGCTTGCCTCATTCCATCAAGGGTCTGACTTCGTTGAAGACATTGACCCTTAAGAAATGCAATTATAAACTGCGTGAGCGATGCAGCATTTCAGGAGAGGACTACGACAAGATTGAACACATCAAATATCATGTACAGGTAATATGCCCTGTTTTTAGTTACCAGTTACCACTATTTCCTCAATCCATGCAATTGCATAATAAACCAGTAACTTAAATAAAGAGAGATAAACATTGGAAATTTTGTTATGAGAGACAGAAGTGATGAATGGGAGACAATAAAACTTGTTCGCAAGAACTTAGGCCTATACCACAATTACTACCCAACGTACATCTTTTCTAATTGTCAAAGTTGTCACACGTGTCAACTTGTCACATGTTTTATTCACTCCACTGAACCTAGCAGATTCAGTCCCCCGACAAAATGGAGTGAGCTTTGTTGACTGGTGGCGCACGATGATGAGCAGAGTTAGCAAGGAGCATAGGAAAGGAGTGAACACTTTAATTATTTTAGGGGCCTGGATTATTTGGAAGCATATGAATGCATGTGTTTTTTAGGAGGCTTCTCATTCACTTAACATGATTTGGAGTGAGGTGAAGAATGAACACAGCCTCTGGTGCATGGCTGGGGCGAGAAAATTCAGGGGTTAGGTCTTGCGCTTGCAGACTAGGTCTTTTTGAGCTAAGGTCGAGTCGTATTGTCCAATATGTGTCTAGACCATAAGGCTGTGTGATTGCCCCACTCATATTTGGTCCCCGTATGAGTGATGATCCTGTTAGGAACCCCTTTTGTCATCTCTATAATACAATGAAACGCAGTTCTCCTGAGTTTTCAAAAAAAAAAAACTTGTCACATGTTAACTGTATGTTGGAATAAAACATTTTGGAAGCAAAACACTTATTACTTGTCTGTATTTTGTACCATCGGCAAGTAAAACTCATGTCACGCGCAGGGCTTCGATGAGGTAACACACGAGACACTGTCGTTTATACTGGTTTGGGCAACCGAGCGCTATGAGAAGGGAGAGTCCTGTATTACTGCATCCCAGAGTGTTGAGAATTCAAACAGGGGATGTGTTACAAAGAGTTGGCAGTGGTGACAGCGAGGTTGGTAGCGATGTTGTCATGCTAAGTAAGGTCTTGTTTGACTAGTCACGGTTGGATTCGAGGGGACGGTGATGATGTCCCAGCTATACGAGCATGTGGGAATAGCGCCCTCCCTTGCCGGCTAGGTGGAATCACGTCAGCAGACGTGCTGATGTGTTGCCCACTTCGTGTCGTCTGGCGCTGTGCTGCACAAAGCTGGGAGTAGGCAGCACCCACCCTCCAGTTTGACCTCTAGACTCTCTAGAGAACTGGTCGTTGAGCCTGCACAACATGGGACATGATTCGTTTTCTCAGTCGGACTGCCATCAGACGGCCACTCGGGAGCCGGCCACCTGGGGAGCCCCTGGTGAGGGTCTTTGCCTGGGCCCTGGGCCAGCGATCATCTAGGTCAGAGTCGTCCCTAGCCGGTCTGGCCCATTCTGCGCTTAGGTGATTCTTTGGGCCAGTTTGGTACAGGTCCCCTTCGCAATTCTTGAGATGGAGTGTGGGATAGCTTTGGGCCAGTTTGGTACAGGTCCCCTTCGCAATTCTTGAGATGGAGTGTGGGATAGCAGGTGAGAATCAATTATTAAGTGATTCTAGTGAGGATTGAACGGGGAGTACTAGAAAGCGGTGGAGAGCAATATTTTTTTCTAACTCTTAGCTGCTCGTAGTGTAAATAGAGAAGTGATTTTCGTTATCTCACCAGAATTCAGTTGTACTTTAAGCATTCGGTAGAGATGCTCCAAAGTGGAGCTCTGCTAAACTAGTCCTTAGTGCCTTTGCTAACTATAACTGGATACCCGTGGTACAACTACTCGTCACTAGTGTTGCTTATTGTATTAATTAAATAGACCAAAATACTAGATATATGCAAGCTTGCAGAATAGATAAGTTGCATCATATTGTACCGAGAGAACTGATCTGAATCTCAAAAGACCAATACTGAACCACAGAGCTGCAACAGGACTACTGCTAACCAGTGGCCAAACAACCAAAGCTAAAAAGGAATTAAACTAATAATTAATAAAAGAAGCTGTCAACCATGGAATAAATAAGTACTAGATGCATGCAAACAACAATTACTTAAGGGGAATTTTGCTCACGGACATTGCACAAACGTCTAATATGCTGTTGGACACCGTCAACGTCGAAATTTGCTGGCGGACATTACAAATTTCTGGTTCTTTGTCCAAAGACACTGTACCGATTATTTTATACATTTTCAGTTTTGGAGAGAGAGAATGTGGGGGAAATGTCTAAACTGTCCTCGTCTTCAACCTCTGGCACCTCCTTCCCCGAGCTCTTCATCACGCCGTCCCGAGTCTGACTGTGCGCCGCCGCCACCATGTCCAATGCCGCGCCGCGCCCTCATCCCCGGTGAGGCCGCGTGCCCCTGGCCAGGTCCCTGTCCCCCGGTCGCGCCCTTGCGCCCCTGTCCCCACCGTCCGCCATGGTCGCACCCCGTCCCCGGCGGCCGCATACCCCCGACCATGTCCCCGTCCCTGTCCGCGCCCCCATCCCCCTCAAGAAGAGAAGACCGGTCGCCGCCGGAGTCACGCTGTCCCTGCAGGAGAAGGCGGGCCTGGGTCTCTGACCGACGAGGACCGCGTCGAGCTTTTCCGAGCTCCGACGTTGGCCGCGGCGAGCGCACGACTGATGCCGTCCGAAAGAGCCCCACCGCATCCACCTACGCCTGCACCGCCGGATCTGTAGGAGACGGACGAGGACGAGCTTGTCTGGGCTCCGGCGAGCCCGCCCTCGGCGAGGCCCTGCCCGCCCCCGGCACGACGTCGGCAAGGCCAAGGATCAGAGGGAGCAGGCCACGGGCGGGCGGCTTGCAGTTCCACAGGCTAGCGAGTGCCTGGCCGGAGCGCCTCCCACCCCCACCCCCACCCCCACCCCCCACCCAAACGTGCACAGCATTGAGCCATGGCAGACAGACAGAGGTGGAAGATGACTAGTAGGGGCAATTTCGTCTATTCAGCGCCCTTTCTCTCTCAAACCATGAAAAATGAATATTTTAATGAGTGCGGTGTCCAGCAGCCAAGAATCACGATTTCATAATGGTACTGGGCATATTTTAGATTTGGCGGTATCCAACAGCATATTAGACCTTTTTGCAATGTCCCTGAGCAAAATTCCCCATTACTTAATGATTAGCTACTGTAGCTAGACAGGGAAATAACACAGTTCCGAGAGAATAAATTGCCCGAGATGCAGCACTTACTCTGAAGCTAATGTCGACCTGCTTACCTGCTATTTGTGAGACAGTTGCAGTTGTCGCATAGGACTAAAATTACATAACAGAAATCTGAAAGTAGAGCAAAGAAATAGAGCAGCAGAACAAGGTCTTACACAATGCAGAGTTGCCGAGAAACTGAAAGAACAAACAAAAGTTCAGGCTACAGACCCTGCAGAAACCAAAGAACAAACTGCAATCTGCACTGAGCTGAGGCTTCTGTTTAAATTGGCAAGGCAAATAATAGCCCGATGAAACACAGCTGAGTAAACTGCAGATCTGAAGAAACGTTTTGTTGTTGCCACTTTCTGAATTTCATTTCAGAAATGATACAGGACATATACTACAAACCTAAAGAGCTATACAAGACTGACTCAAACTGAATTATTATTTTGTCGCATGTAATTTTCCATCCTAATTTATAGTAGTCCACTTTGCATCGCATGCACCATCTGTGCACATATGTTTAGTTGTGTTTATATTCTAATACAATACCAACAAAGGCTTTAGTCACCTATTATCTTTATTCCTTACATGATGTTAAACCGGTTTCATGTGCTACTAGCCCAGCATCAATTGCCCGATGGTTTACATCATCAAAGCTGCATTTGCACCTAGAGATGGGCATGTTATGCACCCCAGCTTGACAATTGCAGCATGTTTCACTTATTTTTGGCTTTGTTTAACTGAAACAGGAGGGCCTAGAGATTTCCATTGATTCCGATTCATCAAGTGATGTCGACCTTTTAGAAAAAACTACGAGTCACCAGCTTATTGAACTAAACATTAAGGATCTTCAACATCTATCAAGCTCAGAAGCAGAGAAAATCAATTTGGTGTGCAAAGAGGACCTACAGTTGTTAAGGCTGGAGTGGAGTTTAAAACGTGGTGTGGTCGATAATGTTGCGCTAGAAAAGCTCCAGCCTCATCAAAACCTTAGAAGGCTTGCCATAAAGAACTACCCCACCCATGCTGGTTTTCCTCATTGGATGCAGTCGCTCCCAAATCTTGTGAGCATGGAGCTTTCTAACGTTCAAAATGGACATCTCCATCTAGATCATTTACAAAATCTTGAAGATCTGCATGTTTCGTCATTCTCTTCTTGTGTAGAGCTTCTTGAATCACCATTCAATACTTTGGACGGGCGTATTATAAGTCAGGGATTCGACTATGCCAGATCGTTGTTACGCATCTCTAGCACGCAAGTGCATAAAAAACTCAGAAGAGCGACCATGGCAAGGGTAGGGAGGTTAGTGTGGGGATTTTTTAAAAAAATTTTAACACTTTTTGTGAACTAATTTTAAATCTAACACTATTTTTTTTCTTCAAAACTAACATTTTTTGCCGCGCCTATTTCGATGGCGCGGCGAAAAGTCTGTGCCGCGCCATGCATGGTGGCGCGGTGGGTGGCTGACATGGCGACGACCGGAAAGGCTGACCGATGATGTGGCACGGTCTGCGGCGCCACCGATCTTGGCGCGGCAGTGCCGCGCCATGATCCGTGGCACGGCAGAGCCGAATAAAAGCCCCGCGGCTAGTCCCGCCTGCCCGAGCAGCAAGCTCGCCTGGCCGCGCCCGCCCGAGCCTGGCCGCCGCGCCCGCATCCGCCCACGCCAGCCCGTCGCCGAGCACGCCGGCCCTGCCCACCGCCGAGCACGAACGCCGGCACGCCACGGCCACCGGCCACCCGGTGCGGCCGTCGCGCCTGCACTCCGGCGCGCCACCCCCTCCGGCCCGGTCTAGCGCGCCACAGCCGTGAGGACGAGCGTCACTGTCACGAGGTACTCTCCTAGTGTATTTGTTGATTGAATCGACATTGTTAGTATAGTAAGTTAGTAAAATAAATAATGTTAGTATAATTAGTAAAGTATAGTTAGTATAGTTAGTAAAATTAGTTAGTATAGGTAATATAGTAAGTTAGTATAGATAGTAAAGTTAGATAGTTTAGTTAGTACAGTTAGTGAGTTTAGTTATACATTGGATTTAGTCTAATTAGTTGTTGTAGTTAGTCTTGTATAGATGTTAATATTAGATTAGTTAGTATAGTTATCGTTAGAATATGTATTAATATTACTATGGACATTACGTACGACGATTTCGACGACTTGATGAAGTTTCTTGAAATGCTTTTACAGATGGATTGTTGTGTTAGAGTTTTATACGGAGGAAGTGTTAGGAGAGAAGATGGTATGTTTGAGGACATGGAAGAAGAATTGGAATGGTTTGATGAACCTCCTAGCTTCAATGACCTTTGTGTCCGTTTGAATGCAAAGTTTGACGGTGATTTCACACTGAAGGAGAGGTTTGATACTGGAAAGACTAGGGCACACTATGTCCTCATGTCCTTGCGTGACCCTGCTCACTGGTCCCGCTACACTAGGGTGCTCCAAGGTTCCAATATGCCCATGATTGAGGTGGTGGTGGAGAATGGGTACATGATGCAGAGTGTTCAGGACGGCCCGTCCATTGATGGTTTTGAAGGCAATGAACAAGAATTAAGGGTCGAAGGGGAAGCAACTCAGGATAATATGGATTTGGACGGTTAGTTGATGCAGGAGCAGTTTCATTCAACTGCAGTAGACTGTATAAGCAATGACTTCGATGTGAATGAGTTCAAACGGGAAGAGGAGGAGCAGGAGGAGGAGGACATGATCGGTGATGTAGTTAGCAGTGATTCAGACGATTCTAATGATGACCAAGGAGGTATAGATGCTATGTCAACATCGGTTGATGCCATGTCAGTACCGGTTCATACTATGCCATTACCAGTATTAACTGAGGTTTTGCATGGTATCCAGGCTTAGGGTAGACTAGTCACAGATTTAGCAACAGATGATACCCCTATGATTCATGGGCCAGAATTAGAGAAGCGCAGCAGTATGTTCCACCACCACCTTACACAGCGACTGAGCTTGAGCAACTAAGGTCGATGAACATACCTTTCAGGGGCGTTCTGAACTATAGGGATGTCAGCATGACGGATATGGCAGTTTGTGACACCGGTCTCCAGATGTGTAGGAAATCGTTGTATGACCATGAGAAAGAAACCCTTAGGAAGGGGATGATATTCAATACAATGTCAGAGATGAAGCTCTTCCTTCAGAATTATGATGTGTATCACCATAGGCCATACACAGTCACTCATTCGGACCAGGAGTTGAGGTACCACGTGATATGCAAAAACGGTTGTATGTGGAGGTTAAATGCACGAAAGAGACAGAGTGATGACAAGTGGAGGATAAGTAAAGTTGTCGAGCCCCACACTTGCCTATCAAATAGGGGAAAGGAAAATCATCAACTCACTGCACGTTACCTTGCCCGTCGTATATTGGGGCTTGTTGATGACAATAACGACATTTCGATGTCTTCTTTACAATAGTCCATATCTAGATTCGTTAAGTACGATGTGAAGTACGAAAAAGCTTGACGTGCTAAGCAAATTGCCCTGGTGATTCGATGGGGTAGTTGGGAGGAAGTGTACAACAGGGTGCCCCACATCTTATGTGCAATGCATTACTACAACCCTGGCTTGAAATAGTTTGTGGACACCGGAGGGATGTGTTTTCGGGACCCATTGAGGCATGTCCTCTATCATGTGTTCTGGTCATTCGCGCAAACGGAACATGCATTCCAGTTTTATCGGCAAGTCGTACTTGTTGATGGCACTTTCCTAACAGGAAAATGTAGGGGCACCTTGATGATGGCTGCTGCTATTGATCCTGAGGACCAGATAGTACCCATGGCTTTTGCTTTGGTAGAGGGAGAGAACAATGAATCATGGTCATGGTTCATGCGGCTTCAACATGTACAAATGCTTGGCCCATCTCGCACTATATGTTTGATCTCAGACCGTCACCTAGGGCTTCTTAATGCTGCAGCTAAGCATATAGATGGGTTCCTGCCTCTAGTGCATAGATGGTGCATGAGACACTTTGCCACTAATTTCTAGCGGCGTCAGCAGAAGAAGGGGGTATGTGACAAGTTAAAGGCTCTATGTTGTGTACGTACAGAGCACCAGTTCAAGGAGATAAAGAGAGAACTAGACAAGATGGTAAATGAAGCCAGAAAGGTCTAGTTAGAGGCGCAGATGGAACAGAAGACTCAGTGGGTGTTAGCATATGACGAGAGGGGTTTCAGGTATGGCATCATGACCACTAACTCCTCGGAGTCCTTCAACCATGTATTCACCAGAGTTCGATCGTTGCCTATGTCTAGAATTGTTGAGTTCTCCTTTCATAAGTGCAACAAATATTTTGTAAAGAGGTGGGAACTTGCGCAGAGGAATATAGCTAAGTAGGGGCATTTTGGAAAGACCGGAGCTGAACATTTGAAGGAGGCCGAGGAATTGGCCAAGCAACACACCGCCGAGCCATATGGACCCCACCGCCATATCTTTAGTGTACGGGGCAAGGGTGGCACAAGCTTGGGCGGCGAACGTTATGGTGGACGAAACTACCGAGTTGATCTTGAAAAGGTAGAGTACAGTTGCAACGTCCCTCAGATCATGCATGCCCCTTGCTCTCATATGATCATGGCCTACAGGGTTCACGGGTATAGCTATGAGGATCTACCATATATGTCACCCTTGTATCTTCGTTCGAACACCGTTAGTATTTGGGAGATGAGCTTCGAGCCATACCTTGACCTGACACAGTGGCCACCTTATAATGGTTATGACTACGTGCCGTATCCAGATCTAATAAAGGTAGGGAAGGGTAGGAGGAAGAAGAAGCAACTCAAGGGGGACATCGACGCTATGAGAGGGTACGACGAAGACATGTACGGCGGGGGAGACTTCAACGAGACCTGTGACAGGAATCTTTGCTCTGTTTGCAAAGAATCTGGTCACAAGGCTTGCAGGCATAGAAGACAAGGGCAGCAGGTGCTTTCATATTATGTTCGTACTGCATAACAAGTAGTTCAAATTTTGCAATGCTACATAATGTTAATTTGAATATTGTTAATTTGAATACTCTAACCCTTTGTTTATCAATTTGTAACAGGATGGCCCCTCCCACGCCGCACCAGATGTACCCCCTTCTTGAGGTAGAGTACGACGATCCCCTTCTTCCACCAGACGATGAGGTTTCCAAGAGGCGTTCGAGGGGTCCTTACATTCCTGAGACTTAGTTCGTTACGTCGAACGAATATTATCGTCCGAAACTTGCAGACTCATGAACCAATGCAAATGATATGTGGCAACTTGTCGTCCATTTATTTGCTTCATATTCATTTCAACTTGCGCACGGTCGCGGCAGCACTTGTAGTTGTTTACAGCACCGACAACAGCTCAATTGAGGCTGGTCGATTTTTGTCCGCGTCACTGCCACTCCATGGGATATGGCACGTCACTGCGGCGCCATGGACCATGGCGCGGCAGAACCTGGGCTATGGCGCGGCAGAACCAGTGGGCTATGGCACTGTACTCAAAATAATTTCACTCGATTATGTTTGTTTTAGAAATTCTCAACACATGATACAAACAGATGGGATCACTAAAGATCGACCATGGGTAATCTGAGTACATGATACATGGATATAATACATCAATAGTTCAAATGGAATATAAGACAACACAATGGAATTTCTAGTACATAGCTACATTGATAATTAATAAAGCATGGAACTAATAGATGATGCAATCAAAAACCCTCAATCAGAAACATAATGAGTAAGCAACTCGTCGTCCGAGTACCAATCCTCAACCACAACCCTGTTGCCATGGCTAGGCTCACCTGCATTGCCCTGATCTACCTTTCACCTATAGTAAGCGGCCTCTGCTTCATCTACGGCCTCTGCGGCCTGAGTGAAGAACGCATCGTCATCCTCCTCCGCCTGCAAGCCCGCCTCTGCTAGAGCGATGAGCTCGCTCAGTCTGCTAGTGTCGTCCTCAGCCTCCTCCACCTGTAAGCCCACCTCTGCTAGAGCGATGAGCTTGCTGAGTCTGGCAGTGTCGTCCTCATCCTTGTCCCCCTCAGCAGACAACACAATCGGTGATTCAACAGTGCGACTAACTCGCTTTTTGTGCTCATCTAACTTGTTTTCCTCGTACCTTGCACGAGCCACCTCTACAACATGTTCCTCGCTGCATCCAATCCCTTTATGTATAAAATGCAATCAGTTAGCAACGTGATTATATTACATTTAAAATTAGGCAACAAAAAAAGGCTTTCAAGCACTCACTGGCACATAATGCAACAACATGCTCGTTCAAGACCTGCATCTGTACTCTTGTCTCCTCCTTTGCCTCCTTCCTTGCCCTCTCCTCCTCTAATGTCATCCATCTCTCCAATCCCCATTTGTCAAGCCCAACATCGACCGGGTTACAAATACCGCGTTGTCTAGTAAACTCACGCATCTTGTCTTTATGATGTTTAACGAAAAGGTTGACATAGTCAGGTCCTTATCCCCTCTTTCGTGCAATTACTTGCTTCCCCTTCAGTTCATCCAAGAACTTAGCTTGACCATCGTAATATTTCCACCTGCATTTCCTAGTGCTCAGTTCAAACAAAAAATTATATCATATATGTCTTAGCAAAAGAAACAAAATACGATTTCATGGTTACCACAAAAATAACCAACCTTATTATAGTCAACCATATGGCCGCAATAATGGTCTATTCCAAGCTCCGAAGGGACTAGACCGTAGTTGGATTTAACACCACATTCGCACATGACTGGAGGTGCTTTGTAAATTAACCTTTCTTTCTTCTTTTGCTTTGCCTTTGGAGGTTCTTTTGGCCATTGGTTCTTAGGACCATACAACCACTCCTTGAAACGACACTTCGCCATTGAATACACCTAAATAAAGTGATATTAGTACATGAACACATATAGCTCAACATTTCAACACATATACTTTACACTTACTTCATGCTTGTTTGGACACACAAACTCCAACGTATTCTCAGGGTTTATCACAGCTCGATCTCCGCAATCGCACAAAGGAGGTTCCTTAAGTCGTCTAACTATGGCTAAGTGCTTCTTCTTAGCCGTCATTGGATGGGGGTTAGGGGGAGGTGGAACCCACCGCTCGAAGTGCTCTCGTGGATGTCGTCCTCTCCATCAATCGTCGAAAAGGAGGTACCTAGGGTCAAACTTGTCTGCACCGTCGATCCACTGAAAGAAAAAAACACCTCTCATGGGCCTACACAATAAAATTCCAACAAAATATTAGTAACCTAGTAATACAAATGAAGGAAAAAAACATACATAAACAATTACTTACATTAAAACGACTGCATGTGTGAAGCAACGAGCCGCTGTATCCGGATGTCTCGATTGAAATACGTCGGCAATCTATTTGCTGGACTTGAATATTTGGAGATAGACTGTTGTTTGGACGTGAAATTCGAGCCATCAATTCCCAGGAGCGCCAGATATATAAATAATATCAGGAAGTGAACATTGCCCATGGGTATTTAGGTGTCCATCATTCAAGCAAGTAATGGGACTATCAACTTCTGCTTCATCATCCAAGATGGAAATTAAGTACAGTGAAGAACTATCTGAAAAATTATTATCTTCTGGACTATTGGATTCTCTTCGACATCTTGACAGTGAAGAATTGACTGTTGACACCTGCACTGATCCTGTCCCGCTACCAGAGAGCATCCGGGGCTGGAAGTCCCTCCGAAAGAACTGCCAGAATGGTTAGAAGACATGGCCTCTCTCCGTGAGCTCAAAGTAGAGACCTACTGGATGAGAGAACTTTGCCCCCGTGCATCGAGAGGCTTACTTCTTTGCAGACCTTGACACTATTGAAATGCACAAAGAGGTTTAAGCAAAGATGTAGTAAGGAAGGAGATGATTGGAGCAAGATCAAGCCCATTAAGGATCCAATCATAGAAGAGATGTACCCATGAAAATTATTGGCATTGCTGCGCTCTAAGATTGTTGAGGAAGTCCAGAGGCTTAATCAAAGATGTAGCGAGGCAGGATATGATTGGAGGAAGATGAAGCACATTGAGAATCTAGACATAAAAGAGATGAAACCATGAAAATTATCAGCTTCGCTGTGTTCTAAGATTGTCGAGGAAGTCTACAGGCAATTTAACCCCATCATTGGGGATTTTTTAACACTTTTTTTTAACTAATTTTAAATCTAACATTGTTTTTTTTTCTTCAAAACTAACATTTTTTGCCACGCCTATTGCCATGGCGCGGCGAAACGCCTGTGCCGCACCATGCATGGTGGCGCGGCAGGAGGCTGACGTGGCAGGGTCTGCCGCGCCACCGATCTTGGCGCGGCACTGACGTGCCACGGTGCATGGCGCGGCAGTACCTGGGCGGTTTAATCGGAACTTTCCGCGTCGATCCTTTTTTATTACGTCTTGTTTTTACTCCTATATTGGGAGTTACTCTACGCATTGCTTGATGTAAAATCAATAGTAGATTTGTTTGTCTTTTGTTGAATTTTTTTCACGGCTCGATAGAGAATTTGATAAGCCAATGATTTTTTTCGTCTTTCATAATACGGTTAACCACCATGTTAACTAATCGATTACGAAAAATTGGATTGGATTTTGCGGTTCTTTTTTCTGCAGTACCTCGACGTGACATGAGCGTGAAAGAGGTTCAAGAATCCGTTTTACTTTTATAAGGGCTAAAAACAAATCACTTATTTTTTTTTGGCTTTTTGGCCCCATATTGTAGGATCGACAGTGACGCGACCATGGACCCCCGGCTTCCTCGACCCCTCGCGCAGCACGGTCGACTACTATGCGTCTAACCAGCGTCTAACCAGGGTGCCTTCTTCGGCGATTTCGTGGCGACGATGACCAAGCTCGAGAGGATCGGGGTCAAGACGCCGGCCACTGGCGTCAAGATATGCCGGGAGTGCCGGTTCCCGAACTAGTTGCTACTTAATCTCGCCGGCAGTGCTGCCGCGACGCATTGAAACGAAGTCCGTGCGCAAGTTGACAAGCTGCCACGTAACATTTTCATTGGTTTGACATAAGTTCGACATAACATAACCAACTAAGCCTGCAAGTTTCGGACACCAATATTCGTTCGACCTAACAAACTAAGACCCGGGAGTGTAAGGATCCATCGGATGCCTCTATCTCTTCGGATTTGTTGGCAACACATTGGGAGTGTAGCCAACGTCGGTGTAGCCGCGTCGCTGGTGCGTACGGCTCGTACTCTGCAAGTATATGATATGCACGATTACTTGTAATCTTTATGATCGTTAGTTCATGGACCCTACATATTTAAAGAAACTACCTTTGTTAGTACCTGAGAGGCTCCTTAGGTACCAAGCGGGGCACCACCTAGCTAAGATATGTCAATCTCGTCCTGCGGCCAATCGTCCCACTGGTCGTGCTGTCTGCGGAAGCCCGAAGGGTCATCATCGTCATCGTCGTCCTCGCTTGCATGGTCCTTCCCAGCGCTACGATGTGGTGGTGTACGCACTGCGGAAGTGGCACCTGTCACCGACTGAGAAGAGCCGGCTGGTGTCCTCAAAGAGGCTGAAGACGTGCCACCCGACCACGCCGGGGGTGGCGGTTTCACCCAAGGAGTGTACATGCATCTCAGCTTCTGAGCTAGCTTCCTGCAGCTCTTCTTCACCTTCTGCATAAATAGACGTTAAAGTTAATGCATTTCCCAAACGCATATACACTAAAGAAACATTTTCGGAACGGACAAGTTTATGTTTACCTCCACAAAAGTCTTGAGAATGCCTGACCTCTACCCTCTAGACTCGTGAAGCCGGAACGCTGCTTCGTTGGACACCCTTGACAATTGTGTCGCCTGGGTACGGAAACGTAATTGGACAGTTTTAGTACACATACTTAATATCAAATGGATAACAAATTATACCATTCAAGTATCTTACCACGTATCTTTGAAGCGGGGCTCTTTGTAGCTGTGTGTCCTCCCTAGTGGCAACGTCGTACACATCTTCCTCTGAGTCCTCGTCAATCGCCTCCTCAATATACGGGGGCTTGATATGTGTCCTCGTAGACATGTGAAGCCACCGTAGGTACTTGTCGAAGGTGTGCTGGTCATGTGGAGGACCCGCATGGACTGGCTGTTGTTCCCTATTATGCCACAAGTGGATGTGCGAGTTGTGTGTCACACGCCAATCCTTGGTCTTGTACCTCTTCCTGCTGTCATACCTGCAACAAAACGATGTTAGTTGTACCACACACACACCTCTAAATTGTAGCTTTGTTATTAATAGATAATGTACCCGTGCAATTCTTAGTTGGTGGAGTAAAGCGGTGGTGGACAGCCTGTCATTCTTCCAAACTGTCTGCAGACCCTGATGGGCAAGTGAATCTCGACTACATGGAAGAAAATAAGAGGGACGTTGCAGCGATACTCGTCCGACTCGTCCCTAGTGACAGGACTGAGATAGTACTGGAGCTCTAGAGCATCCCAAGGACACCAATGCATCTGAACATTTTGTAATTGAGTTAGGTTGTGATATAGTGTACATCGAACAAGACACATGTATGATAGTAAAGAGAGCGTAACCTGGTGCTGTGTTAGGACATCGAGACCATCCTGTACTCCCTGTACTTGCGCCTCGCATTTCCTCTAACTAAGTCTACTTCCATCCAGATATACAGAGCTGTAGGGAGTGTATCCTGCCCGTTCCATTGCTGCATTGAACACGATAATAAATTAGCCATTAATAATCTCATCATATGTAACTGCCTCGAAGAATATAGTGAACCGAAGTACTTACCGGTAAACCAGTATTAAGGGGCCTCCCAACAGGCCATCGTTCCTAACACCAAACCTGGAGTAGGTAGGAGCAACCCCCAAGGTTCGCATACCTTGAGGTGCGACGGCAGGCAACGCATAGCTGTCGATACGTCCATGCCAGGACTACATTGCCCCAGCTGTACGCCGCTATGTTCTCCCACGACTGGTGTAGTATGTCAAGGAAGATCCAGCTGATGATGTTGCCCGAGGCGTCTAGGAAGAGGAAAGCACCAAAGAAGTGCCAGAGCCACACTCTAGCGAACCTATCGATCTAAGCCTCTTCATCCTGTTGGTCTAAGTAATCAAAGCGCTCTGTGATCCAGGACGACGAAACACCGGAACTTTTCCTGAAATTTACCAAAGAAAATGAGACCCGATGGCTGCAGGAAAGCAATGCAAGTATTAAATAGGCTTGAATTGCTCACTTATTTTTCTTTGAAACCTCGTTGTCCGGTGGAAGAAAGCCAGTGAACCGAGCCAACAGCTCCCTCCATTGATCGTTGTCAACTATACTCGTCACTGGAAGTCCTCCCAACCGAAGGCCAAAGATAGCCTTCACGTCCTGCGTGGTCAAGGTCATGTCGCCGTAAGGTAGGTGGAACGTGTGGGTCTCAAGCCTCCACCTATTATAAGAATAGAACAACTATTAGTTGACTCAAATTTGTTATAAGAATGTTTACGTACTAAGAAGGCACTCGCACCTGTCTATAGCTGCAGTAAGTAGTGCTGAGTCAAGGGACAGAAGACCGTAGTTGACAACACGGATAAGCTCGAGGAAGCCGACATGACGTATATACGGCGCGTAACACTCGTCCCACTGGTGCGCCCGGGTGTGTGTGCGGGGCCTCAAAGGAGGCAAGGCCACCTCTGCGTCGGTGTCACTCAAGATGTGTGCTCGGTGTTGGTCGTCGTACTCCACCCCAAGAATCGGATATAACGGGTGCTGCGTGGGAGGAGCCATCCTATTATAAATTGATAAACAAAGGGTTAGCATATTTAAATTAACAATATTCAAATTAACATCATGTAGCATTACAAAATTTGAACTACTTGTTATGCAATACGAACACAATATAAAAGCACATGTATATAATCAAAGTAACATTAACAGACATATTAAACAACTTCACTAGGAAAATAAGCATTTGACGAAACTTCATCAAGTCATCCAAATCGACGTATCACGCACTACTAAGTACCGACACTTGAAAACTAGTATCTATACCCAAAATCCCTAACTAACTAACTGACTATAAACTAAATAATAAATACATAATCAATCCCTAAACCTAAAATCCTAACTAACAGTAACCTAAACCCTAACTACCTAACCAAACCTTAACTATACTACAACACACAACCTCAAACCTAAAAACTACCTACCTAAATCACAAACAAATTCACTAACCTAACTATCCTAAATCACTAACCCAAACTATCCTAAATCACTAACTATCCTAAATCAATAATAATCATAAAACCCTAACTATCCTAAATCACTAACCTAACTATCCTAAATCACTAACTATCCTAAATCAATAACAAGCATAATAACATGAAATTGAGAGGGAGGTACCTTGAGTGGGCGGCCGTGACGCGCCGGTGTTCGTGGCACAGCCGGTGCGGGCGCTGCGCGGCGGGAGTGGGCGGGCGCGGCCGGAGCGGGCGGGCGGCCGTCCGGGCGGGTGCGGGCGCTGGCGGCGGGGCGCTGCGTGGCAGCAGGCGGGCATGCGTGCGGGCGGGCGGGCTCGCTCGCGATATTTATCTGGTCCTGCCACGACATGCACCATGGCGCGTCAGTGCCACGCCAAGATTGGTGGCGCAGCAGACCCTGCGATGCCACCGGTTAGCAGCGCCGGTCGTCGCCACGTCAGTCTTCTGCCGTGCCATCATGCATGGCGCGACATAGGCGTTTCGCCGCGCCATGACAATAGGCACAGCCAAAAGTGTTAGTTTTGAAGAAAAAAACAAACAGTGTTAGATTTAAAATTAGTTTACAAAAAAGTGTTAAAAAATCTCACTGGGAGGACACCGCCAAGCGTGACTATGTGACGTGGGTCAAAATCTCCACTGATCAGGGAGAGGATTGTTAGCTTCATTCAGTCAATTCAGTCCAGGTTTAGTGGTTCAGTTAGCTAGTTTGTTTTATCCTTGGTCAATAAAAGGAACCCGTCGTGGGTGCGTCATGTACGCTGGAATCGCGCTCTGTTCGCGGTGAGGCAAGTCACGTAGGTGTGTTCTCCGTTGTTTTTGTCGAGTCTTAGCTGAAGCTTCGCACTCCACTTGTTCGGTCGTGGGATGGCGCGGCCAAGTAGGAAGAAGTGGCGTGCATGGCGTTGAGTACTGAGTGGCCACGAGCTGCTTGCTGCATGGCGTCTACGTCGATGATTTGATCATTACTGGAGCAAAGGAAGGCGGAGTCGACGCTTTCAAGGCTGAGATGCAGCGGCTGTTCAGGATGAGCGACCTTGGGTTGCTGTCCTACTACCTGGGGATAGAGGTGAGACAGAGCAAGGCTGCATATGCTCGCAAGCTGCTTCAGAGGGCGAACATGGCAGGGTGCAACCCGTGTCATGCTCCGATGGAGGCAAGATTGAAGTTATCCAAGGATGAGACAACAGCGAAGGTTGACGCCACGGAGTATCGCAGCTTGGTGGGAAGCCTGCGCTACTTGGTCCACAATCGCCCGGACATCTCGTTCGCGGTGGGGATGGTGAGCCGTTTTATGGAGAAGCCCAGGCAGGAGCACATGGCTGCAGTGAAACATCTGCTTCGTTACATTGCTGGGACAGTGGAGTTCGGGCTGGTCTACCCCAAGCTTTCAGGCGTCGACAACAGCCTTACTGGCTACAGTGACAGTGATTTGGGGGGAGACAGTGATGACAGGAAAAGCACAACAGGCATCATCTTCTTCCTGGGAACAAAGGCAGTGGCCTGGCAATCTCAGAAATAGAAGGTCGTGGCGCTCTCCTCCTGCGAGGCGGAGTACATCGCTGGTGCTGGTGCAGCGTGCCAGGCGGTGTGGCTTACGAGGTTGCTGAAGGAGGTCACAGGCAACGAGCCTCCGGCGCCTCATCTCAAGATGGACAACATGTCGGCCATCGCACTCAGCAAGAACCCTGTGCTACATGATCGAAGTAAGCACATTGATACTAAATTTCATTTCATTCGTGAATGTGTCGACAAGGGAATTATCTTGCTGGAGTATGCGAGCACTCAAGATCAGCTCGCCGATCTGATGACGAAGGCGCTTGGGCGATCAAGGTTCTGTGAACTTCGTGAGAAGATCGGTGTTATCAACCTGGGCTAAAATTGCTTCTTTCAGGGGGAGATTGTTAGCTTCATTCAGTCAATTCAGTCCAGGTTTAGTGGTTCAGTTAGCTAGTTTGTTTTATCCTTGGTCAATAAAAGGAACCCGTCGTGGGTGCGTCATGTGCGCTGGAATCGCGCTCTGTTCGCGGTGAGGCAAGTCACGTAGGTGTGTTCTCCGTTGTTTTCGTCGAGTCTTAGCTGAAGCTTCGCACTCCACTTGTTCGGTCGTGGGATGGCGCGGCCAAGTAGGAAGAAGTGGCGTGCATGGCGTTGAGTACTGAGTGGCCACGAGCTGCTTGTTGCATGTATATATATATATATATATATATATATATATATATATATATATATATATATATATATATATATATATATATATCAATCAATAGAGTCTGAAAAAGCCGAGTAGTTGTGCGGCACCAATTCTCTGTGTTCCTCTGTGATCGTGTGTGTTTGTAGTTGAGTTTCCACCAAGCAGTGTTCATCTTCCTCGTATCCGGCGTCGAGGGACAGCCGGTGGGAGACTACATTTGGTACCAGAGATAGGTTCCGTCGGTGGACACGCGACCGTGTGATCGCTGCTGCTCTCGGTATGGATCGACGGAGGAACCGTTCCTCCTTGCCGCGACGGGGTTCCGGCGGGGGCGGTTCGAGCAACGGCGGCATGAGTCAACGCGGCCTGGTGATTCACCGGACCGTGCATGAGGAGGGCAGGAAACACAAGTACCCCCCTCCTCACCAAGTCCAACTACTACTCATGGGCGGTGCTCATGAAACTGAAGCTCCAGGCGCGGAGCTTGTGGGAGACGGTGCAAGTCGGCGCCATCGACTACATCGACGATCGGAACGCCTTGGAGGCCATCGCTCTGGGCGTTCCCGAGGAGATGCACAGAAGCATCGCCAGGAAGGCCACTGCCAAGGAGGCGTGGGACTCCCTGAAGAAGATGCATCTCAGGGTGGATCGTGTGCGCCAGGTGAAGGCGAACACGCTGCGTCGGGAGTTCGACGCGCTGCGCTTCAAGGATGGGGAGTCGGTGGATGACTTCGCCATCCGGATCACCGACGTGGCGAGCCAGCTGGAGGTACTCGATGCTGGGTACACGGAGCCGGAGGTCGTGAGGAAGTTCCTGCAGGCCACGCCACCGAGGTATGAGCAGATCATAATGGCAATCGAGACTCTCCTTGATCTCAATGACATGTCAGTGGATGA
This sequence comes from Miscanthus floridulus, assembly GCF_019320115.1. Classification (NCBI taxonomy): domain Eukaryota; kingdom Viridiplantae; phylum Streptophyta; class Magnoliopsida; order Poales; family Poaceae; genus Miscanthus; species Miscanthus floridulus. The sequence goes on along the minus strand of NC_089597.1, from coordinate 106,250,402 downwards.
GCTCATGGGGAGACTCAAGGTAGCCAAGGAACGCTACGGCCTCAGTGGCAATGGTGTTTCCTCTGCGGCGTGGCTCAACCTCACCGAAGAAGAACTGGTGGATCGGGTGGTCTCTCGGCTACAAATCTCGGGCGGCGGCTCTAGAGGCGGGCACCCTCCGGCCTCGACCCAGAGGAGAGGACACGGCGGCGGCTCGTCCCAAGGTGGGGGAGGCAGCAGCGCCCAGCCCTAGGGCGGTGGGAGCAATGACGGCTCCAAACCTTCGGCCGGCGGCAATGACAAGAAGAAGAAGAAACTCGCCAGCGACGAGTGCGCCTACTGTGGCAAGACGGGCCACTGGGCGCGTGAGTGCCGCAAGAAGAAGCAGGACGAGCAGGCGCACGCCACCGAGGCGGAGGCGGAGCAGGCGCTGATGATGGCGACCATCACGGTCTCCCTCGATCCGGTGTCTCAGGTGGCAGCGCCGGAGGAGCCTGAACGTGTGGAGGACGTGGTGGGCGTCCATGTCACCGACGGGAGCGTAGTGGCGCGCTGGGTCTTTTCCGATGAGGCCGCAGACACGGAGTCCACGACGGCCTGCGTGGCGCTGACGACACCGTCGCGTTCCGCGGCGGGCGAGGAGGTGCACATCCGAGAGGACAAGCTCTTCGTCCAGCTTAGGGAGAAGTGTGGCGAAGGGCGCACGCGCTGGATCCTCGACACGGGGGCGATGAACCACATGACCGCCGTCCGGTCGTTCTTCTCCGAACTCGACACGGGTGTGCACGGCACCGTCAGGTTCGGCGATGGGTCCGTGGTCGACATCCACGGCCGTGACACTGTCCTCCTCAGCCGCAGGAATGGTGAGCACCAGAGACTTGGCGGTGTGTACTACATCCCCAAGCTCACGGCCAACATCATCAGTCTCGGGCAACTTGATGAGGACAAGTACAAGGTTCTGATCGAGGAGGGCGTTCTGCGCATCTGGGACCAGCGACGTCGCCTCCTCGCCAAGGTTCCACAGTCGGAGAACCGGCTGTACATCCTCAACGTCAACATTAGCTCCCCGGTGTGCCTTGCGGCGCATGCTGACGCCGCCGCCTGGAGGTGGCACACGAGGTATGGGCACCTCGGCTTCCATGGCTTGAAGCTGCTGTCCAGGAAGGAGATGGTGCGCGGGCTCCCTGTGATCGATCATGTGGAGCAGGTGTGCGAGAGCTGCCTCGCCGGGAAACAACGTCGCCAACCGTTCCCAGCGGCGAGTAAGTTCCGTGCATCTCGATCCCTGGAGCTGGTGCATGCGGACCTGTGCGGTTCGATCACGCCGGCTACCCCGGGTGGGAAGAAGCTGTTCTTGCTTGTTGTTGATGACAGGAGCAGGTACATGTGGTTGGTCCTCTTGGCTTCAAAGGACCAAACAGCGGTGGCCATAATCCAGTTGCAGGCGCGGCTGGAGAAGGAGGCTGGCGAGAAGCTGGGCACGCTGCGCACGGACCGTGGAGGAGAGTTCACGGCGCGCGTGTTCGAGGAGCATTGTGCGGGTGAAGGCGTGCAGCGCCACCTCACTGCGCCGTACACGCCCCAGCAAAACGGCGTGGTGGAGAGGCGCAATCAAACCATGCTGGGCATGTCGCGTAGCATGATGAAGGGGATGAACGTTCTGGGTTGGCTTTGGGGTGAGGCGGTGTCCACCGCCGTCTTCATCCTGAACCGATCACCGACATGGAGTGTGGAAGGAAAGACGCCCTACGAGGTCTGGTATGGTTCTAAGCCGGCCGTGCACTTCTTTCGCACTTTTGGTTGTACTGCATATGTGAAGGTCGCCAGCGGTCACCAACACAAACTCGACGACCGAAGCACTCCCATGGCGTTCATCGGCTACGAGCCAGGGACGAAGGCCTACCGCTTCTACAACCCGAGCACGGAGCATGTACACATATCGCGGGATGCGGTATTCGATGAAGGGAAGGCATGGAGATGGGAGGATGCGGAGGTGGCTGCATCAGGCGTGGCTCAGGGGGAGCCGTTCATGGTGGAGTACGTGACGCTGTCTGCCCTAGGCGACGGACAGGCGCCACACATACCAGCGCCGTCGCCACCAGCGTCACCGGGACCCTCGACATCGACGCAGGGTACTGCTGCTCCTCCCTTAACCCCCGGTGCAGGAGCCCGCACCGGCCAATTCTCCGGCACCGGGAACACCACATGGAGGGGTGGAGTTTGTCTCACCACCTCTGGGGGAGCTTCAGCTGGACGCCGACGCCGACGACGCGCCGCTAAGGTTCAGGTCGCTGGACAATGTCCTCGGCGACGCTGACAACCCAGGGAGCCGGTCCGAGGGCTGGGCACCGAGCTGCTGCTGTCGGTTGATGGAGAACCAACGTCGTACGATGAGGCGCGCGGCGAGGAAGAATGGCAGAAGGCCATGCTCGAGGAGCTTTCCTCGATCGAGCAGAACAACACCTGGACATTGGTCAATCTCCCGCAAGGGCACCGGGCAATCGGGCTCAAGTGGGTGTTCAAGATCAAGCGCGATGAACTGGAGGCGATCGTGAAGCACAAGGTGCGCTTGGTGGCCAAGGGCTACGTCTAGAAGTCCGGCATCGACTTTGATGAGGTGTTTGCGCCGGTGGCGAGAATGGAGTCGGTGAGGATGCTGCTTGCTGTTGCTGCTCAGGAGGGTTGGCTTGTGCATCATATGGATGTCAAGTCAATGTTCTTGAATGGGGATCTTGCCGAGGAGGTGTATGTGCAGCAGCCGCCAGGCTTCATCGCGGCTGGACACAGGAACAAGGTGTTGCGCCTGAAGAAGGCGTTGTACGGTCTACGTCAAGCTCCTAGGGCGTGGAACCACAAGCTGGACAATAGTCTGCATGATCTGGAGTTTACGCGCTGTCCGAGTGAACATGGAATGTACACCCGCGGAAAGGGGTCCTCACGGGTGATCGTCGGCGTCTACGTCGATGATTTGATCATTACTGGAGCAAAGGAAGGCGGAGTCGACGCTTTCAAGGCTGAGATGCAGCGGCTGTTCAGGATGAGCGACCTTGGGTTGCTGTCCTACTACCTGGGGATAGAGGTGAGACAGAGCAAGGCTGCAATCACACTTGGGCAGGCTGCATATGCTCGCAAGCTGCTTCAGAGGGCGAACATGGCAGGGTGCAACCCGTGTCATGCTCCGATGGAGGCAAGATTGAAGTTATCCAAGGATGAGACAACAGCGAAGGTTGACGCCACGGAGTATCGCAGCTTGGTGGGAAGCCTGCGCTACTTGGTCCACAATCGCCCGGACATCTCGTTCGCGGTGGGGATGGTGAGCCGTTTTATGGAGAAGCCCAGGCAGGAGCACATGGCTGCAGTGAAACATCTGCTTCGTTACATTGCTGGGACAGTGGAGTTCGGGCTGGTCTACCCCAAGCTTTCAGGCGTCGACAACAGCCTTACTGGCTACAGTGACAGTGATTTGGGGGGAGACAGTGATGACAGGAAAAGCACAACAGGCATCATCTTCTTCCTGGGAACAAAGGCAGTGGCCTGGCAATCTCAGAAACAGAAGGTCGTGGCGCTCTCCTCCTGCGAGGCGGAGTACATCGCTGGTGCTGGTGCAGCGTGCCAGGCGGTGTGGCTTACGAGGTTGCTGAAGGAGGTCACAGGCAACGAGCCTCCGGCGCCTCATCTCAAGATGGACAACATGTCGGCCATCGCACTCAGCAAGAACCCTGTGCTACATGATCGAAGTAAGCACATTGATACTAAATTTCATTTCATTCGTGAATGTGTCGACAAGGGAATTATCTTGCTGGAGTATGCGAGCACTCAAGATCAGCTCGCCGATCTGATGACGAAGGCGCTTGGGCGATCAAGGTTCTGTGAACTTCGTGAGAAGATCGGTGTTATCAACCTGGGCTGAAATTGCTTCTTTCAGGGGGAGATTGTTAGCTTCATTCAGTCAATTCAGTCCAGGTTTAGTGGTTCAGTTAGCTAGTTTGTTTTATCCTTGGTCAATAAAAGGAACCCGTCGTGGGTGCGTCATGTGCGCTGGAATCGCGCTCTGTTCGCGGTGAGGCAAGTCACGTAGGTGTGTTCTCCGTTGTTTTCGTCGAGTCTTAGCTGAAGCTTCGCACTCCACTTGTTCGGTCGTGGGATGGCGCGGCCAAGTAGGAAGAAGTGGCGTGCATGGCGTTGAGTACTGAGTGGCCACGAGCTGCTTGCTGCATGTATATATATATATATATCAATCAATAGAGTCTGAAAAAGCCGAGTAGTTGTGCGGCACCAATTCTCTGTGTTCCTCTGTGATCGTGTGTGTTTGCAGTTGAGTTTCCACCAAGCAGTGTTCATCTTCCTCGTATCCGGCGTCGAGGGACGGCCGGTGGGAGACTACAAGGATATGCCCTGCCCTGTTGGTCTTGTGATGCTCAGACGGTCAGACCTCTTATTGTCAGATCTTGTTTGGTTCTTGCGTTGACCGTTGAGCTCTCTCTGGAGTTCTTCCTGGTGCAGTGCTGCTCTAGTTTCTATTCTTCGGGTCCGTACATTCTATTTCCCGTTACAAATCATAGTAAATTCTTGATATGTTTTCATTTCTAATTATGTCTTTTATGTTCAGATTGCCATCTCTGCATCCAAAACTGGAGGTGCCTGGAACAACGTGAGAAACACATTTGAGGTAAACTCTTCTGAAGACAGTAGCTGCTGATTCCTCTTAAATAAATTAAACCTGACAGTTAAGAGTTCTATCTGTAACGTTTATGTAAGAAAAAGTTTTAGCATCTAGTATATCTTATAGAGAAGTATCACTTGACCAATTATGTGCCCTCCTTTGTTCTCAGTTTGTTACTGCAATGCTGTTGTGCTTATAAGCATCATGCTATCACCTAGCCTCCGAGACATTTTTGTGGTAGCCTAAGCGGAATAGATATCATGCTATTCTACAGGCTTGAAGTTTGGACAAGGGTTGTTCTACATCAGTTGCCAATTCTTGATGATATGATCTGTCATCTTCACTCCTTTGCATGCAAGGATCGGAGATGTTGCTTACCCCCAGGCCGATCCATCCAGATGAACTAATGTCTCCTGCTTGCACTATTGATTGTACCTACGTATAGAGCAAGTTAATGAACTATAGCATATGCTGCAACACCAGCATGCCTTTCAAGGTCACCGCTGACCGGTCTGTACAATACAACCCACCGCTTATTCGATCAGGATAATTCTATTGTTTGCGCAAATGTTAACGAATTGTAACGATGACTAAACTGTCAAAATATATTGACGGTCAGATTTGATTTATACTCCTACTGCACTGTAGTAGTACTAGCAGTATGGGGGCACTGTGAATGTCCTGTGGAGTCAACTGGCATAACCAACCCATACTCCCAAAGTTCTGCATTTGGTATTTTGATTACGGAAGTTTTTCAGGACATGTCCTTCCAAACAAATGTCGCACCTATCAGCTTCCTTTCAGTTTCAGCAAGTGACGGATTTTGAGTCTACCTAAACTCTAAACGGCGCTGGGCTGTTGTCGCAGCAAATGGGAGAGCATGGACGATGATGAGGCTGCCACCCACCCCGTGAATTCAGTCCAGACGACGACGTGCAACTGTGGGATTGGATGCTGGGACAGGTCAAACCCGCTTGGTGGTATTCCATCTTTGTCCCGGAAATCTTCCCGTCGGACCGGCGTACAGTGCCGACCACTATTCCCTACGCGCATTAGAGAAATATATCAGATTCTATACTGCCCGTTTATCTGTGCCCGACTAGACCTAAAGCACGACTAAAAGTTGATCGTGTCAACCTTTGTCTTCGGCCAAGCGCGAAGCGATGAAGGAGCTACACTGTATCAGGCTCTCGTTTAGTTGGGTCGATTCGGCGGCGGCGGATTTACTGTAGCTACACTGTAGATACAATGTCGTTTTGTTTTGTTTTTATTTGGTAATAATTGTCCGATCGTTGACTAATTATGCTCAAAACGTTCGTCTCGTAAAGTACAACCAAACTGTGCAATTAGTTTTTGATTTCGTCAACATTTAGTACTCAATACATGTACCGCAAGTTTGAAGTGACGGGGAATCTTCTTTTTGCATAGTGTCAAAGTTGAAAATTTGGTGGAACTAAACACACCCCAGATTCTATACTGCCCGTTTATTTGTGCCCGACTAGACCTAAAGCACGACTAAAAGTTGATCGTGTCAACCTTTGTCTTCGGCCAAGCGCGAAGCGATGAAGGGGCTATTCCTCTCCAAGCGTCGGGGCCGTCCACGGGCTAGTCCTGAAGCGCCCAAGCGCGCCTAAGTCGCAGGCCACTGCCTCCTAGTGGAAGCGCAAGGTCTTCGGTCGTACAATTAGTTTCTTCGTTAATCATAACGACTTTTCATCGTTTAGCGGTGCCTTTTATTAGTATTCTACCCATCACTAATGACACCTTGTTATGATGTGATGTTAGGCGTGTATGTTTTCTTACTTCTTAATGAAACACATGCTAAGCGTGCTGAAAAAAAAAAGTTGATCGTGTCACACGAATGTGGCTCCGTCACCCTGTCTGGTTGGACTCGGATGGGTCGAGTTGACCATCCTTTTGTCCGTTATTTCTTTTCTTTTTTCTTTTTCTTTTCTTTTCTTTTCTTTTTACCTACTCTTTTATTTTTATTTGATTTTCTTTCCTATTTACATTATTTTTATTACATTTTTATTTTTTCCTTCTTATTTCTTCTTGTTTCTATTTTTACCTTTTCTTTTTCTTTCTTTTTTCTCAATCTTTTCTTCTCTTTTGTTTCATTCCCTTTTATATTTGAATTATTTTATTCACCTTTTAGTTTTACTAATAGTTTGTTCTATTTTTATTCTCTATTTAAATCGTCGTTTACCTTTCATTTTTTTCCTTTACTCTTTTTTTTCTAGTTTTACCTTTTTACTTATTGTTTTCTTGCTCTCTTCGATATTGCAAGTCCCTCTCTCTCAAAAAATGATGTATCGAACTATTTATTCTATAATATACAAGATTCTTCTTATAGTATTTATGATGTGTATTTTGAATTATATGATATTAATTATTTTTATGAGATTATGCATTGTCCTCATAATATTTGTAAAGTGTTTCATGATGTAATATGATTTTTTTCAAAGTATTCATGTTTCATACATGTGGTATTTTGTCATGTTGGTATAGTAATGGTGAGATGTTCTATGGTATATTTTTTGTTGTTCATATAGTATCAATGGGAATGCAGGATGCTCAGATAGTATAAACGGGATGTTCTACAATTATCTTAGAGTATACAAGTGATATTCATGTAATATATATGTAATGTTCGCGTAGTATATACATGTGATGTTTTATGGTGTATTTTTGGATGTTCAGTTGTTGTTTTCTTTGTTTTTTATTTTTTATTTTTGTAAAAACTATATTCATGAAATGATCCACATATATTTGTTTATTGTTCATGTAGTATTCATATTATGTGATATGTTCTATAATATATTTCTAGTTGTTCAAATAGTATCATGTAAAGTTCTTTTAAACTTTTCTCTAAATTTTTTAATTTTTTTCTTCATTGTTTTACTTTAATTAAGTATTTTATTTTTATTTTCATTTGTTACTTTTAATATAATTTTCCTATGTTTCAAGAGATATATGTGATGTTCACGTAGTATACATGTGATGTTCTATGATATATTTTATGAAATTCACTTTTTTGCGAATTACACGAGTACAGAAGTAGACGCTCAACACGCACGCACACTCATCCATATGAACACACGTACATAATGTTTTTAGGATGTTCAGATAGTAGAAATGGGATGTTCTACAATCATCTTTGAGTATACATGTGATGTTCGCGTAGCATACATGTGATGTTTTATGTGTTTTTGGATGTTGAGTTATTATTTTCCATATTTTATTTTTCTATAAAACTTGTATTCATGAGATGTTCCATGTATATTTGTTTATTGTCTATGTAGTATTCATATGATGTGATATTTCTATAGTATAGTTTAGGTTGTTCAAATAGTATCATGTGATGTTCTTTTCAACTTTTCTCTAGATTTTTTTTCTTCTTAATTATTTTACTTTAATTAAGTAGTTTGCTTTTTATTTTAATTTTTTTAAGTTCTATGAGATATATGTGATGTTCACATAGTATACATATGATATTCTATGATGTATTTTGTCATGTTTATATGGAAAAGGCGTTCTATCTTTATGAGATAAATGTTCATTAATAAAAATTTGTATAAACATATCTATGTGGTGTCCTATTTTGAAGAATGTATTGCAAGAAAAATGATGGTATGATTAAAATTTTACATAAACATATCTATGTGTTGGCCGAGCGAGCAGAAGGAAAAAGAAGGATGGGAGGCTGCCAGACGGGTCCCATGTGTCAGTATCTCATCCCACTACTACGAGTTCTTCGAACCAAACAAACAAATTGGAATGGACCCAACCTTATAACCAAACATGAGTTGGGTCCAACCCAACCCAAAAAACTAAGACAGATCCAACCGAACCCACATCATCCCAAAACCAAACACATGCTTAGCTATATGGTTTCGCCCCACCTAGGGCCAACACCTCGTTATCCATGTGGTGCGGGAGCTTGTCACCACTGGCGTCACTACTGTCGAGATGCGCAGAGAAGAGCACGACAACACGTTGTTCGCAGGCCATTAGACAACAAAAAGAAGGAAGACAAGCAGACATAGTAGCGAGGCGAAGGGAGGCACGGTGTCCACCGGGCTGGCTCGGCATGGGAGAAGAGGGAAGTAAGAATCCATTCGTGGGAGAATAGCGAAGGAGAAATGTTAAATGCAAAAAAAAAAAAAAAAAACATGCCACATTGGCATGGCACATCAACATGGAACTCCCATGTGGCTAGCATGTACCTCCAATACACCATTTAACAAGTTTAGGGACTTAGAAATGTATTTTTAAAGTTTGATGCACCCATACAAATTTGATGGCCGCGGATGAATTTAACTCATTTATTTACCAGTATTGCCATTCATGAACCCTCCCTCCATTTAGTGAAATTGAATAAATTTTATTTGCTGGCATTCTGACATTTCACATTTATCGCTCGGATCTGAAATTTCGTTATCGAAAAGCTCCAATAACAACGTCCCTGGCTTGGGCCACAAGGCTAACGCGGAACGCGGGCAGCTAGCAGACACGATCGGGCTGATTGGAGATCGGGTTAAAGGGAGACCATGAGTGGGAGACCGGCACAGCAAGGGAGGATGCGCGACAGCGCGAGAGAGCCTGGTTCTTACTGAGATTACAAGAGTTGCATGCTAGTCTGTATTCTTATCATGATTTGTATTTGTATAAATTCTAAATTTAATCCTACACACGTTTTCTAATTTTTTGATAGCACTGAGTCTCATTTTATTCGTGTTGAACAATCACGTGCTCGACATTATTTCAACATCATTTACATGGTTGACACAACTTAGCAAATATAGCAACGATTTATGTCTGCTGGACACAGCGTATGGTCATCATCAACTATGACAGGACCTTATGTATCAACACCGGTCCTAGCAAGGGCGTTTTACCATCGTAGTCCACCAGCCCTGCTGGCGCGGTAGTAGGGCCGTCCGCCACCGCCTCTTCTGACGGGACGTCGAAGGTGACGTACGCCGTGGGCGAAGAGGCCACGACCACCGGCAGGTTCACGTCCTCCTCGGTCTTCAAGGCGCGAGTGCCATGCGCGGACGGGACGGATGCCACGGCCACAGCGATCAGGAGGACAACGACCATGAAGGTGGTGAGCTTGGCCGCCATTGTTGTTTCTCCAGAACAGTGTCAGTGAGGGTGTTCTAAGAGTTCTTGGCGTAGAATTGTGTTGGAGCTTGAGTCATGGCTGGGTAGGTTTTATATGAGAAAGTGTAGTTGATTCCTGTTCAGTAACTGCAATGGAATAGTTAATGGTGTTTAACTCTACTAGTGGCATGAGTTGTAGTTCAATCTTCTATGTCTTATAAATTAATCCATGAGTTGATGATGAAGTTACGTACGTTGGTACACGGTGTAACTTAAATATTTTACTATTGTTACTGCATTTTTATTTCCATGGAAACAAGAGGAAACTATGACTGTTAGTAGCAGACATAATACAGTACATATGAATTTCTGTTTCGTATACTAAAAAAACAACAAGAAAGATAAGAACCAAAGAAGTAGCGCGCTGTATTTCACATGCTCAGCCCAGGTGGACAAGGGCCGAAGAAAAACTGGAAAGGGCTCGCGCGGCGCCATCAGCCCAGTCTGGACCACGCAAGGCTGCTGACACTGCCCCCTGGCAGCTGCTCTTCAGTGAACCACTGTCGGTCTACTGGATCCCACCGCGATGACGACTGAGATTTTTTTTATTTTCTTTTGCAAAAAAAAAAATTTGTTGAAATAAAAAAAATGTAAAATTGCACTACTGCCACAGATTGAACTGGTGGGAAGTAATTACCTCTGGTTGAATTGGCGAAATTTCCTTATTTCTGTTAGCTCATCTTTAAAAAATCATAACTTTTATATATGAACTGACGTAAAGAGAAAATAAAATTTATATAAAACTTGTAGAAAAAATTTGCAACTTTATAGTTAGCTGTTTTTTTATTTATAAGGTCATTTTGATACCTAATTAACACAATGTTCACATCTATATTTGTAGATCTAACATTGTATCGATGATTTTGATACCAAAAATGTCAGTATTGTGAAGCTATCTTGGTACCAAAATGGCTTCACAATTTTGACGATATTTTGTCAAAAAACCAGAAATATCACCTTTTTTACTAGAGTTTTTTTTTGTTTCAGCTGAATTCATTTTTTTCGTCCCAAAATCACACTAAACCAACCTAAAATTGCTCTCCCTTCCTATACCCACTCCAAAGTCCACAATTTCTCCAAAATTATTCATCCCCCACTTCCACACTCCACACCCACAAGTGACGGCCGGACACTCGCCATCGATCTGCAGCATCACCATTGCTTTTCCAAATATACCGTGCTATTTCTTTGGTGTTATATGCAATTATGGTGCAATATCATGTATTACAAATAGTTTCTGTTGAAATTATGCTGATTATTTTAGAAAAAGATTGAATGTGTTTGAATTGATCATATATTTTCTAAAATATCATGTTTATCGCTACGGTAATGCTTTCCTGTAGGGCGTCGTCTGTCTGGACGGACGGACCGCCCCGCCCGCGCTACGCACCCGTGCAGATTCGTGCCTCCACCATGTCTCTCGCCCGGGCCCGCACCTCCTGTCGCGGCCGCGCTCCATCCGCCTTCCGCAGCCACTGCGAGGTTCGTGTCGTCGATGAGCTCCGCACCTGCGACCTCCGTGCCACTCCGTGACATTGAGCTCTGCGCCGGCGCCGAGCTGTCCATCAACGAGCCTCCATTGCCCAAGCAGCAGGTAGATGAGCACATGTTGCACACCATATGTTTCATGCGTTTCAGATGTATGTTGCATATGTTTCATCTGGATGTTGTATGTGTTTCATCTGGACGTTGCAAAGTAGACTTTGGTTTTGCATTTGTTGCAATGGCTATACATGTATGTTGCATGTGTGTTGGTATTTTTAATGCATACAGAAATAATCCGCAAGCGCACGGAATTACAGTTTGTAGCATTTCATCGGGACAGTATTTATGGTATCGTATTTCCCGAGGAACGGAAGTGTAAGAGTTTCTTAAGCTAGTTTAGCTAAGATAATAAGAAGAAAGATAGCTCGGGGTTAGCGAGGTTTTCTAGGGATAGAGATCCTAAGTTAAGATAGCTTTGCCACTATAGACTTACTTCGGGCCATCGGCTTATACTTGGTCTGCCAAGTACCTCCGGCTTCACAGCTCTACACCAAACCCGAATGTGGGGGATTACAGGGACGGATAGGGCTGTCATCACTTGCTGCCAATCCCTCAACCGTGGGGGAATGAGGCAAACGAAGGTAGCCTAGACACCACGTCTACGCTATCGACTATTACTCTAGTATCGATCAGGGTTATCCATCTTTATCAGGGCCCTTTACTAGAGTATCCACTATGAGAGCGGACGATGAACCCGCAAGTAAATAATGAACAAGACTAACTTAAAGTAGAACCTCACCATCGAAGATAAACACAAACCTTATTACTCCAAGTAGTATTCGGTTCGCAAAGGTACAAGTGGAGAGGAGCCAATGATTCCGGCATTCTATCGACATGAAAATGTGTTGACACACGGTAAGCCAGAAGGATCTGCTCGATGGAGCCAGAGATCCGCTTGGCTTCAACGCAGGGATAACTGATCCTACGTATTCCTCCCAAGATGTGTCAGTCAATTTAACCCTACAATTAATAAGAAGAGAAAGTTTATCAGTAATTTAAGGTAGAACATGCCGGTCTATGCCCAGACAGTTCCAAGTATGCCGCTTCGGGAGCAGCCAGACGGGAAAAACAACTAAATAGTCGATACGCACAGAAATCGACTATTATAGACTGTAAAGCTCGTGGGTAGCGATTGATTTTATGTTGACAGGTACAGTACACATAGATGTAAATGAGATCATCAGCTAGGTAGATATTACTAGTATGAATCATTGAGCCGATGAATCTAATCATGAAAGGATATAACATGCAAACAAATCGACTATCTAATACAAACAGACATACAAACGTTCTGAATCTAATCTGTTACCATTAACAGTGAGGTTTGATCGGATCAATGGCAGCTATGATAATAATAACAAACTAAAACCGACGAATTTGTAAAACCATTTATACTTTGACAGGCTTTCCAAAAGACATGCTATACGTGAAGGCTCAGATGAATCGGCTGAAATAGCCGATTCAGGTGAAAAGGGCCTACAACGTGTGAACAATTGACTATTTCACATGAACAAACCTATGGGCTCTTTGGACTTAACCTACTATCTCTAACAGTGGGGTTTGACCGGATCGATGCAGACGTGATAAAGACAACAAATCAAAACCTTAAAGTATACAGATCTATTCACGCTTAACAGAATCATGAACACACACTGTAGACGTTAAAAGCATAGGTGATCGGCTATTTAGCCGATGCAGGCATAGCAAACAGTTAAGGTCATGCCTAATCGAGAACAAATCTACTAACTAGCATCCTCCAAAACTACAGTGCCATCAGTGGGGATCTTCCGGATCGTTACAGCCATAATAGCGAACTATAGACCAGATTTAACTAATCAGCAAACCTCTTCAAGATCATACACGTCTTAACTGCGTACTATGCACGATCAAGATCGAAATAGAATAGCCGATGAAACATAACTCATCGCTTAGAGTAAGAAACATCATATTGTGACAAGCAAACGATGGACTAAAAGGATATGAGGCCGATCTAGATCGATCTCGACCGGGTAAATTGATGTTGCTGCAAACTAATATCAATAAGAACATCAGCAATATCGGTAACTTAATGAATCTACCCGAAGGACGTCACCCTTAGGTAGAGCCGATAACTTGACCTTAATCTAATTCGAGCAGTGGAGGTTGAGCGGATCGATGCAACCGTACTTGAACTAGACAAGAGTTGATAACTAGCTTATCCTAGAGCTCATAGTAGAGGTCGACCGGATCGATGCAGCCGTACAAACCAAAGTATAAGCCATGATGGTACTTACAAACAAGCCGGAGGTCGACCGGACCGATGCAGCCCTGCTTGCTGAAGAACTCACCGAGATCTACTCTACTCCTACTCCTAAGGGTTGGCCGGAGCCGAAAAAGGTAAATTGTATTTGATTGATTGGATGTCCCTTTTACAATAGCCGGGGTCTAATATTTATATCCGGAACCTAAGCATAAATCCTTCTTAAGTACGATTTATTACAATTTCTAGCATAAGATAAAACATTCCTAATTTAAGATAACTTGGACCATAATCTTTCCCTTTTTTGTAGAGTCCAACATGTTTTCTCCGACGCTAACCGTAGCTTTTCTATCGTTATCTGCTGGCGTCATCTGAAGAGAGCTGATTCTAGTGCTGCATCTGAATCAGCTGATATCGATCCTTATGCAATCGATTTCTTGAGACATGATCTTGGAAGCTTCGAGTTCCCATATTCTTCTTCCCAAATTTTGGTGTAAACACATTCCTTCTGCTAAAGTACAAGGGGCCCCGAGTACACAAGTGGAGGTAGCCGACAACTCCGGTACTTCTCCACTCTTACTCTCTCACTCCCTACACTTGAACTAGCTATAAGCTAAGATATGAGTGTGGCTCTTCTTCTCTTCTTGCTACATTGTGCTCTCTCTTGTGTTATGTCTTCCTTCATTGATGAAATGTGAGAGGGTGGCCTCCTCCTTTTATAGCTCACCAAGGACGGTTTGCTGAGGTATTTTAGGAAAGCCCCACCGCAACTGACCTCAGGGACATTGAATGCACCGCCCTGCTGAAGGTGGGCCAGAGAGGCGCTAGTGGTGGTGCGGCCGTACCCTGGCTAGGCCGCCTCGGTACCGCCTTCGCCAGGTGGGTTGCTTGATGGGTCTAGAGCGTAGCCACGTGGGTGTTCGGCCCAAGTTTGCAAGGTAAGTGGGCCTTCCTTCTATTTGTTTGTGTAGAGTCCGCGTTTATGTTTTCCTGGTTGCGCACTTTAACTCTTTTTTCCATGTAGTACAAGTATGTGTCCTGTAAATGATCAACTCACCAAAACTTATGGAATTCGTTAATATAAACCCTATTTACTAAGTTTTGGTGTATGTTTGTATGGATTTTATGTAAAGTTGGCGGGTGAAAATATGAGTTAAGGACCGCCAACGGTGTGTATGTTCTTAATGTCTCGTTTGTTTCAAACCCATGTTGCAAGTGTTTATTATCTAGATGTTGCATATGTTGCATTGGCTATACACATATGTTGCAAGCCTGTTTTAAATGTTTTATTTGTTTCAGACGTATGTTGCAACAAGTGCTTCATTTTACAAGTGTTTCATGAGCAGGCGCGGGAAGCGAGCGCAGGCAGAGGCGGTCCCCCATGTGTGTGCGGGAAGCGAAGCGGCCACGGGTAGTCCCCACGTGCATGCCCGCGGGAAATAGAGCAGCGCAGGCGGGCAGCAGCAGGTGCAAACGGGCGGGCGGGCGTGCAGGCGCAACAGGCGCGGGCAGGCGCAACAGCATGTGTACAGGAAGCACTGCAGCAGGCGCGGGTGACCGGACGTCCGGACGCTAGCCACGCCGTTATCGCTAGGGTCTGATAAATTTTGTTTACCAGTATAGTGAACCCTCTATATGGAAAATTGAATAGTTTTTCTTCCGGTATGAGATTTCATATTTATTTCTAGGATTTGAATTTTCAAAATTTTGTAATAGGAGGCTCCAATACCAAACGCACAAAAACTCACAAACATAACATTAACCTAAGCCGGCCGGTGCTTTTCCCAAAAAAAAAAAAACTTAAGCCGGCCGGTGCCTGTCACTAATCTTATCTCATGATTTATATCTGTAAATTAAACTATTTAATCCTACAGAGTCGTCTAATTATTTTCAGACAGTATTCATTTTGTCGCTGCTGAATGATCACATATGCTCGACATTATTTGAACGCCATTGATATGGTTGACGCAACTTAACAAATACAGCACCAATTCATATATGCTGGACACCCGTATGCATGGTCGTTGTCAAAACTATAGATGACAGGAGCGTGCTACCTACAGCGGTCCTGTTATGGGTGTTTTATCATCATAGCAGTCCACCGTATCAGGCCCTGGCGCAGCAGCCTCCTCTTCTGATGGCACGTTGAAGACGATCTCCGTCGTCGTAGGTGAAGAGGCGACGACCGCCGGTAGGTTCACGTGCTCCACAGTCTCCAGGTCCAGGGTGCGAGCGGCCGAGCGCTGTGCGCGGACGGGATGGACGCCACGTGCGGCCACGGCGATCAGGAGGACAACGATGAAGGTGGCGAGCTTGGCCATTGTTTCTACAAAACAGTGGTGGTGTGTTTGAGCTGCTTGGCGTAGAATTGGTTGGAGCTTGAGTCATGGATGGGTTTTATATGAAAAAAGTGTAGTTGATTCCTGCTCAGTAACTGTAACTGAGCTATATAGTTAATGGTGTTTAATTTAGTTCTAGTGGCATGCGTTCTATAATTCAATCTTGCATGTCTCATAAATTAATACATGAGTTGATGAAGTTACGTGCATTAGTATGGTGTAACTTACATATATATTTTTATTATTATTACTAGCAACCATGTTGGTACGTTGCAGCAGTAGGAAAAAAAGTTATCAAACGTTAATAAAAACGACGTTAGGAATTGTTATATACTCTCTGCGTCCTAAAATAAGTGATGTCTTAGGGTTATCCTAAGTCAAACAATTTTAAATAGAGACGCATCTTTAAAACCAGCTAGAGGGCTAAATTTATCCTACTTCTGTAGCTCAATGGTTAAAGGCATTCTTTTTAACTTGGTTGTCCAAATCATACTCCGAGGATATTCCGTGCTCAAAATTAGGGGTTTGTTTGGATCGCAGGAATGCAAAACAAAGGAATAGAAAAAAACGCAGCAATAGAATAGATTGAAAAGTAGAAAACTACATGATTTGAAAACACAGGAATAGAAACTTATGGAGTGTTTGGATTGCAGGAAAACAAAAATGTCACATGTGCCCAAGAAGCAATGTTCCATGCTTCAGAACTTGAGAAAACATTATAGGAATTTTTTCATTAGGTTTTCTTGGATGCTTTTTTCCTATGTTTTTGAAGCAAGGTTAACCTTTCCCTCGGAAAGGAATGCAGTTTTCCTTTGTTTGAAACACCAAGTTGAGATAACTTTTCTATAAAATTCATTTACTTGCTTTTTCTTTGGAAATCCTCCATTCGTCCCAGACTTCTTGCTTTGAAGAGATATGGAGTCACTCCAAATGGGACCAGCCAAAATACCAATAAAATCCCCTGCTTATATTTTTTTTCAAAGGCAATGAACTTATCGCTAGTATATTTGAGTATAGAAAATGTCAATATCAGAGAACTGTCCTAGTGAGAAATCAGCTTTCATTTGCTACCTCACAAGTGGTCCATGGTGGGGCAACACTTTTTGTCTGTTGGGATAAAATAGTCAAAGCTGCACTTGACTACTTCAGTCTGAGTGAGGTGCTCCTTCCTTCCAGCCACTCATAATTGGAGCACCAAGCCGCCATGGAAATGGCGGCGCTTCCAGTCCACCACCTCCTCCTCCTCCCCCTCCTGGCCGTCGTCTCCTTCCTGTGGCTCAGTCGTGGAGCTTTGTGCCGTCGAGGCGGTGGCCCGCGGCTGCCCCCGTCGCAGTGGGCGCTTCCGGTGATCGGGCACCTGCACCACCTCGCGGGCGCGCTCCCCCACCACGCCATGCGTGACCTGGCGGCGCGCCACGGGCCGGTCATGCTTCTTCGCCTCGGCGGGCTCCCCGTCGTGGTCGCCTCCTCCGCGGACGCCGCGCGCGAGGGACATCGAATTCGCAAGGCGCCCCGTGACGCGGATGGTCCGGCTGGCCATACCCGAGGGCGCCGAGGGGATCATCTTCGCGCCCTACGGCGACGGGTGGAGGCAGACCCGCAAGATCTGCACCGTCGAGCTGCTCAGCTCCCGGCGCGTCCAGTCCTTCCGGCCCGTCCGCGAGGACGAGGCCGGGCGGCTCCTCCGCGCCGTGGCGTCGGCGGCTTCGGTGGTGAACCTGAGCGAGCTGCTGGCCGTGTACGCCGCCGACTCCTCGGTGCGCGCCATAATCGGGAGCCGGTTCAAGGACCGGGACACGTTCCTGGCCATGCTGGAGCGCGGGCTCAAGCTGCTCGCCAACATGAGCTTGCCGGACCTGTACCCGTCGTCACGCCTCGCCTTGCTCGTCAGCCGGATGCCCGTCCGGATGAAGCAGCACCGGCAGGAAGTGGTCGCGTTCTTGGACGCCATGGTCCGGGAGCACGGGGAGAGCAGAGCACCTGACGACGACAAGGAGGACCTGCTCGACGTGCTGCTGAGGATTCAGAGGGAAGGTGACCTGCAGTTTCCGCTCACCACCGACAACATCAAGTCCGTGGTCGGAGTAAGCACTGCGCACCCAATTCCAGATCGAGAAAAGAATCAAATGTCAATGCCATGGTGTTTCTGACTTTTTGTTCTCTGACAAAAGAATCAAAGATGGTAGCAAAGCTGCACTTTGACGTTCACGACAAGGTTAGTATGTAGTACAAAGTATTACCCAAATAAATGATCTTCTTCTCAGTGCAATGCCGTAGGGGCGGTTCTTCCTACCGGTCCAGTTTTTTTTTTATATATTTTTCTAGCAACGACTGAAGTACACTAGTAAAAAACACAGGAAAACAAACAATTTATCTCAGTGGAGTATCATGCTTTACAAGAGAAACAATTCTGCTCTGGAGTTCAATTCGTTTGCAAAGGAAAATGGAATCCACGAAGACGATGGGTGGGTCATTACGTACGTCCATGATGAGGGAACAAACATCTCTCAGGTAATTTATTAATATTAGTTGTGATCTTCAAAAGCACGCTACTTGATTATTTTCGTTCCCATACATGTCCTTAATTACTGAAAAACAACGTGTCCACAGGTGTACATTATCGACGCAAAAAGATTTTCAGACGAGCCAATAGCAAAAATTACTTTGCCCCAAAGGGTTTCATACGGTTTCCACGGAAATTATTTCTACAAGAAGTAAAGTGCAGAGTGAACTTTAATATGCCACTACATGTGCCATGGTAATTTACGATAATTTGAATAGGGACATGTTGGACCAATGCTTGCAAACTATAGAATTACCATAATTCTTATTGCTCGGACTACAATTTGAGTAGGAAGTTACCACAATTTTATGCCCTGATTATTTGATTACTATAATAATAAAACAAATATGCCATGATAAATTTACGATAATTCAGGATTGAGGTTGCCGCAATTTATGGTCCTGAGTATGTTTCTGGTAACCATTTGCAGTAATATCAAGGCTAATAATTTACAAAAACACAAACAATAATCTGAATTGATCAGGATGATGATAATTAGATTGGGAAATTAACAAAAATTGGTGCCATGTGTTCAGATCCACATCCGGTTACTATAATAGTATAATGTCAAGACCACCATGAACTAATTGTCATTGTTGACTGCATTCATGGGACAATGCTAGAAGAAAAATCGAAATACGTATACAGTGATGCCATACTCAGATATATATAATATATTCTAAAGGAATAATCTGTGCTAATCCGATGGGAGTGGCCTCCAGGTTGAACGAGTACGATAATAGTTACCAGAACTTGTATAGTTGGTTACGATAATTAGAGAATGCCTTCAGTAATTACGAGAAACTATTTACGATAACCAAATCCGTGCCCAGGTCGTACATCCGCCATGGTGGCCGTCAACACCACGACGGGATGCTCCGGACTGGCCGCCCCCTCCATGGGTTCGTCGTGGAACAGCCCTTGCTCCGATCTGCCATGGGAAGAGGGCTGGTGGTGGTACCGTAGGGAGAGCGCGTCGCAGGGCCGCCGGCGAGGTCGACGCGGTGGAGGTCCCCGTCGGTCACGCGGTGGAGGTCGACGCCGCAGGGAGCACGCTGGAGTAGCGCGCCACTATCGGTCACTGCTGGCGGCGAACGCGAGCAGGGCCGGCCATGGCCAAGCTAGCGGCTTGGTGGTCTCTGCTGGGCTGCGTGTCTGCGCCGGGCCGCCGTGTGCCGAGCCTCCGCTGCGACGACGGAGAAGGAAGGCCGCGGCGGGGATGCGAGCTCGTGGGATCGTTGATCAATTGCTCCCTTAATTGGAAGGGTGCCGGGGCGGAGAACCAAGCAGAGATCCTAAGTCCAGAGTTACGATTGACGCCTGCAAGCTACTAATCTCCCACGAGCAACAAACCAACCTGCACAGCCAGGTCCCATCAATGAAAGCAAGCCCATCCATCTCTTGTCATCGGCAAGAAGAAATCCTAATGAAATAACAAACCAGTGGAACTCCGATTGCTCAATCTTGTTGTCTCCAATACGCACTAAGCAGCGAGGGGAAAAGCTAATCTGGTAATAGTAAAATCATATTGCGACAAAATCTTACCATGAGATTTTTATTTAGCACGTCCAACACCTGGTGTGTGCGCAGGCGCTACGACTGAGATCCATCCCAAAGGCATCAACTCCAAGGCTACGACATACGAATTCCCAATTACTTGCTGACTAGACCAAAAGGAACCTGCTCTTAATCCAAAAGCAATCTGCTCGAGATTGGATGAGTCATGCAGATTTTTACAGCGGCTTACCTGGAGATCCTATCTCTGCTCACATCGATGGGGAGTGCTCACCTGAAGATCCTCTCCCCGCTGGCATGGATGGCCAGGTCCGATTTGAAGCTGCGATGTGGCCGAGACGGACCTTCTCCGGCGGCGCGTCTGGTGGCAAACGAAGGACACGATTATGATTTGGAGTTTGTGATGTCATGGCCTCACGAGTCGTAGAGAACTTTGCGGCGCTCCCCTGTGGCTCGAGAGCGTGGATGACGGAGCCGAGCCGGGTGACGGAGCTGTTGTGCGTGAGTAGGCTGGGTGGGAGCCGATCCAGCAGGACTGGCTATTGGCCTGTTATGTGGTGCCTGGTTGCGCCATGGCACGCGCGGGTTGGACCCGGCTATAGGTTATTTTGTAGCTGCCTATATATATATATATATATATATATATTGGAGACACGTTCTCATTTATCTTAGAATCGAACTCTGTAAAACTCTTGACCGTGTCTAGACACACTACTCTAACTTGTACAGATACGGAGGAGAGAGTGGATGATCACAAAAACAAGTGTTACTTTAATGTTACTATATACTATTATCTTTTTAAAAAAACAAACAAACTATGGTTCGTACTTGAAAATGTATGCAGACACCTCCTTTCCGTAAGTACAGAACAAATAAATAAAACTTTAACCTTTCGCGTGTACATCTCTTCCACATGTCCTCGACGAAGATAGCATGACACATATAGCGTCCATTCGGCTCGCTGAATCTTAGCTAAAACTGGCTGAAAAATACTGTTCTGGCTGAATTGTTGTTTGAGAAAAACATTGTTCCGGCTGAAAAAACAAGCCGAACAAGCTGGATATGGGGTAAGCCGAACGGGGCTTATACTCCCTCCGTCCACAAAAGAATATAACAATGAAAATTATGCCAATCAAACTAGTTTAAGTTTTATCAGATTTATAATGAATAGCATTAATATTTGTGTCTCCAATAAAGTTGATTAAAAATATATATTCCATAATTACCCTAATGGTACTTATTTCATACCATGAATGTTAATACATTTTTTTATATAACTCAGTCAAAGTTCCAACGGTTTGACTTCTAAAAAAAAAGAGTATAACATTATTAACTTAGATTCCACAATCTATCTATCCAAAGCGAGGCCGAAGTTGTGCAGGCGCAGAGCAGATATCCTTGATCCCCATGAATTTCACCAAAAAGTCATAGAGTTTACTCTTATTGCCATTGAAAACAACAATAATAATAGTGTAATCAAATACATATGTAAGTTACAGCGTGCCAGGCTACCAGCAATGCAAGTAACTTCATCAACTCATTGGTTAATTTATTAGACATAGAAGATTGAATTATAACTCATGACAGTAGAATTAAACACCATTTTAACTATAGCTCCGTTACAGATACTGAGCCGAAATCAACTACACTTTCTCATATAAAACCCATCCAGGACTCAAGCTCCAACACAATTCTACGCCAAGCAACTCAAAACACCACCACTGTTTTGGATAAACAATGGCCAAGCTCGCCACCTTCATTGTTGTCCGACCTCCTGATCGCTGTGGCAGTGGCGTCCATGCATCCCGCCCGCGCACGGCGCTCGCACCCTGGAGACCGTGGCACACGTGAACCTACCGGCGGTCGTCGCTTCTTCGCCCACAACGGCGATCACCTTGGACATCACATCAGAAGAGGAGGCGGAGGGTCCTACTGCGCCGGGGCCTGATACGGTGGACTACTATGATGATAAAACACCCATAACAGGACCGTTGTAGATCGCTTCTGTTCTGTCATATAGTTTTGACGACGACCATACTGGCCGGTGTCCAGCATATATTTGTTAAGTTGCGTCAACCATGTAAATGGCGTTCAAGTAATGTCGAGCACGATGATAATCAATTTGCTCTAGGGTAGGTTTTCCGGAGCTGAAGCGGAGCTGCTGAGCCCCGTTCCACCCCGCGCCGGCGGCCATCCTGGCCCCGACGCCCACCACAGCCCTCGCCGCCGACCCTCCACCGGCAGACTCCCTAGCTCTGGCGCCGTCCGTTGGCCTTGACGCTGTGCCTTGGCCCTGGCTGGACGACGGAGCCTCCTTGCCCGGCCGCCGGGCGTTCTCGTCGTATGGGCGTCTAGTTGGGAGGCCGTCCTCCTTGCTTGGTCATCAATCGGGATGATGGCCTAGCGGTGCCTTGGCTATCGCCGTCAATCCCTTCTCCAAGGATGAGGATCTTGGCCGGGATCTAGCAAGTTCTGGTGAGTCCTGCACCCTCTTCCTGCTCTGCCCCCTGTTTGTTGTCCGTGGCGGCGTCTCTGCCGCCATTGCCGGTTGAGCTCCCGGGGCTATCCTTTGAGCCGGGGCGTAAAGTTCAGTCTGATGTTTGGAGTCGTCTGCAAAGGCCTATCTCCTGGCCAGATTTAGGCTCTGATTCGTTTGCGCTTGTGGTCTCCTTAGGCCGATGCAAGTTCAAGCTCTGTCCTGTTTCTGTCGGCCTCATTCTTTAGGCCACCGTTGGCGGCTCTGCCCCCCATTTCAAGGTTTCGTGCCTCAGTGATCGTACCTTCAAGTTCTCTGTTTCTTCCAAGCCTGTGGCTCCACCGCTTGTGCCGGCCCCATCAATTCCTTTGAGTTTCATTCTTGCGAACGTACTCCCCAGGCGACATACTTAACACGTTAGCTACAGCACTGCACGGATTGAGTCGCACGGCTTTTTCCCGTGATCTTTTCTCCCTGTTCTTTCACCTCTGGGGCAATGGCGGTCCGAACTGTAAGATGGAGTTTCGTTTGTTCCAAGAAGAAGAGCGGGTTTCCTGGACGGATGTCCAAAGCCCCATGACTAGAAAAAATATTTTGCTGATGTGGTTAAATCTCCCCCTCTGTCTGGCACCAATCTTGAGCCCATTGAGAAGCCAAAAATTTCAAAACAGCTGAGGGACCGCCTTCTCTTTCCTCGGCGCTCGGCCTTTGTGCGCCTCACTGCCATTAACTCTGGCCCATTTAATCAACCGCATGCCGGCTTCCCTCGGTTGGCCGTGGCCTGCTTGAGCTGCCTCGCGGCGGGTCACCCTAGAGTCAAATGCCGCCAACCAATCCGATGTCGTGCGTGTATGGGTTGGGGACACATCGCTGCGTATTGTCGTGCCCCCCCCTCTAATTGACCAGCGACAGCAATCTGATAGGCAGCGACAGCAATCTACTGCATTCAAGGCCAAGGCCAAAGCTGTCGTCCATAATAACGCTGGGCTCTTCAATTCTCTTTGTGCTGATAGGCCCTCGGCCTCCAACCGCCGGTGTTTAACTCATTTTGGAAGCTTTTCAAGGCCTTTCCGCTGAATCCGGCAGGGGCTAGTGTGAATTTGGGGCCACCTGTTACTGTTCCTTGGACCAGTGAGCCCACCTCCTTGGCTCGGCAGTGGACCATTCCTGCTTCTACTTCTACCTTTTTGGCTGCTGACCCTGCTTCTTGGACACTTGCCTCTTCGTCTTCCTGCCGTACCTCACCAAGCGCGGCAACAGTGCCACCTGAAAACCCTCTTCCACCTCCTTGCCCTGCGCCTCCGCTTGCTTCCGCTCCAACCGCTTTCGCTGAAGACATGGCGTTTCAGCGCGTCGATCCTGCTCCATTTGTCCCTGAAGGAATGCAACATGAAGAAATCCCCAATCGGGTGTTCATGGTGCGTGCGGTTGCTCCGGTAAGACCGCCAGCGAGGAACAAGGATCTTGCCATCGTCACCTTCAACCCGCTGCCAGCCAACGCGATGCAGTTCGCTGTGGTAAGGGCCGTTCTCAGAGATTTTCTATGATTTGAGCGTCCTACTGCTTTCCTTGATATTTAGCCCACGCATTTGGGGCAAGCTCTGGTTCGCTTCAATCACACGTATGATCGTGACACCCTTGTTACGGAAAGCCCTCATATTTTGGGGGATGTCACGGTCTCCTTCTGCAAGCATAACCAAGGACGCAACTGGCGTAGAGCTATGTTCAACCATGAGTGTTGGCTGCTTCTGTTGGGGTTGCCAAATGACTACTGGACTGAGAAGCACATCCACAGTGTAGTTGGAGAGTTTGCAAAGGTCTTGCTCTGGGAAGCTGATGATTGCTTCCGCTGCCTGTCTGCTCATAAGGGCGAGAGTCACTTATCTAGAAAGGGTGCCTCAGTTTGTTGTGTACCCGGACCTGACACAATTGATGGGGAGTCCTGGACACTGCAGTGTGAGGTCCTTCAGCATCGCCCACAGCAGCAGGGCCCCCAGATGAAGACCCGATTCCGGAAGATGTGGACATGGAGGCAGGAGTACCTTTTGATTTCTTTGGCCTTGGGCAGCTTGTGAATATGCTCAATGATCAGGAAGAGCAGAATGACAATCAGCAGCAAGATGCCTGGGATTCATGGCCAGCTGAGATTCAGGCCCAGGAACAGCCCATGCAAGATGCTCCTTTTGTGGTTTAGGATTTGAATGAAGCTCTCAATTTGCCTGCTCTAGTTCAGGATATTAACCAGGATTTGCATCCAGTTATCTTCAACCCAGTAGTGCCAGGAGAAGATGGGGATTTTCTGGAGATAAATGACCTCCAGAATAATATGCATGAACAACATTTGCTGCAACCACAGGGAGAGGTCTACATTCTGGACCCACTTGAAGAAGAGCCTATGCAGATAGCTAATGAAGAAATGCAGCTAGAGGTCCCAATCCAAGTTGGACCACCAGCTTCACCAGTCAACCTTTTTTATGAAGAGATACCATTAGACCAACTGATGGGACCTGGGGATGAGGGCTTTCCTGACCAACCTGAGCAGCCAGAGCAGATAGTTGGAGACATTGAGATCATTGATGACCAGCAGCCACAGGGCCCTAAGGAATAGATGAATGAGGATCAGCGGTCTGAAGGCTTTGAAAACATGAACAATGGTCTTAATCAGGCTCAGGATCAGCAAGTTCTAGCAGAACCAGATGAGCAAAACATTATGGTTGGAATGGCATTGATGCCAACCTTGCAGCAAGACACTGCTTCCAGAGTTTGGGAGGAAGCCAGAACAAAGGAGGCAACAAAGCTATGGGATAAATTCTTCTCCAAAGGTAATCCTGGTGATTTCATTGTAAAGATCCCTACCAACTGGTCCTACTTTTTTACCTCAATGTTATTGTCTCTAGAAACTTTTGACTGGGCCACTAAGTTCCTGTCCTCGACTGCAATTGCTCAGATCTCCAATAGTCAGGGTAACATCTCATTCTCAATACCCAAACAATGTCCTGTTATTAAGAAAATCTGCATTCTTAGCTCTGAAAATGTGTCCACAGAAGCTGGAAGCTCCATGGGACAGGACAGTGGAAAGAACAAGGGTGTGCTGATCCAAGAAATTGAAGAAATAGCCAAATAGGAACACCATACAAGAAGAGAAGGGCCACAAGAGGCTGACACCTATAGTGGAAAGTCAGGTACGTAGAAGTGAAAGGGTCAAGAAAAATAATAATGGTTTCAAACCATCAGGGTGTTCAAGCAAGAAATGCATTTGTTGTACTCCCTCACCACCAACTCTTTCAGTAAAAGTAATCAAAAATCTTGGTGTGCAGTTTTGTGGGATGGATGCTGAGGAGGTCACTGATGAGACCCTGATGTACAAGAAAAAGAAGACTGAACCAGTGGAAAGGAAGCTGAACCAGAAGCAGCAAGACAGTGAAGGCGTAGCTAGGCCTATAGGGAGACAGGCAGAACAAGAAAACAATGACGAAAATGAACTTTGAAAGAAGAAAGCTTTGGAGCCTGAGAGGCTGCTTCTTTTGGGGACTCTGCCACTTTTGTGAAAGTTTAGCGAGTCTGAAAACTTGTGTCTGTAATGCTAAGTTAATCATGACTTGTAAAAGTACTTTGGATCCCGAACTTATAGTAGTCTAGGAGCTATTGGTACAAGTTGAACAGTTAGTGCATGTCAAACCGTTGATGTATGTTAAGCATGCATCTTTGAGACTATTTTTCTATCATCTTTTTAAATGAATCAAATCTTAACCAAAAGCTGGAATATCCTGACTTGGAATGTAAGAGGTATTAATTCTACTTGGAAATGGGACCCTGTCAAGAATAAGATTACTGATGCCTTCTGTGATATTGTTTGCCTCCAAGACAAAAAAAAAGGAAAATATTGATGCATCTTTTCCGAGGAAAATTTTGTCCCCATGTTATTGATAGCTTTGATTTCCTCCCCTCAGTTGGGGCGTCTGGAGGAATCTTAATTGCATGAAGAAGCATGGTCTTTGATGGTCAGAAAAAAATTTCCAATTATTTTGCCATTTCTATTCAGTTCTGTTCAAAGTATGATAACTCTAGTTGGATCCTCACATCTGTCTATGGACCCTGTACACCTGATGGGAAAATATCCTTCCTTAATTGGCTGAAATAGATTGAAATGCCAGAGAATATTGAGTGGATAATTTTATGAGACTTTAACTTGATCAGAAAACCTGAGGACAGAAACAAACCTGGCAGAAATGTTCAGATTCAACTCTGTAATCAGCATAGTGGGATTAAATGAAATCAAGTTGCAAGGAAGAAAATTTACCTGGTCAAATATGCAGCCATCACCACTTCTTGAGAAGCTTGACTAGGTTTTCACATCCAACAACTGGACCACCTCCTACCCCAACACTTCAGCTAAAGCCCTGGATGTGGTTCCCTTTGATCACTGTCCTTGCTTAGTTTCTGTCTCAACAGTGATACAAAAAAACTAAATATTTCGATTTGAAATTTTTTGGTTAAAGCATGCAGAATTTTAGGATATCCTGGTAAATACTTGCAACCAAATAGCTGGTCCTAGTGACAGTGCAAAGAACATCACTGCCAAGCTCAAAGTTCTTCGAAAAAAACTAAGGGAGTGGCAGACATCTATGACAAACTTAAAAACCTTGATCACAAAAGTCAGATTGACCATCCTTTTTCATGAAGTACTTGAGGACTTCAGAGACCTGAGCCAGCTGACGAGATCCTAACACATGGGTATGTTAAGCCTCAGGATCAAAGGTTCCCGATCGAGAGACCCCACGACCGACCCTTCCAGGGTTGCCCAGGGGCTTGGGGGCTATACGCATCGGATAATGTCGGTGTTTTGAGTAAACACCAACGAATAAATTTGTATTATTGCGTGTCTGGTCCGGATGGTGTGCTGACAAGACACAAGGTTTATACTGGTTCGGGCAGAATGTCCCTACGTCCAGTTCGTGGTTGCTGCTCGTGTTACTAGCACTGAAAGTTCGTAGTAGGGGTTACAAACGGTCGAGAGAGAGAGATGGGTCCCAAGTCTCTAGTGGTGTGTTGTGATCTGGCTTGATCCGCTGTGATGTGCAATGCTCTGATGTGGTGCGGTGAACCAATGCCCATTAATGGGATGCCCTGCTTTCCCTTTTATAGTCCAAGGGAAAGCATGGGTTACAATGCGAGGAAAAAAAGGAGAACGAGAGGCAGAGGACGTCCTTCAGGGTCGTCGGGGCTTCCTTTTCCTCTGTGTGTGTCCTGCTGACATGGTAGTGGTGACAGGGACAGCTCCACACCGGGCGCCTATCCACTGACAACGCCATGCCCTGGCATTGTCAGTGGGTCGTCACGTCCCACTCCGCCACGGCGGGTGGTGCGGCGAACTAGCGTGCTGATCAGCGGCCGTACAGGGAGTAGGCAGCATAGTGACTACGCGTCCATCACTGTGGATGATGTGAGTCCCTTGGAATGACATGTCGTGGGGACGGGTCGTGTTGCGACGTGGCCGCTCCCTGCACGATGCCAGAAGTTTGACCCTGGGTTGTACTTTCTGGTCCATAGTGGTTGGCGGCGACGTGAGCCTCCGTTAGGAACCGTGTTCCAAGGGATCAGGTGAAGCGGAGCCAGCCCTCAGACATCGGGCGAGGCGGAGCCAGCCCTCAGACGTCGGGTGAGACGGAGCTAGCCCTCAAACGTCAGGTGAGGTGAAGCCACCCTCGGGGGTCGGACGAGGTGGAGCCCAACCCTCGAGGGTCGGCGAGGCAGAGCTAGCCCTCAGATGTCGGGCGAGGCGGAGCCAGCCCTCAGATGTCGATTGAGGCGAAGCCAACTCTTGGGGGTCGAACGAGGCAGAGCCCAACCCTCAGGGTCGGCTGAAGCGGAGCCAGCCCTCAGACGTTGGGTGAGGCAAAGCCAACTCTCGGGGGTCAGACGAGGCGGAACCCAGCCCTCGAGGGTCGACCGAAGCGGAGCCAGCCCTCAGACATCGGATGAGGCGAAGCCCACCCTCGGGGGTTGGACGAGGCGGAGCTCATGGCCTCGGTGGTCGGATGAGGCGGAGCCCAGCAAGAGGTGTAGTCGCGCTCTTGACAGCTCAGATGGATCAACGTTGATGGTTATTAGCTCCTCCTCTTCGAGTACCCTAGTATTGGTCCCCGATAGTAGCCCCCGAGCCTCCGGGCGATTCGAGTAGAATCGCCTGGGGGAATTTTCGACTTGCCAGTGGGGGCGCGTGAGCACACCCGATGGGTGTAGCCCCCGAGCCTACAGAGGAGTAGAATACTCCTTCGGAGGTTTTTCTGAAAGGGAGCACTCTGAGGGTCCTGGCCTTCTTTTGTCGCCCATGGCGTGGACGGTGATTCCTTCTTGTCGAGGTCGGACCCTTCGTAGGTATGGCCGTGAGATTTGGTGGTTCGTTAGCTGGATGGTTCGATTGGGGTTCTAGCATCCCGTTCACGGGGATCCGGCTAGGGTCAGCCTGGCTAAGTCTCAATCATGGGCCGAGATGCCCGTGGTGCTCGTGCACCTAGGTACCGACCGCTTGCGGGCCCCCTTTCCATCCCTTATCTTAAGGGTGTCTGGAGCGGCTGGAGAACCCATTGACGGGCCAACCTTCGAGCTCCTGGGCCCAGGCAGGCCGTAGAGGTGTTTTCTGAGCTGTATTCCTCTAACTTGTGACGAGTCATGGTCCACTTGGATATCCCGTGGCGTATCCCGTGGACGTCCAGTGAGTTTTCCGATGTAAAGGATAGGGATTGCATGCGCATATCTCGCAGTGTGACGTTGTGGCAGATCGTGGCAGGCATGGAGATCTAGGTGGATAGTTGGTTTCCACGCATCCATCACCCCTATAAAACCAAAAGGGTCCGCCCCTCAGGGTTTCATACCTTGCCTTCTTGCCTTCGCATCTGCAACCGCCGCCGCCAATCGCCCAGGCTTCCTGCATCCGTGTCTCAGCCGTCGTCGAGCTTGTATCCACCCACCCCCATCTTCTAATGGATCCATGGTGCCACTCTGACATTACCTTCCAGCGTATGGAGGGCCTCGTCCATCACGGCCTTCTCCGTGTGTGGACCTCAACCGAGGAGTGGTTGCTTCTCGATGAGGAGGAGATGTCGTCGCCGCCTGACGACTATGTGGTGTCTTTTGCGCACTTCCATGAGCACGGGTTTGCTTCCCCCGCTCATAGATTTCTCCGGGGGCTGCTGCACTACTACAAGATCGAGTTGCAACACCTCAACCCCAATGGGATCTAGCACATGGCGGCGTTCATCGCCCTATGCGAGGGACTCCTAGGGATCAGTCCCCATTTCGATCTGTGGTGGCACTTCTTTGCCATCACCCTCTAGAAGAAGAGGGAGAAGGGAGGTAGGCAGGAGATGCATACGTCGATGGGATGCGCCAGCATCCACCTCCAAAACAACCAGGTCGGCGAGTACCCGTCGATGCGGCTGTCGACCTCCAATAAGGGGTGGCATTCACAGTGGTTCTATCTCAAGAACGACGCCGATGCCCCCCTACTGGAGTTCACCAAGCGCCTGATCGAGGAGGCCCCGGAATCATAGAGGAAGTGGGGTGTCCTAGAGAAGGTCAAGAAGAGAATCTGGGACCACCTTGTCACCATCCGCATGCTAAAGGAGAGCGGCCTAAAGGGGTCGAGCATCATTGGGGCCTACCCCATGAGGAGGGTGGCACTGTTGATGAGACAGGCGCTTCCGCTATTTACGATGGCACCCGAGGTGTCATTCGATGGGATGGCACTCGCCGAGGGAGTGCTCTCCCCTCTGAACTCACGCAGCGCATTAAGGAGGTGATGGAGCCTTCACGGGACGATGCGGGCGCCCCCCTTGATTTTGTGTACCCGGGGCATCCTCCGATGTGGCAGGAACCAGGTTGTGTCATCTTCGTAAGTTTCCTCTCCTCATGCCTCCTCTTCAATTGATCTCCTGACCTTTTGATACTAACATTGAGATGGGGGGACCAGCCGAGGGACCTCGTCCTCATGGATCACCCAGCTCCGTTGCTGAGGGATTTGTCTGTGAGGGCGGTGAATCACGCCGAGGGCGAGCGGCTTAGGAAGGCGAAGGAGGACAAGTGGAAGAAGAGGCAGCGGAAGCTACAGGCACTGGAGTGAGGGGAGGACACTGACAGCGACGACGACGATGATGAGGAAGACGACAACGAGGTAGTCGGTGACATCGAGTGGGATGACCTAGGGAGCGAGGATGTGCAGACAGGTATCCGCTCATCCTTGCATTAGTCGGGACCCTTCCCGTCCCATGGAGGGGAGGGCGCATCCGTGGGGCCAGTAGACATGGGCTAGACTATCGGCTTGCCCCAAGAGCCGATAGGGGCGGCCGGATCTGCCATCACACCCCAAGATGCAAGGGGAGCAAGCCCCTCTGCCCGAGAGCAGGGGGCAGGCTCAAAACGGCCTTGCCCCGATGAGGCAGAGCAGAGGTCTAGGGGTTCGCCCCCTAAACGTATCTGCCACCCAACAACGCCGATGTAAGTCACCAACTCCTCTGTTTTTCTCTGTTTTCATCGTGACTTATGCTTTTCGTGCCTTGCAGCGTCATGAGGCGGCATAATCCTTTGGCGTTGGCGCCAAAGAAGAGCATCGCCCTTCAAGCGGGGCGGCAACCGTCGGTTAGCATTGCAGCCATTTTGGGCGGGAGCGGCGCCGGTGTGGTTGCATCACCGACCGGTCAGGCACCGCCCACGGTGGCGCCCATGCCCTTGGCGAGACAAGCGGGTGCAGGGGCTCAAGGGATGCCTTCGGAGGTCGCTGAGCAGCCGACGATGGAGGTGATACCACTGCCGATGATGGGGCAGACGAAACTACCTTCCACGCTCGTGGTGCCATCCATGATGGGCGCGATGCAGCCAGTCAAGGCCTCGTCGATGTAGGTGGAGGTGGCGGTAGCTGTGATAGGCGGGCCACACTAGATGCAACCATGGCGGTGCCCGAGGCAATGGCGCAACCCGCGCCACCGACGGCCCAAGCCACGATGCCCGGCATGGGTCGGATAGAGGCGGACGCGACCGAGGGGTCCCTAGACGTCATGGTGGTGGGAGAGAGGTTGCCCGTACTGCGGACCCCTTCCATCACCGGAGGGGGCGTCTCGGCGGAAATGTCGTGGTGAGAGGGCTCGACGGCATTTGGAGTCGACGGGGAGTCGTCTCTGGCCCTAACGTTGGTGGGTGGTGACTTGCTTGCGCAGGGCGAACCCCTACTCTGGTGGACAAATCCGGAGGACCCGATGTCGATGCTCTTCACCCTTGACGACAACGCCAAGAGCATGGAGCGGGAGAGCCTTGATGTGGGAGTCGCGTTCGTGCTCGAAGCTCTGGATCATGCCCGGGGTGACTTGGCTGACGTTGTCATTCCAGCTGGCTGAGTACTTGCTTGATCCTGCTTCTTGTTTTTTCCTTTCTCCACATATTTTTGTATTCTAACAATAATCTTCTTTCAGTCCCTCATCGCTCATAGCTGAGGGAAGTCGTGGTTTTTTTTGTGACTAGAAGGGAACCTGGGACCACCTCGTTGAGGAGGCGCAACTGCACGGGAAGGCGATGGCTCAGCTTGTTGCCGCCCAGCAGAAGGTGGCTAAGCTAACTCCCCTTGCTGAGGAGGTGGGTAGTCTTCGGTCGCAGGTGGCTGAGGCCCATCGGCATGCTAACGAGGCTGAGAGGGTGTTCGAGGCCCTGTCGGTGAGGTCATGGAAAGATGACAAGGAGGCCACCAAGGTCAGGAGGGAGCAGGACGAGCTATTCTAGAAGGACGCTGAGACCCACCAGTAGATCCTCAACCTTCTGGTCGAGGTTGAGAAGGAGTGGGAGCTGAAGCTAGGAGCCGAGGAGAAGCTCGTGGCCCTAGAGAAGAAGGCGAGTCTAGACGCTACGGTGGTTGCTCAGCTGTGCAAGGAGCAGGATGAGCTACTCCAAAACATGGAGAGGCTCCACTCGGAGCATGGAATAGCTCACGAGGACCACGATAAGGCCCTCCAAGAGCGTGACAACATGCAGCAGAAGATCAACTCCCTCCAAGCTGAGCTTGGAACCGCGATGACCCAGAGGCTGGAGGCTGAGGGCATCTCTATTGGACTGGCCATGGACCTCACCGAGGAGAGGAGGAACCTTTAGGTGGAGAGCGATGAGCTCAGTATTCTGAGCGCCGCCCTCGGAGTGGTCTGCGATGACCTAGAGGTGGTGCGGTCAGAGGGGACCAGTTCACTCGTGGCCCATGCCGTCGAGATCACGGCATGGGTACGCCAGCTTGAGAGGAATGCCCTTCATACTGGGGTCAACCAATACTTCACAATTGCTCATTCTCATTATGGGGACAACATCGACTTGGAGATGATAGAGACGGCGGTGGCTCCCCTTTCATGGAACCTGGGGGACAAGATAGAAGACATAGTTCTCCCCCGAAGGGGTTAGTTAGTTAGATAGGTCATGTAATCATTCATGTAACAAGCAGACAAGCTCTGACCCTTCTGTACTATCGAACAAACTTATCATTTTGTTTCATTTGATTGAATTTGTTTTTCTTCCCTTTTTATGTGTGAAAAGGGGTTCGTGTGTTCCAACCCTTCCATTTGTTAAGACCATAGGGCCTGAGGTGCAGGAGGGAAACTTTGATCACACTGGTGAGTAAGAGTGCCATAGCCGTAGGGGCGTAGGTCTCTCGTAGTCCGACCAACCATGCTTAATTGTTTGTTTCCATAGACCTTGCCACTAGGTTTAATGTGAGAAAGAGGTCGGGCACGGTGACTATTTCAGAAAGGGTGTATTTATGCCCTTAACAGCCCCCGAGTGAGGCCTGATCCCTTTCCATTGCTGGGGTCAAGTTTCATTGAAGATCAAGGAGAAGATAGCGAAACTAGTAGGAGACATCGTCTCTTATTTTCGCACGTACTTCCCCCTTAGGTTCTGAGCCATCATTCTGCGACCATGCATTCGGTCTCCTCGCGAGTCTAGCTTTCCTCGAGCCCCCGTGCATAGCAAGGGTTTGGTCGACGCTCGGCTTGTCTTTGTGATTATCGACCCATCCACGGTTTCTGCAACCGGAGGGGTTGAGCTAACGTCACTTGCCTCGATGGCTCGAGTGATGCACTCGGTGAGCTCGCTAACTGGCATGTTCGAGTGGAATCTGGGTCTGTCATTCGTGATAGGGTTAGCAAAGCCCTCATGTGGCATTCTACTGCTCCTTAACCCGCCTTCCAACATATGCCCCCTCAATGGAGATTCTATGGGCTCGGCTGGAGGTGAGGATCGAACGAGAAGGTCGAGATGACCCTGTCTGCTTCTAGGCGGGTCAGGCAAAGGCCGCTGGGGCTCATCTGCATCTTCTTCCCTGGCTCTTGTTCGACATGAGGTGGCCTTGGACCCTCTGCGGGCTAGCCTTCGAACCCCTGGTCTCCCAATTTTAGGATCGGGCGGCTCGAGCCCCCGAGCCCCATGAAGCTCGGTAGGGGTCGGCCGTGTTTCATGCGTCACCCCGTCCTTGATTTGTACAACCAAAGGGGCTGAGCTAATGACACTTGTCTCGATGGCTCGAGTGTCGCGCTCGGTGAGCTCCCTAACGGGCATGTTCGAGTAGAATCTGGGTCCGTCATCCGCTGACGAGGTCAGCATAGCCCTCATGTGGCATTCCACTGCTCCTTAACCCACCTCCCGATAGATGTCCATGTCACTCCGGATAGCGACCCAGGTGGCCCATTGGCCTCTCCTCGATGGAGATTCTATGGGCTTGGCTCAAGGTTAGAATCAAATGAGAAAGGTCGAGATGTCCCTATCCGCCTCCGAGCAGGGTCGGGCAAGGCCGCTGGGGCTCATCTCGGTTTTTATCCCCTGGCTCTATTTGATGCGAGACAGCCTCGAGCCTTCCGTGGGCCAGCCTTTGAACCTCGGTCGGTCGCCTCTCATATCGAATGAGACGACTACTACTTCATGACGCGGCACGAAGCGTTGTGATATAGCAATTGCATATGCAATGCTCAGATATATGGGATGAATGAATGGATGAATGAATGTATGAATTAAAGTAAGAATGCCTGTAGGAGAATGGATGAATAAATGATCGTGTAATGGAAAAAGAAATGTGGGAATTGGTAAAGTTGCCTCGATGGCTCGAGTGATGGGTTTGGAGAGCTCTCATTGGATATGTTCATATGGGGTCTGGGTCCAACGTTCGTGATGGAGCCGACGTAACTTGCATGAGGCATCCTAATTTTGCGTACCCATCTCTCGGCAGTGGCTAGAGCTGTCCAATCTACCTGGGCGACCTGTCAGCCTGTCCTCGATGGAGATTCCATAGGTGGGCCCCTCTGAACCATTTCCGAGAAGGTGGAGGCTAAAGCTCGGGGTACGGGGACAAAGACTCTGATCATGCTGGTGAGCAAAGATTTTGTAGCCGCTGGGGCGTAGGTTTCTAGCGGTTCGACCAGGTTTACTCAGAGTTTGTTTCCACGCCCCCTGCCTCTAGTTTTTTAACGTAAGGAGGGCACGCTGGAAGGAGGTACCGACGGTGATGACCCCGCCTAGGCCCAGCATCTTCAGCTTGAGGTAGATGTAGTTGGGGACAGCCATGAACTTTGCGTAGCATGGTCGTCCCAGGATGGCGTGGTAGGTTCCGTGGAACCCAACCACTTCGAAGGTGAGGGTCTCCATCCTATAGTTGGACAGACCCCCAAAGGTGATAGGCAGATCGATCTGCCCAAGTGGCATGGCTTATTTTCTAGGCATGATGCCATGAAAGGTGCTCTAGTCGATCGGATGCGCGCTCGATCGATGCCCATAGCATCGAACATCTCGGCGTACATGATGTTGAGGCCGCTGCCACCATCCATCAGTACTTTGGTGAGCCACTTTGTGTCGATGATCAGGTCGACCACGAGTGGGTATCTCCCAGGTTGTGGGATGTTCTTCGGGTGGTCTGTCCTATTAAAGGTTATGGTGGACTCCGACCATCGAAGGAAGGCAGGTGTGGCTGGCTCGGTCGTATAGACCTCACGGCACATGAGCTTCTGACGATGCTTGGAGTCGAAGGCCATCTAGCGTCGGAAAGACGTCGTCCTTCCCATCGGCATCATTCGTGGTCGGATCCGGGTCCTTCCCGCGCTCCCCTTTGTTGGAGCCTCTGGACAAGAACCGCTTCATGAGGTCGCAGTCCTTGTATAGATGCATGAAGGGGAAGGCATGGTTCGGGCATGGCCCCTTGAGTAACTTCTCGAAGTGGTTCAGAGTGCCCTCTATGGGCTTTCGACCACCCTTTTGGTCGGTGGCGGCCACGAGTGAGCCCTCGCACTACTGCTTGTTCTTCTTCTTAGCGAGACGGTTGGAGGCGCCTTCGCTGGCGTCCTTGTCCTATTTTGCCTTGCCCTTGAGGCGGTCAAAGATCGCTCCGACCGCCTCTTCGCCCGAGACATGGCTAGTGGTGATGTCGAGGAGCTCCTTGGTGGTTCGCAGGCCCTTGTATCCTAGCTTGTGAACCAGGGACTCATAGGTGGTCCTAGACAGGAAAGCTCCTATAACGTCGACGTTGGCGATGTTAGGTAGCTCGTTGCACTACCGGGAGAAGCGTTGGATATACCCATGGAGGGTTTCTCCGGCCTTCTATCAGCAGTTCTTGAGATCCCATGGGTTCCTAGGGTGCTTGTATGTGCCCTAGAAATTCTCCACAAAGATCTCTTTCAGGTCCGCCCAACTTTGGATTCTGTTCGACGGAAGGTGTTCCAACCATGTTTGCACCGAATCGGCCAGGAACAATGGAAGGTTGCAGATAATGAAATCATCATTATCCGCTCCACCAGCTTGGTAGGCAAGCCGATAATCCTCGACCAATAGTCCGGGGTTCGTTTCCCTACAGTATTTTTGGATGTTGGTCAGTGGCCGGTACCTTGGCGGAAAGGCAGCGTTGAGGATGTGTCGACCGAAGGCCTGGGGCCCCGGCAGGCCAAGGCTCGAGCTTCGGTCCTCACCACTGTCATAGTGTCCGCCATGACGAGGGTGGTAGCCACGGCTAGCTCCCTCTCTTGGGTTGTCGTAGGTACGCCTGCGGGCGTCGAGGGTGTCGTGTGTGTCTCGATTACGTCTGAGATGCTGATGCACCAGGACCATGGTGCGCTGTCTGCCGCCTTGTGGCGCCTGGTGGACTGACACGTCCTTGCAGGGGTGTTCTGAGGGTGTGTGCTGGCTGGCATCGAGCTCACATCGCCGAGACAGAGAGCTCTTGGCCTGCTACATAGCCGCACGCTCGAGCAGCGTGCGAATCTCGCGATGGGCCCATCGATCCTCAGGCATCGTAGGCCCCGAAAGCCCCCTGAGCAAGGCTACCACAGTAGCGATGTTCTGGCTTGCCCAGGTGAAGTGCGGGAGCACTTGATCATCCTTGACGATCCTCCAGTTCATGTCATGGGCCATGGCACATGCGCGCCCCCCGTCTCCATGGCGCTCAATCTTGTGATCGAGCTCCGCGTGTTCCTCCTCGAGCTAGAGTCACGCTTCCTCAAGCTCTAGGTGTTGGGCCTTCAGCTCCTCCATCCGTAGGCGGGGTGGGGCTCCTGCATCCCCCTCGACCTCATCATCGAGGTCATTCATCAGGGTAGCCTCCTCCTCATGGATGCTTTCGATATGTCCCTCGGGGGTACCTATCATAAAGCATTCACGAGAGGGTGATGGCTCCCCCTGCTAGAGTTAGAGCCAGAGGGTGACTCTAGCTCCTCTGTGAGGAGGTCATGGAAAGATTCCATGACGTGTTCGATAACCCCCATGAACTCGTCGTTTGCGGGGTATAGAATCATGCCTTGTGCCACAAGGTGACCAACAGTCTCTGTGACATTGCGGAGACTGAATGGGAGCACTATTGGGGCGCTCCGGATGAGGTATTCAGGGGAGAGTGGCTCTCCCCCGGTAAGGTGTGCCATGACATTGGCGAACGAGGAGGTGAGGTGGCACAGGCAGTCTCGGGATGGTTGGGGTCCCAAGAAGACACTGAGCTGATGCTCCAACCTCCTGTAGTCGAAGTCGAGAAGCTAGCTGCTCCTGGGGGCGTGGGCCTCTGGCGCACATAGTTGCAGCTCCTTGAGCGCCTTGGTGATCGTGTCGAGGCCGGCGGAGTGGAGGGGTTGAACGGTGATGGGTGCCCACGCTAGCTCTCCCTCCGCCATGACGATGAAGTCTAGGTCCCCAAAGTGCACGTGTGCGCCCAGGACCTAGCTGATGCCATGACTAGCCATCCGAGGCCCGGTGTTGATGTTGAGACACGCAAAGGCCCCTACCTAGCATGCCAACTGTCGGTGTTTTAAGTAATCACCAACGAGTAAATTTGTATTATTGCATGTCTGGCTCGGATGGTGTGCTGAGAAGACACAAGGTTTATACTAGTTCGGATAGAATGTCCCAACGTCCAGTTTGTGGCTGTTGCTCGTGTTACTAGCACTGAAAGTTCATAGTAGAGGTTACAAACAGTCGAGAGAGGGACTAATCATAAGCCTCTAGTGGTGTGTTGTGATCTGGCTTGATCCGCTGTGATGTGCAATGCTCTGATGTGGTGCGGTGAACCGATGCCCCTTAATGGGACACCCTGCTTTCCCTTTTATAGTCCAAGGGAAAGCATGGGTTACAATGGGAGAAAAAAGGAGAACAAGAGGTAGAGGACGTCCTTCAGGGTTGCCGGGGCTTCCTTTTCCTCTATGCGTGCCCCGCTAACATGGTAGTGGTGACAGGGATAGCTCCATGCTGGGCCCCTATCTGCTGACAATGTCATGCCCTGGCATTGTCAGCGGGTCGTCATGTCCCACTCTGCCCCAGCGGGCAGTGCGGCGAACCAGCATGCTGATCAGTGGCCGTACATGGAGTAGGCAGCATAGTGACTACGTGTCCGTCACTATGGATGATGTGAGTCCCCTAGAATGACATGTCATGCGGACGGGTCATGTTGAGACATGACCGTCCCTGCATGATGCCAGAAGTTTGATCTAGGGTTGTACTTTCTGGCCCATAGTGGTTGGCAGCGACGTGGGCTTCTATTAGGAACCATGTTCTGAGGGATCGGGTGAAGCGAAGCCAGCCCTCAGACGTCGATCGAGGTGAAGCCAGCCCTCAGATGTTGGGCGAGGTGGAGCTAGCCCTTAGACATCTAGCGAGGCAGAGCCAGCCCTCAGACATCGGGTGAGGCAAAGCCAACCCTCGGGAGTCAGACGAGGCGGAGCCCAACCCTCGGGGGTTGGCCGAAGCGGAGCTAGCCCTCAGACGTCGGGCGAGGCGGAGCCAGCCCTCAGACATCGAGTGAGGCGAAGCCAACCCTTGGGGGTCGGACGAATCGGAACCCAACCCTTGGGGGTCGACCGAAGTGGAGCTAGCCCTCAGACGTCGGGTGAGGCGAAGCCCACCCTCGGGGGTTAGACGAGGCGGAGCTCATGGCCTTGGTGGTTGGATGAGGCAGAGCCCAACAAGAGGTGTAGTCATGCTCTTAACAGCTCGAATGGATCAACATTGATGGTTATTAGCTCCTCCTCTTCGGGTACCCTAGTATTGGTCCCCGACAGATATGCTCATGCGTACCCTCATGCCAAGGAATCTGGCCAAGCCTGAGCATGACCGCCGCTTTCGCTGAGGGCTTGGAGGCTTGACCGACGAGAGCCTAGACCAGATCCTTGGCATCCTCCTGGCCTCTGGTGCCAGCCAAGGCCAAAGCACGAGAAGGTACACCCCGAGCCACCAAGGCTTGGGGGCTCCCAGGCGCTGCCCCTCACGCACGGTGTTGTCAACCTCTCCTCCAAAAGGGTCACGCATGGGGCCTAACGCAAGAAGACAAACTCCTCCGTGGCCTCCAGGGGCTCGGGGGCTCCTGGGCAAGCACGTCAGCCCCTCGAGTCGATCTCCTTTGCCACCAAGAAGCCTCCAGAAGGCGCACTCGAGGGAGGCCAGTCCAAGCCGAACACAGCCTGACACTCAGGGTGTTAGAATTGGGCAGCCAGACGACGCCCAGAGCTTCTTCGGCTCCACGACATCGCCATGGTCCACAAAACGCCGTTGTAAGACCTTCCTGGACTCCGGTGCATGTAGACCATAGGCTCAACTCTCCCAAACTGTACCTGACCGATCTTAGAATATAAGGGATAGGTCAGATTCTAAGAGGGGAGAAGATGATCCAAGACAGATCATTCGCATCCTCACCATTCCACTCGAGCTCTGCGAGCAGAGCAACCCAGAGAGGGGCACCGAGAGCTCCTCCACCGTATCAGTCGTCTTCCTCCTCTTCGACGAGGGGGAAGGCTCCACCGGTGACAAGGTGACCCTAGGATCAGCACCGAGTGATCCCTACCAAATCTCTCTCTTTCTCCTATACACTCTGTTGTAACCCCCAGATTTTGGGTGCTCTTGAGTATAAGGATCATCAACTGCTGGACATAGGGCATCGATTGGCCTGAACCAGGATAAACTGTTGCATCCCCTCTGTGATTCTTGTGTTCTTGAGTCCACCTGAGTCACCGGAGACACACACTCCGAAACCACCTTGAACAACAATGCTTGTCGCGGTTCCGACCCCACGACAGCGCCTGAGTGGAATTTCAAGGAAATGCTGGATAATCACCTTTTGAAACCATTAGAGAAATAGAAAATCTACCGCAAGCAAAGCGGGAACATCAAATGGGTGCAACTAGGAGATGCTGGGACACACTTTTTTCATGCCAATGCAATAGTAAGACATAAAAGCAAGCTGATCACTGAACTGGCCACCTTAGAAGAAACATTAGTCTCCAACCATAAAGACAAAGAGCAAGTACTATGGGATGAATTTAGGCAAAGATTGGGCATCTCGGATTTCAGTGGCTTCACTATTCAACCTTCCTCATTGATCAATCTAAGCTCAGAGCTACAACATCTTGAAGAACCCTTTACTATGGAAGAGGTTGACACAACTATCAAAGCATTGCCCAATAATAAATCAGCAGGGCTAGATGGCTTTAACAATGAATTCATCAAAGCAGCACGGCCAGTCATCAAACAAGATTTTTATAATCTCTGTCAGGACCTTTAGCAACTATGTGGGACTAAGAAGCATCAATCCCCCCTATATAACTCTGATCCCAAATGTGGACAACCCGAAGTATGTGGGTGACTATAGTCCTATATCACTTCTAAATACT
Source organism: Miscanthus floridulus (assembly GCF_019320115.1). Classification (NCBI taxonomy): domain Eukaryota; kingdom Viridiplantae; phylum Streptophyta; class Magnoliopsida; order Poales; family Poaceae; genus Miscanthus; species Miscanthus floridulus. The sequence goes on along the minus strand of NC_089597.1, from coordinate 106,209,771 downwards.
TTGGTAAGCTGATTACAAAGATCCTTGCAAACAGACTCCGATCTACAGTTATACCTCTAATCCACAAAAATCAATATGGATTCATCAAATCCAGGACAATTCAGGATTGTCTACCTTGAGCATTTGAATACTTGCACATTTGTCATCACTCAAAAAAAGAGATTGTTGTTCTCAAACTGGACTTTGAGAAGGCCTTAGATAAAATTGAGCATCAGGCAGTAATCTCAATAATGGAGGCCTAGGGTTTTGGTCAGAAATGGATTTCATGGATCAAAAACATCTTCAACTCTAGAACATCACAAGTATTACTGAATGGAGTTCTTGGGAAGACAGTGCATTGCAGAAGAGGCGTGAGGCAAGGAGACCCTCTGTCCCCATTAATCTTTCTCCTAGCTGCTGATTACCTTCAAGCACTAATTAATAGAGCTAAGGATATGGACTTGTTGAAGCTGCCAATACCACTACAGTCTTCTTGTGACTTTCCTGTGATTCAGTTTGCAGATGATACTTTAATCATCCTGGAAGGTGACCCCAGACAGTTGTTCTTTCTTAAAACTTTGCTGCAAAATTTCTCAGATTCAATAGGGCTAAGGATCAATACACACTCATATTAAATACAGTTTACAGGTAGCTGACCACCCTTGTCTACTTCTGTCAGTGTCTATCCTTTTTCTTTTTTTACAAGAGGTGTATATTTTTTTCTTTTATAGGAGGTGTATGTTGTTTTAGTTTAGAGGTAGTTGGCCACCTTTTTATGTTTTGGTTTGTGCCTGCTCTCGTCCTTTTCTTTCAGAGTTTTTGGGTTCTCGATTTTCCATCCCTGTATTTTTCACTTCTCTCTTTTTAATAAAATGCTACACACAAATCTTTCCCGTCCATCACAACCAAAAACTATATATGATAACCATTCCTTCCTTTTAGTTAATTAGTGGCAACACAGAGTCACGAACTAAGTAAAAGCTATAGCCCTTTTGATTTCTAAAATCAGCACTTTAGACTTACTGTTTTGTGAATATCCTTTTGTTTCAGCTTACAAAAACTTTTAATTTAGTGAATTTGATCTGGTCCTTGGTTGTTTTTCAAATTGTGATACTACAGTTGCCATAAGCTATATAGCAGTCTCATTGTATCTAGAATCCATTGTTTTCTATTTTGATACATAAATAAATGTAGTGTTCTCTATCTTGCACCTGTTTCAAAGTTCTATTGTACACATATTAGAAATTGATAATACAAATCTTGAATTTCTGTCAGTAATTCTAGATATGAAGAGTCAATTTATTCATTGTAAAATTAAATCTCAAAAGAAAAAACCTACTTGGAAACATGATAACCTGGTGCATATAAATTTAATTTTTGCTTCATCTTGGTGTGCTTTGCAGAAACAAATAGTTAGATATGTCTTTGATTGCTCAGACACAAATGGTATGGTCTATTGTGCCACCAGTGGTGTTGTTCTTCTGTAATATATGCCAATGCCTTTGCGTGATAGGATGCATGAGGATTGTCTTCTCTTTTTGTACAGCTTGATTGATCAGGGCTCTCCACATGGTTCAGCATGGTGGCTGCTTTTTTGGTGAACCCATCCAGATTCTGCAGGTCCTTTTCCTTGGCTCAGGAATGCACCGCTTCTGATGAGTTCAGTGAGGTGCATTACATGCATCAGAATAATATAGGTAAATTCATAATAAGGTGATAATGTTAGCATATGCAATATTTTTTATTTGCTAACTACACCATACAGTACATCATGCTAAAATTGTGTTGCCATTGTTGGCCTCCTGTTACAATCAAGTTCCCATGCTTCCATACTCTAGGTGCCTCAAATGTGTGCCTTATTCTATTCATAGACTTAGATGCTTAAATTCTTCAGTGAAGCTGATTCAAATTTGCTGCTCCTAATAAAGATTCCTAGGTTTATCTTTTCTGCTTCCTAGAAATAGAAATTTATAGCATCTGTGCATGTGATATTTCATACCGGTAACTATTTTAACCATCATCGGTTTGTTTCCGTTGTGGAACAACTTAAGCTAGAGGCTGAAACTCTTTTACAGCTACATAAGTTTGTGTACATATACTGGTATACCCACTCCCATTCTTTTGTTCCACTATGATAACTAGGCAATTTTGCTTCGAATTTGTCTATAATATAACAACTGCTGGTGCCAATGATGATAGATCTATTCCTCAGTTAACCTTTGCTAAATAAACCTGCATTGTTAACCATGGTGTCTGCACTGGCCTTAGTTATTTCTTATGCCATTGTAAGGTTTACTTCGGTTTAGTTCTTGGGCTGTTGAAGAAAGGAGAGGGATTGGGCTAACTTTACAGGTTGCATTTTGGTCTATTTTTTTGTGACTCCACTGCTCGCCTGTGCAGTATTTTCAGACTTCTCTATACTATTAGTCTGGAGACCAATTGAATGATTTCTTTTATCCTTTATTACTTGATTGTAGATTCTCTTATCTCCTGATGCAAGATAAATTGTATTTAATTCTTCAGTTTTGCATGTTCAATGTTTGCCCTACTGAATCTAATTTCGTCTAGATTTTCTTTATTTCTTGCAGTCCGGTGTGTAAGCACTAATGTTTATTGCAGTCCTCCTCCATAAAAGGTATGATGCTTCCACAGAATAGTCCTCACATATTGGTACTGCAGTGAAACTTGCTTCTTTTATAAGCAATGAGGGTTGGGTCAGTAGTCTTGTTGAAATAAAACAGTAGGGGTTAATAAGGCCTAGCGATTTGAATATGCCCATGAACAGTTAGTGCTTAGTAAAATCCAGTACAATTTCCGATTGTTTTGTCTCTGAGAATTAAGTTCAGTTGATTCAGTTACATGTAATCTTCGAGACGAAAGCATTACACAAAATGTCTGTGGGGGGGGGGTATAACCCCAGATACCCATGACAATGGACATGGGCCGCAGCACCAGGGGTGGTCCAGCCCATAAGAAGAAGACGTGTGATGCAAGACACTAATCGGCATGCATCACACGGTTTTAGGAAGGAATCTTGAAGATAGAGAAGGATCTATTTGGATATGATAGATATCGTATTCCTTGTAAATACTTACCATATACCCGAATAGATCTAAATCTAACTAACTTGTAACCCTATCCCCTAGACTATATAAGGCGGGCAGGGACCCCCCTCGAATTCATCTCATATTCAATACAATCCAACAAAGACACATGACGTAGGGTATTACGTCGATCAGACGGTCCGAACCTGTCTAAATCGCTGTCTCTGCGCCTTGTGTCACCATCTGGTTCCTATTACACGCATCTCCACCAATTCATCTATTACCATGGGTATACCCCTCGGTAGACCGCCGACCAGATTTCGTCAATAGTGGTGCGCCAGGTAGGGGGTGTGCGTGCTGATTTCATGGCCAACCAGATGGTCACTTTCCCGAGCTCCATGGCCTTTCCTGAGCCGGGCCAGATCTTCATGGTCAGATCCATGACTTGGGTTATCGGCCCTGATGGCAGCGGGAAATCATGGAGGCAGTGCAGGATCACCCTACGCCGATCATGCCAACATCTACAAAGACATATCCGATCTCGGCGCCTCGCAACTGGGTTAGGAGATCCATCAGCAATGACGATCTGATTGCATCCATCGATCGGGTCACAGACCGCTTAGCGGAATGCCAACTCCTCATGGATTCAGTCTTAGATCAATCTAGAGCAAGCGACGAAATTCCTGTACTCCAAGGTCACCATGCCACTAATGCCGAACACCCTGCTCATGCATGTTGTCCGAGGTGGCAAGATGAAGATTTGGTGATCACGGCAACTCCGAAAGGGAGTACCGTCCAACGTCGACCACTCCCCGCCCCGACGGAGAGCATGTTGAAGCCCAATTCTTTTGGGCTGGTGGGTGCGGGTCTGATCTATTAGGACGCCGTGCACCATCTTTTCGCCAGCCACGCTGAGTGCAGCCACATCAACGACCACTATCAGATCGACTTCCCTAAGGCCGACCAGCCTACGCCAATGATAAACATGGTGCAAATCCAAATAGATCTTTCGGATGACACGCTCCATACAATCCTAGAGGAAAGCCTTGAGCCATACTCCGAAGGCTCTACCAGTACCTGCCCACCTTTTCCTCCAAGCTTTGGGAGAGAGCTCTTCATGGTTAGCCACGATAGCATCTCTATCGATGGAGAAACCAGTGTCTAGCACCGTGAACGTGAAACCAGGAACGCCAATCGCCAACGGCGTCGCAATGAAGAAGCAGAAGACACTGTCCAGGCTACCGCCGCCTCTCACTCATAGTCTCCAACAGGAGTTCCTCATGGTTGATAACCAGCAAGTGGAGCAGACACCGAGTGCCAATCTGGCTGTGGCCACCCATGAGTTGGCTCGACTCCCACCAACGCTAGAAGTACTCAAGATTCAAGCGCTGCTTAAAGCAGCTCAGGTCCAAGTCAACGACATCTGGAACCTAGCTCCGTCTTATTCGACAGCGACCGCACGCAGTCGTAACCCCCATAGTTTTTGCCATGATGGGGGGAGTCGTTACCATAGCGGCCAGATCGTCTAGGGGGGTTCAGGGGCAATGTTGCCATCAATCCTGGATCACAAGGACTGCAAAATCAGCATGGCCGACCAGCTCATAACGCCAACCAGGAGGTTAATCAACCCCTGCACGGTGACGCCCGTGACCACATCAATGCTAATCTCGATGCCCGCAATCACATCGAGAACAGTCATGCCCAACGACATTAGGCAGAACTCCAACGCTGATAGGAGTACGATGACCAACACGACGACCCCGTCGGCTTCCAACCACTCCCCGCTATCGAGCCAATGGGACCCCACTCCTTCACAACAAGGCCACGAGCTGTACAGTGGCCCACAAGCTTCAAGATCTTCATGGTCGATCCCTACAACGGCAAGGCTAACCCCGAGCAGTGGATGCAACTCTATAAGATCATCGTACATGCCGCTGGAGGAAACACTGACGTGATGGCAAACTATTTGCCTATCATGCTCTCCCAATCAGCCAGCAATTGGCTTATGGGCCTAAGAGAGGACTCTATCAAAACTTGGGATGATCTCAAGAAAGTCTTCATCGAAAATTATATGGCAATGTGCCAGCAGCCTGGCACAAAATATGATCTAGAAAAACTCCAACAGACCTCTAGGGAACCTCTGCGAAGCTACATGATAAGGACATGAGCTCCATACATATGACCATGCTTGGAGATAGATGCCGAGGAGATCAGCGAGGTTGTCCTAACCAAGAAGGAGGCCCGAAGCTCATCCGGGTTAAGTCGCCAAGGTGGAGGCCCAAATCAAGTTCGAGCCCATCTCAGGTTCCAGGATCAGTCTGTCATAAAACTGGTCACACAGGCGCGTACGAGCTCCGTTTTCGATGATCCACATATGGACGGAAAGCTAATTAGATAAGGAAGCCAATGCCAGTGATCTCATGTCAAAAGCCCTTCGGAATCAACGGGAATCGTCAAAACAAGTTAGCATCCAGAATCTGCCAGGGTGTTGCGACACCGTCTTTTGGTCCGTTGGACCGTGTATCGTGTTTGGGCCCATTAGGGGGCGCATCTAGGGGGTGATGCCCAAGACTCTATAATTAGCAGTCATCGCTCTCCTTAGGGTTTGGGTTTTGTTTAGTTCTAGTTTTCCTTCAAGAAACTGAGATTGATTCGTTGTAACTATGGCGACAAGTCCTTTTACAGTGATCTAGGGCCTCTGTTCTTGTTCTCCTCGCCTGTGATGATTAGTCCATTCGACTCGAGAGCTTGAACCCCATATTAATCTTTGCTTCATCCATATTTGCAATTTTAGATTGCTTGTTTACCGTTCTCTTGCTTGTATTCTTCGATTCGCTTGCAAGGGAAAGCCTTCTCGGCGAGGTTAATCAAGTTGTGCTTGGTTGATAACCAACAGAGCAGTGGTGTAGTGGTTGCAGGGTTCGAATCGTGTCTGATTTGAAGCCTGATCGTCAACATCGAGTCTCCGCCAATCGAATTTATCACTACCTTTCAAAAGATCGGGCCTTGTCTACATCAAGTGGTATCAGAGACCTTGTTGCCCGTTAGGTATAATTTTTTTCTCCTTTAGATTGTTACTATTTTTGCATTACCTATAGTCCACAAAAAGCCAAAAAAAATATACACCGCTACATATTCCCTGTCCTATAGCCTCGTTGTGCCATGCAATTTCGTCTCTGTTTCGTGTTGTTGAGTTTGTGTCCTAGGGCAAGTTATGGTTGCTGGTTTTAGATCATTTTTTAGTCAAGTTTGTGTCTTTCCCTTTGTTTTTCATCATAATATGTGAACGCCTTCAAGTCTTGCTATGTTTCCTTTGTATCCATCAAACCCTAGTCCACACCATCTAATTTGTTACAGTTGTCTTCATTGTTTGCATCTATCCATAACCGCCGTAATAACTTTTGCACTCATTGTTCCCGTTTTGTCCTCTAATTTGGAGTCAGTTCTTAAAACTGGTCTAGTTTTCGCATATGAACTCGAATTTTGACATTCCATATATCAAAATCGATCAGAAATTTTTTTTGGATCCGTTCGTCCCCTGCTTCGTCGGGTTCAGAAAATTTTATTTTGGCCAAAAACTACTCACAAGATACTCTTTTCGTGGTCACAAGCTTTTTATCAATTTTGAGCACATCTTCTGAATTTTCCATAGGCCACGCCTTTCTCTTGTTTAAGCTCATATTTTCTGTGGTTACTTCTTTTGTGCTCCTAAGTGAAAAAAAATATCAAAAAAATAAAAAGAAAAAGTCAAAGAATCCGAAAAAACAACGACAGCCCAAAAATAGAGAAAAAATAGAGGGGCAAAAGTGGAATAATATCTAGAGGAGCACATAGAGAGCGCCATTTGAGATGTGTTTGCATGTGCGGATTTCTGCCTTATTCCTAATTATATTCCTCATATTCCTGCTGTTTACATCACTTGATACATCTGGTACTTGGAATGTGAGTAGGCCAGCAACTAAGATAAGTACTCAGGATACTTATTCAGCTTTGTTATTCAGTTACGAATATTGTTATTCCTTGCTACTATATTGTGTGTGTCCAAGCTCCACTTTCTTCTAACCAAGTGTAGGTTTGCCTTACAACTGTTACACTCAAGCTACAATTGTCATAAAACTGGTCACACGGGCGCGTACGGGCTCTATTTTCGACGATCCACATATGGATGGAAAGCTAATTAGATAAGGAAGCCAATGCAAGTGGTCTCACATCAAAAGCCCTTCGGAATCAATGGGAATCGTCGAAACAAGTCAGCGTCCAGAATCTGCCAGGGTGCTGCGACACCGTCTTTTGGTCCGTTGGACCGTGTATCGTGTTTTGGCCCATTAGGGGGCACGTCTAGGGGGGTGACGCCCAAGACTCTATAATTAGCAGCCATTGCTCTCCTTAGGGTTTGGTTTTTGTTTAGTTCTAGTTTTCCTTCAAGAAACTGAGATTGATTCGTTGTAACTGTGGCGACAAGTCCTTTTACAGTGATCTAGGGCCCCTGTTCTTGTTCTCCTCGCCTATGACGATTAGTCTGTTCGAATCGAGAGCTTGAACCCCATATTAATCTTTGCTTCATCCATATTTGTAATTTCAGATTGTGTGTTTATCGTTCTCTTGATTGTATTCTTCGATTCGCTTGTAGAGAAAGCCTTCTTGGCGAGGTCAATCAAGTTGTGCTTGGTTGATAAGCAACGGAGCAGTGGTGTAGCGGTTGCAGGGTTCGAATCGTGTCTGATTTGAAGCCGGATCATCAATGTTGAGTCTCCACCAATCGAATTTATCACTACCTTTTGAAAGATCGGGCCTTGTCTACATCAAGTGGTATCAGAGACCTTGTTGCCCGTTAGGTATAACTTTGTTTTCCCCTTTAGATTGTTACTGTTTTTGCATTACCTATAGTCCACAAAAAGCCAAAAAAATAAATACACCGCCATATATTCCCTGTCCTATAGCCTCATTGTGCCGTGCAATTTCGTGTCTTTTTTGCGTTGTTGAGTTTGTGTCCTAGGACAAGTTCTGGTTGTTGGTTTTAGATCGTTTTTAGTCCAGTTTGTGTCTTTTCCTTTGTTTTTCATCATAATCTGTGAACACCTTCAAGTCTTGCTGTGTTTCCTTTGTATCCATCAAACCCTAGTCCACGCCATCTAATTTGTTACACTTGTCTTCATTGTTTGCATCTATCCATAGCCGCCGCAACAACTTTTGCGCTCATTATTCCTGTTTTGTCCTCTAATTCAGAGTCAGATCTTAAAACTAGTCTAGTTGTCGCATACGAACTCGTATTTCGACGTTCCATATATCAAAATCGATTAGAAAAAAATTTCGGATCTGTCTGTCCCCTGCTTTGTCGGGTTCAGAAAAGTTTATTTTGGCTAAAAACTGGTCACAAGATCCCCATTTCGTGGTCACAAGCTTTTTGTCAATTTTGAGCACGTCTTCTGAATTTTCCACAGGCCACGCCTTTCACTAGTTTAAGCTCATATTTTGTGTTGTTGCTTCTTTTTTGCTCCTAAGTGAAAAAATATCAAAAAAATAAAAAGAAAAAGTCAAAGAATCCCAAAAAAACAACGACAACCCAAAAATAGAGAAAAAAGAGGGGCAAAAGTGGAACAATATCTAGAGGAGCACATAGAGAGCGCCATTTGAGCTGTGTTTGCGTGTGCTGATTTCTGCCTTGTTTCTAATCATATTCCTCATATTCCTGCTATTCACATCACTTGATACATCTGGTACTTGGAACGTGAGTAGGCCAGCAACTAAGACAAGTACTCATGATACTTATTCAACTTTCTATTCAGTTATGAATATTGCCATTCCTTGCTACTACATTGTGCCTATCCAAGCTCCACTTTCTTCTAACCAAGTGTAGGTTCGCCTTGCAACTGTTACACTCAAGCTACAACTATCATAAAACTAGTCACACGGGCGCGTACGGGCTCCGTTTTCGACAATTCACATATGGATGGAAAGCCAATTAGATAAGGAGGCCAATGCAAGTGGTCTCACGTCAAAAGCCCTTTGGAATCAACAGGAATCGTCGAAACAAGTCAGTGTCTAGAATCTGCCAGGGTGCTACGACACCGTCTTTTTGTCCGTTGGACCGTGTATCGTGTTTGGGCCTATTAGGGGGGCATCTAGGGGGTGACACCCAAGACTCTATAATTAGCAGCCATCGGTCTCCTTAAGGTTTGGGTTTTGTTTAGTTCCAGTTTTCCTTGAAGAAACTGAGATTGATTCATTGTAACTATGGCGACAAGTCCTTTTACAGTGATCTAGGGCCCCTGTTCTTGTTCTCCTCGCCTATGACGATTAGTCCGTTCGAATCGAGAGCTTGAACCCCATATTAATCTTTGCTTCATCCATATTTGCAATTTTAGATTGCGTGTTTACCATTCTCTTGCTTGTGTTCTTCGATTCACTTGCAGGGAAAGCCTTCTCAGCGAGGTCAATCAAGTTGTGCTTGGTTGATAAGCAACGGAGCAGTGGTATAGTGGTTGCAGGGTTTGAATCATGTATGATTTGAAGCCGGATCATCAACGTCGAGTCTCCACCAATCGAATTTATCACTACCTTTTGGAAAATTGGGCCTTGTCTACATCACTACATCAGATGTTTCTTAGAAATAAGGAACACCATCCCCAACATTGGGGACAGCGAGGCCATCTCCGCTTTCACAAGAAGACTCCATCACCATTAGGAGCTGTGCTCCAAACTTTACCGCAAGAGACCCCAGACCATCGGTGAACGCCTCAAGGTGGCAAACTCGTACGCAGACTCCGAAGAAGCTGATCGGTAGTTCAAGGATGACGTTGCTCGTGCTTCCCGCTCGGATCACCATCCACATCGTGATGCTGATCGCCACGAAGAACAACATTATGAAGATTGCGACAGGTGCTACGATGATCGCGAATGCTGTCATAATGATTGGACAGAGGGATCGAGGGCTACACAACCATGTCGTCGCTGACCGGAAGACTTCATCAACAATGTAGAGCAGCCACACGCAAAGCGCAATTTCAATGCTGCCTACGAAAAGCTCCTCGACGGTTCGTGCCCAATTCACAAGAACAGCAAGCACACCATGTGACAATGCTATGGCATGGCCAAAGCTTTCTACGATGAGTGATAGAAACAGTAGACGCGCAGGGATGACGAGTTAGATGACGGCAAGGGGAGGAGCATCCTAAGGATGCACGACCCACTTTGCAAGATGCCAACAAGACTATCGCCACAATCTTTAGAGGGTACACCGCCTCTGAGAGCAAACGCCAGCAGAAGCTCACCGCTCGGCAGGTCATGTCGATCACCAAGTACGACGTGGTCACCGATCCCAAATATCTAGAATGATCAGAGCATCCTATCACATTTAGTAGGGCTGACCAATGGGCAGATATCCCATACCTAGGGTGTTTCCCACTCATGTTGGATCCAATCATCAGCAACGTGTGGTTAAAGAAGGTCCTCATTGATGGCAGGAGTGCCCTCAATCTCCTTTTCACCGAAGCCCTAACTGAGTTAGGCCTCACAAAGGATGATCTCGTCCCTGTTGACTCTCCATTTTGGGGGATTGTACCTGGCAGAGCGTCCCAACCTTTGGGGTAGATCACCTTGCCAGTCCAGTTTAGCACCACCGACCACTTCCGTACTAAGTACATGAACTTCTTTGTGGTAGATTTCGACACCACCTACCATGCCATCCTTGGTCTACCAGCTCTCGCCAAGTTCATGGCCATGCCCCATTATGTCTATCTAGTGTTGAAGATTCCAATGGAGTAGGGCGTCCTCACCCTGCGTGCCAATGTCTCCACCGCCTATGACTGTGAAAGAGGACTCGTCATCGTCGAAGCAATGGACATCTCAGCCAAAATGGTGGCTCGCATCGCTGACTATGAGAAGGTCCATACATCGTCAAGGCTGTGACTCGACCAGGGTCGTATAGGTTCAGTGATCTAGACGGCGTAGACATCCCTAACTCCTGGCACATCGAACACCTCAGGTGTTTCTATCCTTGAGACGTCCTACTAAGATATGTACCCCTTATGTATTTATGCATTTCAATAATGATTTTCTCCATGATGTTTTCTCCATTTGTTGTTTTCTCCATAATTTTCCTCCAATTATCTTTTGTTTTTCTACATGCTAAACATCTTTAAGATGACACATACTATCGCCATTCAAATCGGACTGTGCCCTCGCCTCAGTCGGACACGCTCAAGGGTTTCGCCTCTGTACGTGAATTGACTCCGTTAGGCTCTGATTATGCCCCAGCCGCCGTGCTACCGGGCCGCCAAGCCGCTCGAGCCATTGTGTCGCCGTGTGGCTGAGCCACCGAGCCACTCGTGTCGCCGAGCCACCGTGTTGCCAAGCCGCTCAAGCCACCGTGCCGCTCGAGCTGTCGTGCCGTCGAGTCGCCCGAGCCACCTAACGAGCTGCTAAGCGAGCCGCCTGAGTCGTAATCAAGCCACGCCGGTCTCCATATTTCATCATGGTCTCCAAATTTCGCCACGGCCTCCAAATTTTGCCGCGATCTCCAAATTTCACCACAGTCTCCATATTTCGCCACGGTCTCCAAATTTCGCCACGGTCTCCATTTTTTGCCATGGTCTCCAAATTTCATCACGGTCTCCATATTTCGTCACGGTCTCCATATTTCGCCACGGTCTTCAAATTTCGCCATTGTTTTCCAATGTTCTCCATGTTCTCCAATGTTTGCCATAGTATAGTGCTAAGCACTCTCCAAATTTTACTCCAATGTCCAGTGCTAAGCATGGGGATTTCATTTTTTTACAAATATGAACAAACTCCAAATAAACATAAATTGATCTGCAGGATATAAAATTCATCGATATATAGCTTCTGATAAACTCCGCTCTACTTTCTTCATCACTACGTTCATATATTCTGTTATCCATCCTACATATTTGTATTGCAGGATTATCGTGTAGATGGTCGCACCACCTGGCCTTCGTATTTCTCCGCCGATCAACTGGTCGGACCGTTAAGTTCATGACCTTCGTCGCCAACCAGTTGGTCGGACTGTTTGGCGTTCACATCTACTCGATGTCACTTTGTCGCTGACCAGTTGTTTGGGCTATTCGACGTTGGATTCTTCACCAACCAACTGGTCGGATTGTCTGTCCTTTCATCGTCAGTGATGCTGGGGGCCCGCCTGCTAGGCTGGGGACTCTTTGATGTTCGGTTTCTTCATACAACTATCACCAGCTAAGTTGGAGACTCCCCGGGGATCGAATTTTACTACCCAGTGCTAAGCACGGGGATTTCGTCCTTCACACTTAATTCTTTGATCCTGCTACAAGATGTTTATCTATCTTACAGTAGGCTCGGAGACTAAGTGTGTATACTTCACCTTGCGGTGAATGTACTATTATTCCTTCTTACTTGTTTTTAGCTAAGCTAGGGGCTAGCTGTGTGCTCGGCTACACTGGGAGTTGATTATCCTGATTTAGTGATTGTTGTAATTCTTTGATCCTAACACCAGATGGTGATCATCTGACTTCGCCAACGAAGCCTAAGTGTGTACACTTCACCTAAGGTCAATGTCTCCGGCAAGCTCCGCCGCTGCTTTCTCCATCGATCAACTGGTTGGACTGCTAGGTTCATGATCTTTGTCACCAAATAGCTGGTCGGACTATTCAGCACTCACTTCTAGTTGGCGTTCACTTCGCCGCCGACCAGTTGGTTAGGTTGATCAGTGTTTGTTTCTTTGCCAACCAACTAGTTGGATTGTCTGTCGCTTCATCGTCAGTTATGTTGGGGGCTCACCAGCTAAGCTGGGAACTCCTCGATGTTTAGTTTATTCGTCGCTTCATCGCCAACTAAGCTGGGGATTCCCTTGGTGGTCGGATCTTGCTATGTCTCACTGGTGTGCTATCAGCTCACACCATGCTATTCGGATTAGGGTGCTGATCTTGGGCAGCACATCTGGGTCTTGATACGCACATATCAGATGACGTAGCAAGCTTTTAGATTTATTTTCTTTGACCTTGCTACAAGATTCATTCTTCATCTTCCAGCAGGCTTGGGGACTAAGTGGCTACACTTCACCTAGCGGTGAATGTAGTGCTCTTTTCTTGATTTACCCACCTTATTTGACTAAGTCATGGATGATTCCTCGCAAACAGAGTTTAAGTGACTACACTTCGCCTAAGGTGGAGAATTTTCAATTTTTTATCTTGAGCCCCTTACTTCCTTCTAGCAAGCCTTACTTGGCTAAGTTCGAGATCTATGTACTAGTTAAACTGGTTGGCTTTAACTTTCACCGCTCGGATCACCGGTTAAACTGATCGGCTTCATGTCAAACTGCTTGGACTTGCTCAAGACAGCGTTGCTCAACGGATACAAGGCGCTCAGGGACTAGCTATGGGGGGGTATAACCCTAGATACCCATGGCAATGGACATGGGCCGCAGCACCAGAGGTGGTCCAGCCCATAAGAAGAAAACGTGTGATGCAAGACACTGGTCGGCATGCATCACATGGTTTTAGGAAGGAATCTTGAAGATAGAGAAGGATCTGTTTGGATATGATAGATATCGTATTCCTTGTAAATACTTACCATATACCCCAATAGATCTAGATCTAACCAACTTGTAACCTTGCCCCCAGACTATACAAGGCGGGTAGGGACCCCCTTGAATTCATCGCATATTCAATACAATCCAACAAAGACATAGGACGTAGGGTATTACATCGATCAAACGGCCCGAACCTGTCTAAATCGCTGTCTCTGCGCCTTATGTCACCGTCTAGTTCCTATTATGCGTGAAAGGATCAAGATGCCCAAGAGGGGTGTGAATTGGGCTAATTCTAAATTTCTTTGCAATAATTAAATCCTATGGTTAGCCCAATTAACCCCTTGTGCCTAGATAGTGTTTCTAATTGTTCTACCACACAAAAGACTTGCAACCTAAGTTCCAATCCTACTCTAGCATGGCAATTCTATGAATGTAAAGACAAGAATTGAATTGCTCAAAGTAAGTGCTCAAAGTAAATAGAGAAGGAGGAACACGGTGATGTTTTGCCGAGGTATCAGAGAGTCGTCACTCCCCACTAGTCCTCGTTGGAGCACCCGCGCAAGGGTGTAGCTCCCCCTAGATCTGCGCAAGGATCAAGTGCTCTCTACGGGTTGATTCTTCAACACTCCGTCACGGTGAATCACCGACAACCGCTCACAACTTGAGTTGGGTCATCCACAAGCTCTTCGGATGATCACCAAGCTCCCAATCACCACCAAGCCGTCTAGGTGATGGCGATCACCAAGAGTAACAAGCACGAACTCTCACTTGACCATGACAAGCCTAATGAGAAGGGTGGATGCACACTTTGCTACTCTTGATCTCACTAATGAGGTCTCCCTTTGGGATTCTTAAATCTCAATCACCTCACTAGGACCTTGCTCTTTTTGGCACTCTCTAAGGTGTTTCGCAGCTGTTGGAATGAGCAAAAGTACCCCACACACGAGTGGAGGTTGTATTTATAACACCGGCTGAAAAACGAACCGTTATGTGCCTCTGTGGGGTGACCGGATGCTCTAGTCATGTTGACCGGACGCTCCGGTCAGTACACCCCGAACTCCAGTGGTTAAGTGTTGACCAGACACTGGCCAGCGTCCGGTCAGCACTGATCGGACGTGTCCGGTCATGTTTTCCCCTCACTAGAACCTTACAGATGTTGACCGGACGCTGGACCCCTAGCGTCCGGTCACTTGCTGAGCAGCGTCCGTTGAAACCTGATCAACGTCCAGTCAGCATTGACCGGACATGTCCGATCAGGATTCTCCCTCTCTGGGACCTAACTGGAGTCAACCGGACGTTGGCCCTCAGTGTCCGGTCACTTGACCTCTCAGTGTCCGGTCACTTCTAGACGCTTTCACCTTGGTCAAATGAACTAACCGGACCCTGAGCCAGCATCCGGTCACACCGAAGCCAGCGTCCGGTCAGTATTTGACCCTCCATTCACTTCCAACTCTCGATCATATGTGAATGAAGTTTGCTCCATTGGATCAAAGGGCTGTTAAGGAGCTACCTAGTGCTAGATTTAGTAAGTGTGCACCACACCTAACTTGCTAGACTCACCTAGGTCAAGCTACCCATTCATACCCCCCTTAATAGTATGACCAAAGGAAAAACAAAGTCCTAAACTACTCTAAGTGTCTCTCCAACTCCAATCGACACTTAGAACTAGTCCATCCTTAACCTTGTCGTCCATCCTTTGAAAACTGAAATGATTTCTATCGTAGGGGCATGACAACCATAATTGCCCAATCGATCTCCATTACCGTGACCTAACTTAATTGCCTCTACAAAACACACGTTAGTCACAGTAATCATGTATTGTCATTAATCACCAAAACCCAACTAGGGGCCTAGATGCTTTCAATCTCCCGCTTTTTGGTGATTGATGACAATACTACCTCGAGTATGTGAAAGAGATGAGATTTTTAACATGCTTAGTTCATATAAGCTTTTGGCAATAAGAACAAAAGTATTGGGCAAGCTTATATGACCTAAGCCAACAAGATGTACTCAAAAGATATGAAATAAGCATGAGTACAAGTAATGAAGCTCATTTGCATCAATGCGGAAGCAAAGGCAAATGAGCATAGCACAAGTGATATGACATATAAATAATTCAAAGTAGAGAGCACACATGTCATATATCACAATCACGTAGATATCACTATCACATAAATATAGTTTGATGCATAAAAGTAAACACACGACGAATGCATAATAGTGTATCACACATAAAAGTCCAAATGTAATAGATAAGCTAATATAATAACAAAGCTCCCCCTAGATATGTCGCTCCCCTAAGGCTAACATACTCGAACCCTCTCCCCCTTTGGCGTCAAACACCAAAACCTAAGAGTCGGCCGATGGGACTACAACGGATGAGCCGGGTGCTAAGGTACGAGGAGCGAGCGTGAACTGGGTGCCATCATCATCTGATCCTGAGCTCTAAACTGTCTGACCCTCTATAGCTGGAAGTGATGCTAAAACAGTCTAGGTCAGATCAGGAACTGGAGCTGTTGTAGGATGTGCTGGTATGACTGAAGCAGCCGGCTCTGATGATGCCACTGAGGAAGGGAGCGTCTCTGTAGTCGCTGTGATAGGTGTAGTTGTAGAAGGTCTTGGAACATATAGGTATGGAGGAGTAGGCTGCCCTATCAACTCGCTGAAGGTCGCTCCAAGACTCCTAGAGACTGAAGTGTCTGGCACTAGCAACGACGACATCTATGCCGGTGTAAAGCCCGTCTGAAGAGGTGTGAACTATGAGGCTATCACTGACGAAGCAAACCACTAGGGCACCTGCTCTATAGGTGAAGCATACTATGCTGGTGGTTGTCCCTGACTCTGAAGCCCATTAGGCTATAATGCTGGAGTCATAGAAGTGGTGGCAGTCTGACCAAGCTAGGGCATAGGCTGTGGCGGTGGAGCCCCAATTGCTGTCACTACATGCTGCATAAATCCAAGAAGCTACTGCTGCATGAGGATCTGCTGCTGATGCATGGCCTGCTGCTGTTGTATGGCCTGCTACTGTCTCTGGAACTCGTCCTGCCGAGTCTAAAACTATGCGAACATAGCAGCTATCTCCTGAGCCTGGTGTGCCTGGTCCTGCCTCATTCGCTCAAGTATAGCAAGGAGAGTGAGGTCTGTCTACGGGGCAGGTGGCACTGAACTGGAGCTGCTGGCCTCATGGTCATGTCGTCGTGGAGGCATCTGAGGAATGGGCTGGTAGTCATCATCAGAACTGTCACTGGGGTCACTCACGACCATTCCCTCCTACTGAGCAAGCTCCTCCTCCTCTATAGCTGCAATACCCCTGATAATATCATCCTGCTAGGCTACAGACTCTGGCACATTGGGACGACGACGCGGCTGGCTAGGTGCCTGTGGCATGCTGTGACGGATCATCTGAGTCATGTTGTATGAAGGAAATTTCATCGTAGCACCACTGTACTCAGCAAGCATCTCTGGTGGACTCATAGTAACTGCCCTATGAATAAGAAAAGTGATCCAGTGGGCATATGGTAGCTGCCTGTGACCTCTGAAGCCCTCAGCTATAGTGTCCTCCATCTCTGACAGAAGAAGATCGCAAATATCAAAAACTATCTGCTGCATCAGAGAGTTGATAAGCCACAACTGTATGCGAGTCAAGCCCTCATGATACCCCATCCTCGGTAGCAATGTCCTCCTTATGATAGCCTCAAGCACATGAGTAGTAGGAGTAAGATCACTGGGGTTCCTACGCGACCCCTTGCCAAAGGGCTCTATGAAGCAATGGCGAACCAAGTCTGTAGGGGGCACCATACCACCATGAGGGCGTCTAGGAGGCACTATCTATCCATAGCAAACCTCATGTAATCTGACAGACTGCTCTTGAAGCCAGAGTATCTCCCTGAACCTAGTGCTCGTTAGCCAGTAGTCTCTACCTCTGAATGCAAAGTGAATATAGTTATGCTGTGGGTCAATCTAGAGAGAAACATAGAACTGATGAACCCAAGATGGAACATATAATCCGGTCCATCCAATCAAGTCTGTCAGCCCTGGTAGATATGCAAAGTAGGGGCGAATGTGCTCTCTAGCTGCTGCTACTATAGACTCTATGTTGCACACCCTCTGTGATCTGAATACAGCACCACTGTTAAGATATGCATTATAGAAATCCTCCTACAAGGGTGTATAGAATCCCTCTGATGCTCTCTCATCCCTCCTAGGTGGAAACCACACCTCAAAGTCCATGAACCTCAGCTGCTGCACCTACTTGGCCATGGTGGCCCTCAGGTCAAGATGGGTCACTGGAGGCGGACCCTGTGGTCTAGGCGGTGGACGAGAACCCCTCCACTGAGTATCTGCCCTCGGTGTGACTGGTGCATGGGTACGACCAGAGCGACGTAACTATGGCTGAGGTGTCATCTCTATCTCCTCGGCCTGCTCGGCCTACTCATCCTCCTGAGTCTGTTGTACTGGCTATGCCTACTGCTGTGACTCCCCCTAAGGCTGACCCTCATCAATGGCAACACGCCATCCTCCAATCATGAGAGTCCTAGCTAGACCACCATGAAGGCACTCAACTCGCTCAAGTATAGCCCTTGCTTCTGGTGAAAGCTGATCTACAATCTGGACTCCACTGCGAGCACCTCCTCTCTCGGCACGCTCTACGGCCTCTGCAACTACAGCTGCTCTAGCTGTCTCTGCATCTGGGTACTTGCGCTTCTTTGTTGCAGTCTTCTTCGTTACCTTACCTTTTGGATCTACAGGCAAGTGAGGCGGATGCCTTGGATCCTCATCACCTGGACCACCTTCGGCATTCTTGACATGAGCCATCTGACAAGGACTGCTACCTCTAACAAAAATCAACTATCGCTGACACTTTCGAGGCTTGGCCTCGATCCGTACTCGTGAGCTTGGCCTCGAGTTAACTGACAATTGCCACGACACCTCAACGGCACCGACTCGCTGCACGATGGAATAGATAGGATATACAAATAATTTTAATTATTCATCTAGAGATATGAAACCCTAATAGAGCAAGCAATTAGGTACGAAATTGAAACACGGGCTTGCTAACTAACGAACCGGCGAATCGACAAGAAGAGGAGTGGATCAGGGAACCACCAGGTCGGCGAGGCTAGGGTTCGCTGGTCGGCGTGGATCGGCCGTGGAAATCCAATGGCGGTGCTGCTGCTTAGCACGACGTCAGCACTAGGGCTGTGCTACACGAAGTTGGTGAAGGCACGACGGCATCAGCATGGGGAGCTGCATGAGCTCGCAGCAGCTCGGGCAGGCGGTGGCTCGGGAGCATGGGGAGGCACAGAGCGGCGGTGCTGGCGTGGGAGGCGACATTGTAGTGGCGCAGCGAACTGTGAGCGGCTCTAGAGGCGGCGGACGAGCGCAGGGACGAGGCACAACGGCTAGGGTGTAGGGGCTTGGCAATGCTACGGCAGCTAGGGTTAGGAAGCCAGTGAAGACGGCGTGGATGCAGTGCTGGCCACGGCAGCGCTAGATTATAAAAGGGTTCCCTATGGGATGGAAAAGGAAATGGAGTGAGAGTCCTGATTATGCATGCTTCCTATTGACCGAACGCTCCGGTGGCAGCGATCGGACGCTTCCACCCAGCGTCCAGTCAATTCCAGAGAGGTCCAAAACCTCTAGAATCATGATCGGACGCGTCCGATGGACACCGACCGGACAGAGCCAGAGTCCGGTCAATACAGCCTTCGTCTTCTCCACACAACCGGACGCTAAAATGCCTTCTGACCGGACACTGAAACGCAGAGTCCGGTCACTCCTTCGCAGCAAGTTCACCTCCTATGAACTGACCGGACGCTGGACTCCAGAGTCCGGTGCAGCGTCCGATCACTCTTTCTTCAAGTCCTAACCTAAATAAGATCCAAATAAACATCAATTGGGACTGATGTGAGTGACCTCTCTCAAACCCTCAAGTTTTTCAAAATGTTTTGCCTTAGGCTATAATTCGTTTTAAGAAAATAGGCAATAAGAGGACAATTTAAAGACAAACGACAAAACAACATTCATGCATATGCAATGCAATACTTGTAAGTAAATCTAGTTGCTTGTCAAGTTTGATCCAAGGTTAAGCTTCTTCACACGCTTTTCGGCGGTTATCTTAACCATGTTAGACAAGCCCTATATGCATTACAAAACATTAAACATGTTGTATATTATAATGCAATGCAAGGGACAACACAAGCTCATTTTTTAGTGAAGTTACTAAAATCAAGCACATTGAGCTTATTCTGCAATCTACAAAATGTTGCCTCATCTAGCGGTTTAGTGAAGATATCCGCCAATTGATCCTCGGTCCTTACACCTTCTAGTAATATATCATTCTTTGCAACATGATCTCTAAGAAAGTGATGGCGGATATCTATGTGCTTTGTGCGAGAGTGTTGAATAGGATTATTTGCAAGTTTTACCGCACTTTCATTATCGCACAAAAGAGGTACCTTTTCTAGAACTACTCCATAGTCTAGCAAAGTTTGTTTCATGTAAAGTATTTGTGCACAACAAGCACCTGCGGTAATGTATTCTGCTTCGGCGATGGACAAAGCCACACTATTTTGTTTCTTGGAGGACCAAGACACAAGTGATCTACCAAGCAAATGGCACCCTCTGGATGTGCTTTTTCTATCAACTTTGCAACCGGCATAATCCAAATCTGAATAGCCAACTAATTCAAATATAGCTCCTTTGGGATACCAAAGGCCAATACTTGGTGTGTGCTTAAGATACCTAAGGATTCTTTTTATGGCAATTAAATGAGTTTCCTTAGGATTAGCTTGGAATCTAGTACACATACACACACTAAACATGATGTTGGGCCTAGATACGGTTAAATATAACAAGCTACCAATCATAGAGCGGTAGAGAGTTTGATCAACCTTGTTACCTTCCTCATCTAGGTCGAGATGTCCATTAGTTGGCATTGGTGTCTTGATTGGCTTACATTCATCCATCTTGAATATCTTGAGAAGATCTTTTGTATATTTCTCTTGAGAGATGAAGATCCCTTCTCTCATTTGCTTGACTTGAAAACCAAGAAAGAATGTAAACTCTCCAATCATTGACATCTCAAACTCCTTCGACATCAATTCACCAAACTCTTTGCATGAGTCTTCATTTGATGATCCAAAGATGATATTATCAACATACACTTGACAAATGAAGATATGCCCATCAAGCTTCTTGGTGAATAGTGTGGTGATGACCTTCCCAATGGTGAAGCCCTTCTCAATGAGGAAGTCCTGAAGGCACTCATACTAAGCTCTTGGGGCTTGCTTAAGCCCATATAATGCCTTGGACAACCTATAAATATGATTAGGATATCTAGGGTCTTCAAACCTAGGAGGTTGATCAACATAGACTAGTTCATTAACAAAGCCATTTAAAATGCACTTTTCACATCCATTTGATATAGTTTCATATCATGATGAGATGCATATGCAAGGAGGATACGAATGGCTTCTAGTCTTGCAACCGGTGCAAAGGTCTCTCCAAAATCCAAACCTTCAACTTGAGAGAACCCCTTTGCAACTAGTCTTTCCTTGTTCCTCACAACAATGCCTTGATCATCTTGCTTGTTGTGGAACACCCACTTTGTTCTAATGACTCTTGCACCTTGTGGTCGCTCTTCAAGAGTCTAAACTTCATTGCGGGTGAAGTTGTTCAACTCTTCATGCATGGCATTTATCCAATCTAGATCTTGAAGAGCTTCTTCTACCTTAGTAGGGTCATAGCAAGAGACAAAAGAGTGATGAGCAATAAATGAAGCAAGTTTTTATGATCGAGTCATTACACCCTTTGATGGACTCCCTATGATGAGATCTTGTGGATGATCTTGAAGTAGAGGTGTATTTCTTCTATTGACCACTTGAGGGAGAGGTTGTGGAGCATCAACATCTTGTGCTTGTACCACCATTTGTTCATGGGAGACATGAGTTTCTTCATTTTCTACTCTCTCATCTTTTTCACCATCTTATGGCACACTTGATGAAGAAGGTGGATCAATCACTTGTACATCATCTTCATCATATTTAGGCTTGATGTCTCCAACCAGAATGTTCTTCATAGCATCCCTTAATGGTTCATCACCTACATCATCAAGATTCTCATGTGCTCCTTGGGAGCCGTTAGATTTATCAAATTCCACATCATATGTTTCTTCAACTAAGCCGGTGGCATGATTAAATACTCTATATGCTTTGGACTTTGATGAGTAACCAACAAGAAAACCAATATCACAATGTCTTTGAAACTTCCCTAGGTGTTGCCACTTCTTGTAGATGTAGCATTTGCAACCAAACACCCTAAAGAAGGAGACGTCCGACTTCTTCCCATTGAGCAACTCATAAGGTGTCTTGCCAAGGAACTTTTGAAGGAATAGACGATTGGATGCATAGCATGCGGTGTTGATTGCTTCCGCCCATAGAGCTTCAAGGGTGTTGTACTCATCTAGCATTGTTCTTGCAAGAGTGATCAATGTCCGATTCTTTCTCTCAACAACACCATTTTGTTGAGGAGTATATGTTGTGGAGACTTTATGCTTGATCCCAACTTCATCACAATAAGCTTCTATGTTTGTGTTGTCAAATTCCTTCCCATTGTCACTTCTAATATTTTTGAGCTTCACTTCAAATTCATTTTGTGCTCTCTTGGCAAACTTCTTGAAGCAAGATGCAACTTCAGATTTGTCATGAAGGAAGAATACCCATGTATACCTTGAATAATCATCAACAATCACAAGACAGTAAAGATTTCCTCCCAAACTCTTGTATGTTGTTGGTCCAAATAAGTCCATGTGAAGGAGTTCTAGCACTCTTGTGGTTGACATGAAAGCTTTGGTTGGACGAGTATTTGCAACTTGCTTGCCGGCTTGACATGCACTACAAAGCTTGTCCTTCTCAAACTTCACATCCTTCAACCCTCTCACCAAATCATTCTTCATTAGCTTCTTGAGGAGCTCATCCCAACATGAGCAAGTCTTCTATGCCATAGCCACCCAATAGTTGTTTTGGTGAATAGGCAAGTCTTCAAGTTAGCATCTTCAGAGGTGAAGTCCACTAGATATAGATTATTGTATCTAAATCCTTTGAATAACACTTGATCATCATCCTTCTTAGATACAACAACTTCCTTCTCGGTGAACAAGCATTGGAAGCTAAGATCACACAATTGTCCAACAGATAGCAAGTTGAAACTCAATGAAGCAACATATAGCACATTGGAGATGGAATGATCATTTGATATTGCCACTTTGCCCAATCCTTTGACCTTGCCCTTCGAGTTATCTCCAAATGTGATTCTTTCTTGTCCATCTACTTCTTCATCTAGTGAGGTGAACATATGAGGATCACCGGTCATATGTTGTGTGCAACCACTATCAATAACCCAATGACTTCCACTGGTCTTGTAGTTCACCTACACACAAGAGATCAAGCTTTAGGAACCCAAACTTGTTGAGGGCCCTTCACCTTCTCAACAAGTGACTTAGCAACCCAAATTTTCTTAGGCCTATTCTTGTTGGGAGGTCCTAAGAACATCACTTTCATCTTTCCACTAGAATCCTTTCTAAGCATATAGTGAGCATTGAAGGCAAAAGGTCTAGCATGCTTGGGCAAGGGTTGTGGTGGTGGAGTTTGACACTCATGAGCAAAGTGGCATTCTTGTCCACACTCAAAACACTTCTTTGGCTTTGGCTTTTGTTGTTGTTGAGCTTGAGCCTTCTTCTTTTTGTTTGCCATGTACCCAATGCTACTTCTATCCATCTTCATGACGGTGTTAATTAGTAGCTCACTTTGAAGATAGTTGCCTCTTGTGAACTTGCTCAATCCAATCTTAAGATGCTCTTTCTCCAACTTAAGCTTCTTATTTTCTTCCTTAAGAGCATCATTGTTCTTCTCTTCCTTGAGCTTCTTGTTTTCTTCTTTGAGCTTCTCATTTTCAAGCATCAACTCACCATCATGATCAAGAAGTTTCTAGCACAATGGTGTTGTGGCTTTTGATCTCTTCAAGATCTTTCTTGAGCTTTGCATTATCATTCTTGAGCTTGACAAACTCATCATAATCATTGGCCTCAACCACTTGCTTGCCCTTGCTACTAGAAGTTTGCTCAATGCTCTCAATAATCAAGTCATCACATGATGTAGCTATATCAATCTTAACAACATTGTTAGTAGCATCATGTGGCTCATTGGATAAGAATTCTTAAGCAATAACAAGATTATCATGATTAACCTTAAGAGTAGTATATTCTTCTCTTAGCTTATTGTGGCTAGTGATGAGCTCATTATGTGTCATCTCAAGTTTATCATATTTTTCTTTAAGCTCTTTCTTAGAAGATTTGAGCTCCTTGAGTTTGGATGATATAGCATCATTTGCTTCTCTAAGCTCAACACTAGACTTTTCCGCTATATCACATTTGGCTAAAAGAGAATCATTTTTAGCTTCTAGCTTTTCATTTTTAGCTCTAGTTTTTATAATGATCTTAGTGTATTGTTTTAGCAACCTAGCAAGATCATCATAAGAAGGTGTTTCATATTTATCATCATCACTATCGCTATCATCATCACTAGCATGCTCATCATCACTACTATCATCATCATTAGATACCTTGCGGTCACCCTTGGCCATAAGGCATAGGTGTGTAGAGGATGATGGTGGTGGTGGTGGTGAAGATGATGAAGAGTCAATAACAATGGTGACCACCTTCTCATTGTCACTATCATTATTGGATGAGGCACTAGATGAATCAATGTCCGTGAGCCTATCACTGATAATGTATGCATTTCCACTCTTCTTCTTCTTGTGGAAGTCCTTCTTCTTGCCATCTCTCTTCTTGTATGGCTTGTTCTTCTTCTTCTCTTCTTCTTCTTCATTACTTGAGTCATCTTTCTTGCCCTTGTACTTGTTCTTGAACTTGTCTTTCTTGGGCTTAGTGCATTGGTGTGCAAGATGACCAAGTTCTCCACAATTGAAGCAATCCATCTCGGAGATTGGCTTTCTTCTAGAGCTAGTGAAGAACTTCTTCTTCTTGCCATCAAACTTGATGCCACTCTTGTTGAGCTTCTTTAGCATCTTGGCGGTCTTTTTCACCATGAGAGCAAGACTTTTATCATCAACTTCATCATCACTTGAGCTCTCATACTCAAGTCTTGCTTTACCCTTCTCTTGGCTAGCTTTGAATGCTAAGTCCTTATCTTTCTTCTTGGTAGAGGATGAGCCATCTTGTGGTGTGATGTGCATGTACATCTCGTGAGCATTGATATTTCCCAAGATTTGTGTCGGTGTAGTAGTGGATAGATCACCTTAATGTAGCATGGTCACAATATGCCTATATTTGTCAATGGGGAGGACACTCAAGATCTTTCTTACAACATCGGATGGTTGCATTTGAGTGAGTCCAAGCCCATTGACTTCCTCTACAAGAACATTCAAACGTGAATACATTTCATTAGCACATTCTTTGGGAAGCATTTCAAAAGAGTTAAGCTTTTTCATGACAAGATGATAGCGTTCCTCATGCTCACTCTTTGTTCCCTCATGGAGCGCACAAACGTCCGACCATAGTGCATGGGCGTCTTTGTGGTTCCTCACCCGGTTGAACACATCTTTACAAAGGCCTCTAAATATGGTGTTTCTAGCCTTTGCATTCCATTTTTCGTAGTTCAACTCATCGCCTTGTGGGTGTGCGGCATCCCGAGGTTTTGGGAAACCTTGTGAGGCGGCTCTAAGTATTCCAACATCTAGAGCTTCTAGATACGCCTCCATGTAGATTTTCCAATATGGAAAATTATCCCCCTTGAAGATAGGAGGAGGTCCATCCCCGTGAGACATCTTTCACTAGGCGGTTAAGCCTAAATACGTGAGCACAAGGCTCCGATACCAATTGAAAGGATCAAGATGCCCAAGAGGGGGGTGAATTGGGCTAATTCTAAATTTCTTTGCAATAATTAAATCCTATGGTTTGCCTAATTAACCCCTTGTGCCTAGATAGTGTTTCTAATTGTTCTACCACACAAAAGACTTGCAACCTAAGTTCCAATCCTACTCTAGCATGGCAATTCTATGAATGTAAAGATAAGAATTGAATTGCTCAAAGTAAGTGCTCAAAGTAAATGCTCAAAGTAAATAGAGAAGGAGGAATGCAGCGATGTTTTGCTAAGGTATCGGAGAGTTGCCACTCCCCACTAGTCCTCGTTGGAGTACCCACGCAAGGGTGTAGCTCCCCCTTGATCCATGCAAGGATCAAGTGCTCTCTATGGGTTGATTCTTCGACACTTCGTCGTGGTGAATCACCCACAACCGCTCACAACTTGAGTTGGGTCATCCACAAGCTCTTTAGATGATCACCAAGCTCCCAATCACCACCAAGCCATCTAGGTGATGGCGATCACCAAGAGTAACAAGCACGAACTCTCACTTGACCATGACAAGCCTAATGAGAAGGGTGGATGCACACTTTGCTACTCTTGATCTTACTAATGAGGGCTCTCTTTGGGATTCTCAAATCTCAATCACCTCACTAGGACCTTGCTCTTCTTGGAACTCTCTAAGGTGTTTCTCAGCTGTTGGAATGAGCAAAAGTACCCCCACACATGAGTGGAGGTTGTATTTATAACACCGGCTGAAAAATGAACCGTTATGTACCTGTGTGGGGTGACCGGACGCTCCAGTCATGTTGACCGGATGCTCTAGTCAGTACACCCTGAACTCCAGTGGTTAAGTGTTGACCAGACGCTGGCCAGCATCCGGTCATGTTTTCCCCTCACTGGAACCTTTTTGATGTCGACCGGACGCTGGACCCCCAGCGTCCGGTCACTTGCTGAGCAGCGTCCGGTCAGTAGCCGGAACTTGATCAATGTCCAGTCAGCATTGATCGAACGCGTCCGATCAGGATTCTCCCTCTCTGGGACCTTACTGTAGTCGACTGAACGCTGACCCTCAATGTCCGGTCACTTCACCTCTCAGCATCCGGTCACTTCTAGACGCTTTCACCTTGGTCAAATGAACTGACCAGACCCTGAGCTAGCGTCCGATCACACTGGAGCCAGCGTCCGGTCAGTATTTGACCCTCCATTCACTTCCAACTCTCGATCATATATGAATAAAGTTTGCTCCATTAGATCAAAGGGCTGTTAAGGAGCTACCTAGTGCTAGATTTAGTAAGTGTGCACCACACCTAACTTGCTAGACTCACCTAGGTCAAGCTACCCATTCATACCCCCCTTAATAGTATGACCAAAGGAAAAACAAAGTCCTAAACTACTCTAAGTGTCTCTCCAACTCCAATCGACACTTAGAACTAGTCCATCCTTAACCTTGTCGTCCATCCTTTGAAAACTGAAATGATTTCTATCGTAGGGGCATGACAACCATAATTGCCCAATCGATCTCCATTACCGTGACCTAACTTAATTGCCTCTACAAAACACACGTTAGTCACAGTAATCGCGTATTGTCATTAATCACCAAAACCTAACTAGGGGCCTAGATGCTTTCAACGCGCACCTCCATCGATTCATCTACTACCGTGGATATACCCCTCGATAGACTACCGACCAGATTTTGTCGACAATGTCCTCGTTCATGTTGATTACTAGCCATCTTAAAATTGTACATAGATATCCTCTAGGAAATGCAAGGAACGATTAGGTTCATGTTAGGATACTGATAGTCATTGAACTACAGTGCTATTTGGGCAAGGTGACCCTATTGTGTTCACGGCTGAAGCCCTTCTATTTGATGAACTCTTCATTTGAGAGGCTACTATGAAGATGTGTACTTGAAATAGAATTAATGAACAATTCTACATTGATTCTATGGTTGCCTTTGTTCTCATTTATTAATAGAGTGAAACATGAGATGCAAGATGCATTAGCTATGAATTTGATTAGCTCATTGATCAATGCGTGTAGCAAAATTCATAGAGATGTTTCCCTTCTATGATGAAGATCCAGAAAGCCCATAGCTTCCTCCACTACCAGAAGAAGCTAACTAAAGCTCCACCCAAATCTCATAGAGTATATTTGCAGTTACTATGGTTGTATTACTGCAAACTTCAATCGACCTTGTGCATTTTGTCTAATGACCCATCTTGTCCTCTCAAAATCAGATACCTGTGTTGACTACAATGACAAAATTCCAGCAGACTACGGCAAGCGTGTGGTAGAACCACCTAATCTAATGCCTCCTAGGAGTACTTGTCTTCCATTAGACACTAAGTACTCAAGGGCAGACACTAAATTATGCAATTCCGTCGAGCACACCCCATGGGAGAATCCAAAAATCCACATTTTTCCATCAGGATCACAAATGAGAGAATAAAGCTTACAACATTCTTAAGTCGTTTCTTACATCACTTTTCATGCAACATCACAGTATAATATTTATTGTTTATAACAACTGACTATAACCATGTTATCAGAGTTTTAGCGGAAATAAAATCATTTAACGACAAGTTAAACATTAACATGATGATCCGTTATATACATCATAACAGGTTATAAGTTTTCCATTGTAAAACATTTTGGGTGGAAGTTTCAAATAAACTCTATGTCCGCAACGTTAAGGAAATCCTCGCTGAGCCCACCAGGAGGTTTCCATACATAAGTGTCAGCTCCACATGTTCCTGTCACCTATAACAGGGTAGAACAAACCCTGAGTACTCAATTGTACTCCGCAAGACTTACCCGTCAGGAGGAAAGAAAAGACTTTAAGGATATGCAAGGCTATCTAGCTTGTGGTTTATTGCATCTACAGGAAGCATTACTAAATGTGAGTCCTTATATTCAATTTCATTAGCAGTCATCATTAGTTCATTAACTAACCATTCTATGTAAGCACCTGTGCTACTTTCAAGCATGTGGTAAGCAATCAGAACCATTTTACCATCTTTCATCCAAATTTACAGAAAACAACAAACTACATAAAATTTTAGTAGCAACTTATATATAATTTCAGCAGCAATTCGTATAGAATTTCAATAGCATTTTGTAAAGAATAATGTATTATAGTCACTTGTTCAAACAGAGATAATTATATTCTAATAAAGTGATAAGTTCAAGTGTTCAACTAAAAGCACATGATAAATACAAAGACATGGACAAATGTTTGGGTAGTTCGGTTAGTTTGAGTACCGAGGGATATTACCTGAACTAATTTCGGGTAATCAAAATCGCTATCCAAATTTGGGATCGGGTACCTCGAGTTCAGGTGATTCGGGTCCGGGTAATAGGTATCGGGTATTTTGCCCAGGCTTAGCATCACCCTCGCCACAGTGACCGGGGTCATCGACTCAGATGCGACGAACAAAGGGGCCATGCCAGGTTGTGACGTGGTAGTTGGATCGAGCGGCGAGACGGGCGCCACGTCAACCACACGGCGGTCACCGCGACATCGACCTGGCCTGCCCATGTCGTGGCTGGCAGCGCGCCCACGATGGCCACGCGACAGCAGCCCTGCGGCTAGCCCGGCCTCACGAAACATGACTGAGGCCAGCCCAGCCCAACGCGCAATAGGCAGCCTTCGAGACCGGCCCATGGCGCGGCCAAAGCCATGAACGGCCAGACAACGGCAGCACACGGTGACCATGTCCATGGAGCCAAACAGCCGAATGATGCGTTTGCATGAATTTTGAAGCGATGCAAAAGGCTGTCAATCAGTGCGACCAAGGTTCAACCACTTCACTGAACTAAGGTCCACGTCAAGAGTGACTAGAGAGGGAGATACAAGAATGACAAGGTGAGTTCGTCACGCTGAACGCCAGTTCGCGAACAGGCCACCAAAACGTGGTTCACAGCGTGTTGTAAGGAGTTTTGGGCAATTTTTACGAGAGCAACGTGATCTTCAACACAACTTCGACCTACACCATGCTCATGTACTCACTTTGATGCAATCAACCATACAAAAACATGGACCCAGTGTTTAAACATTTTTGCTAGAAATTAAATATTAAAATAGCATTGTCTTACTACTTCCGCCTACTTAAAAAGTTAATGATTTCAATTGAGGCTAAGTAACCATTAACTATTTTGTCGCAATTTTTAATAGATCTAAATCTTGTTAACTTCAACCAACAAATACTTCATGCAATAGTCCATACCTTATACTAACCCGTAGGAGCAAAATATCTAAGCACCCTTTAACTATTTTGCTCAATATAATTCGCCAAAATGGTGCTTTAAACATAAATTCAAGTGTTTGCCGACTTAACGAAAAGAGCTTATCTTAACGTCAAGTTTGATTTTAGAGCTCCCAAAACACTAGTTAACAACATCTATTTTTCAAAAGTTAAAGCTGCATTGGCATCTACCAAGTTTGTACTTTCAACTTTATTTAAGTGTCACATAAATGTTCTATAGTATTTTTGTTTAATAAAAATTGGTTTTAAACCCTAAGTGATATAACATGACTATTGAATCAACTTTCGTTTAGCATTTTTTTTTATCGTTTTGAGTTACGGAAATTAATCTACACACTTTATCACATGCATTGCCACATAAACATGAAGCTCGTGACATAGTTTAGTAAGTTGTTTAAGCGGTAACACCGAGGGTGTTATAGAGCGTCACGGAGACACCTCTCCACTTGGCTCATCAGGTATAGTAAAAATGACTTTTATCAATATCCGATCCAATAAAAGATAGGAATAACTCAAACTATAATCATCACTATATGCTCACTCTCACACTTGACAGGCTACATATCCGGATGCAGCCACCACACCGAATGCATGTGCCGGCGTGCCGCTATCAGGACTCAGGCATATTCCTTACCCATTTGCATTACCTACCGCTATGTTACAGTTCACAAAGAAAATAATATTAACACATTCAATTTCGCTCACACATTCATCCACCAGCGGCAACTGATCTTCCATGGACAAATGCTTCAGGCCAGCGACCAAACTACTGAAATCATAATCACTGTCCATGTAATAAATATGTATAATTACTGTGTCAGACACTCTGTACATAAATCAATGTACCACTGTTGCCTACGACATGGCACAATGTCGAAAACCATCAGGTACCAACCGTACCTGTGCCACCTATTAACTATCATGCTATGTAAAATTAGGATGTTGCTGCAGCCGTAAGACTCATCTATGTAATATTGGAACCACCTGTGTAATATTTAATGCCTAATCTATCATGCTATAAATATCTGTCCATCTTATAGTCGGTCTCCGTGTGGATGCTTCGCGTGATGGCCCCGTTCGCTGGTATGAAACTTGGCTGAAACTGGCTAAAAAACACTGTTCCGGTTGAATTGTTGTGAGAGAAAAACATTGTTCCGGCTGAAAAAAGAAGCCGAACAAGCCATTTTTAAAACAAGCGAACGAGGCCTATATTTCCAACCAACTCGATCTCTAGGTTTCTATCTGCAAGTGCGCGGGATGGCGCGCCCCCCTCCACTAGTTGTCTATACACACCACCACCTCCATCGTGCGCACGCTGCCATCACCACCACGCACACATACCCAATTGTCCCTAACATTTTTTTCTCTATGGGAAATATGTCTCCTTGGTGGAATTTTTTTCCCACCTGAAACAATTTTGAACTTTACTAGAGCATGTGCGCGCACGAAATCCAGTTTCCGGTTGGACACTCCAATTTGAAAAATAAATTATTTTGGTTGCCAAAAAAGGAAAAAAAAATAGACCAGACCTTTCATTTCCCAACTCCGACGCCCTCGCCCCCTCCTCCCCCACACCGCCGCCATCTTCTCCAGCTCCCGTGAGCTCGCCCGTCGCCATCTTCTCCAGCTCTGGTGAGCCTCCTCTGCCTCGACTTGGCCTGACTGCCACCGCCACCGTCAGCTCCCCTAAGCCACCCATCGACCATCCCTGCCGCCTGGCCTACCTGCCTCCCCCCGCTCAGCCATTCTATAGTCCACCGGAGTTTGGGGAGAAGAAGGTGGAGCTCGCCGGAACCCTAGAGGAGAGAGGAGAGAGAAGAGAAAGAGAGGAGGAGGCCTACCTGGCGCCGTCGCCGGATCAGCCGCTGCATCCGCCATGGCCGCGCGTGGGGGAGGCGTTGGGGATCGGGGTGCGGGCGTGGGGAGCCGGTGGGGCGTGGGCGTGGGGAGGAGGCTGCCGGTGAGGTGCTCACCAGAGAGAAAGAGAGGGAGGGAGGGAGGGAGAGGAGTGCGGGGTTGCGGGCGTAGGGCGGGTGGGACGTGCGGGGCAGCGGGCGGGTGTGTGGGCTCAAGCCACGTAGCCTACGCGTTTTTTTATTAGCATTTTCGAACTTTGCTGTGAATGTTTAAGAGGAGGAAAAATATTTTTTCATAGAGAAAAAAAAAGACGCTCTAGGAGAATATAAAAAACGCTCAAAAGAAGTGTGGCATGATGCATTTCAGTCGCATATAATGAGACATTAGAAATTTATTAAGAGGGTGTGTATATGGACTTTACCCTTTTAAGCACAGATTAAGCAAGTAGGCCCATAGTGTAGATGGGCTTGAACCTAGCGGAAAAACACAAAGAAACAGAAACAGGGTCCTTGCCTCTAGACAGGCCATGGCCACCGCCGCCGGTGGCCAAAGTGCCGAACCCTCGGCCAGAGCAGTTTATCGATCACGTGAATCCACACTGATACAAGTAACGAGCAAACCATTAGCGGCGTGGCGAGGACGGCGATTAGACACCGGCGGGGAGGGGCACGCGGAGGATGGGGCGGAGGAGGAGGTTGGCCTTCCGTCTCGCGGTGATGCCGAACGCCTCGGTCATGTCGAACTCGGCGGGGTCGGACACGCCGGGCGCTTCCCAGTCAAAGTGGAACAGCAGGCTGGCGAGCGCGAGCTCGACGTTGGCGAGCCCGAACGACATCCCCGGGCACATCCTCCGGCCGGCGCCGAACGGCAGGAGCTCGAAGTCGGCGCCCTTGAACTCCACGGCGCTGGCCTCGGCCTCGAAGCGCTCGGGCCGGAACTCCTCGGGGTCGCCGGACCAGTACCTCCCGTCGCGGCCCAGCGCCCAGACGTTGACCAGCACGGTGGTGCCCGCGGGCACGTCGTAGCCGAGCACGCGGCACGGCTCCTGGGACTGCCGCGGGAGCAGCAGCGGCAGCGGCGTGTGCAGCCGGAACGTCTCCCGGATGACGAGGTGCAGGTACCGGAGCTCGCCCAGCGCGTGCTCGGCCACCGCGCCGCGCGCGTCGAAGGCCTCGCGCACTTCGGCCGTCGCCCGCTGCATGGCCTTGGGGTTCCGGATCAGCTCCGCGATGGCCCACTCCAGCGTGGTCGCCGACGTCTCGCTGCCGGCGCCGAAGATGTCCTGCACAGATCGAGACAGACAGAGGCTGGTCGTCATTAATGCAAGGAATACGACATGTCGACGAACATGGTGTTACATGTTGGTTTGTTAGTTGCCTTGTTATTTTCAGGGACAAACGATGTGCATACTGCAGCAAATGCAGTCTATACTGTCACGGTTGTCAAGCTCACGCACCCTGCAATTTCCTGGTACGCGCACTGTGACAAACGACGCGACAAAGAGACAGATCCCTGCGGGTTTGCCGTGTGGTATCTACACTCTATGATTGAAGAAAACAATCAACAAAGAATTACTAATAGCAAGCAAAAGAAAACTTACAAAGATGACGGCTTTAAGCACGTCCATGTCGAGCGGGATTTGGAGGCTGCCATCCTTGTATATCTTCAGCAGCACGTCGAGAAGGTCCTCGGCCTCGCCGGCGCCGGCGCCGGCGTTATCCATCCTCTGCAGGTGCTCCTTGATGATGCCGTCGAGGATCCCGAACACCGTGTCGCGGCACTCCTCCGCGCGCCGCACGGCGCCGCTCAGCTGGCCGACGAGGCGGGAGGACGGCCACAGGTCCGCCGGGTTGAACCCCGCCGAGAGCCCGATGGAGCGGTCGAGCTCCCGCAGGAACACGTCGCGGTCCCTGCACCGGTCGCCCATCACGGCGCGCACCGTGGCGTCGGCCACGAGCGCCGACAGCCGCGCGCGCATCTCCACGGGGCTCGACTCCGCGGCCGCCGCGGCGCACGCGCGCAGCATGGCCGCGACCTCCTCCTCGCGGATGGCGCGGAAGGACAGCACCCGGCGCGCGCTCAGGAGCTCCGTGATGGCGAGCTTGCGGAGCTGGCGCCAGTGCTCCCCGTAGGGCGCGAAGATGATGTCCCGGCCGTTGTTGGTTAGCACGCGCACCGTGGCGCTCAGCGGCCGCGACGCGAACGAGGTGTCGTGCGTCTTCATCACCTCGCGCGCCGCCTCCCGGGACGAGATCACCAGCGTGGGCACCTCGCCGATGCGGAGCAGCATCACCGGCCCGTGGCGCCGCGCCAGGTCCCGCATCGCGCGGTGCGGGAGCTGGCCCAAGAGGTGGTGCATGCTGCCGATGAACGGCAGCTGCCACGGCCCCGGCGGAAGCCGCAAGCCATGGCGCCCGTCCGCCGGCCCGCGCCGGCGCTTCGCGAGCACGACGAGCAGCGACACCAGAGCCAGTCCGAGGTAGACATAGTAGTGGTCATCCATTGGCGTGTGCGCACGGGACGATGCTTGCTTCCAACCCCAACGACAACGTTGCTACTATAGCTTATGTTTATAGCTTATTACGAGGATGGCAAGAAATGTTCTTCACAAGCCTGTAACACTGACATGGCTAAATTATTGCTCCTCGCAATCGCAGTGTCGTTTTGTAGAGTAAGCGGCCCAACAATTTGGGCCATGGTCAGATGCCGCGGGGAACAAGACAAGGCTTGCACACATGTTTATGTATTTGATGAGATTTGATGAGATGACACTGTCAGAACATATTTACTAGTCCCATTCTCTTTCATAAGCGCACAAGTATCATTTAAGCTCTAAAATCTTGGACTAATAATTTTATTATTATTATAATACAAAATTGATATGCTTAGATTTATGTTCGCTTGTCTGAATTCTGGAGGAATCTGGATAGTTTGGAGGAATGCTGTAGGAATTTGTGAGAGAAAAACACTGTTTCGGATGAAAAAATAAGCGGATAAGCCGGGTTTAAGGGCACGCGAACGGGGCCTAATCAAATGTATTACTCAATTATCGTAAGTCATAAACATAAATAATATAATATAACAATAAATAAATGGTCAAAATTTAATTTGAGAGCATTCTTTTTTTGCGAAACAATTTGGGAGCATTCATGTAAGTTGTCTCTTAAAAAATTATAAAAGGGAACAGAGGTAGTAATTTATACACATTTATGAAAGTGAAAGTGAAGATGAACTAACAGCAAGAGAGAAGGTGCTCGGTCTTAAGAATGAGGATGACGACCGATCATTGGATTTATATTAGTTGGATGATGTTCACCGCCTGAAAAGAAAGTAAAAAATCAGGCGCATGTGATTTATCAACTCTCTTTTTTTGGCAAATTATAATATGTAGACACTCATACATCTATGTGCACCTACACATGTGTACATACTACTTTATGAATACATCCGAAAGACTAAACCAATAGATTTTAAGATTGACAAAGTTACTACATACATCTTGCTACCAACCAGTACATCGCTGCCCACTATAAAAACAACGTCATTAAATCTTATATAAATTTATGATATGAGCTATTTAATCATAGTTTTTTTTATTAAAGTATGTTTATAAAATCTAATAAATTTATATAGACCTATTATAAAAGCACTTTCCAAGCTAAAAACTGTAAATGTGAAATTCTCCTGTTTCTGAACTAGATATTTAGAATTTATATGATGATGGTTAAAGTTTTAAACTAAAAGTTTTATCGAATAACCTCAAGAGCATCAAATATTTAGTATGATTATTACATGGTGTATGTAGGAATTATTGAATTATAAAGTGGCGTTTTCCCTTATTCGCTCTGATATTTTAGCTGTGACAGGGAAGGGCGACCTTGTCAAGGAATAAAACAGATAAATTTCGTGGACATAGTCAAATATGTGTGCGAAACAAAATTCGAAATAGCAAATCAACTAAATAAAAATGACGACGAACACAGGAAGAGTCACAAGTATTTGTGTGAAGCATCACATTTACTCCCTCCGTTCTAAAAGGAAGTCACATAGAGTTTTGTACAAATTATTATTTTTAGATTTTACTAGGTTTATAGAAAATATTAGCAATATTTATATCTTTAAATGATTTTATTATATAAATATATTTATGATTAATCTAATAATATTTATTAAGCACCATAAATATTAATCAAATTTTTGTATATATTAAGTTAAAATTAGAAATATTTAAATTTTTGGAAAGTGAGATCGACACTTGACGGAGAGAGTACATTTGAGCACAAGGTTCGGCGCAATGGTGTGCCAAGAATATTGGACCAAACAGATGCGAACAGATGCTGTTTCCGGCCTTCCGGGCGACAAAGACAACGAGTCCCAACGGCATTATGATATACTTAAGCATGCAGACCATTGCGGATTTGCGGTGATTGTCCACTTAATATAAATTTTTTCGTCGCTAGCGACTTGTCCCAGGCCGTTGGGGACGCCCTTAATATATGTCAGTAACACCACTGTCACAATTAGGTCTAATTTTTTTTTTCTCTGTTTCTTTTCTGATGATGTCGTTTTTGTCGCGATCCACGCAGAGAAGATGCCGAGCTGCGATTCTTCAAGACCACACGAATCTTGCGCCGGCTGCTTTCATTTTAGTCAAGAAAGAGTATGGATGTCTGGGGGACGGGGGCCCGTCTTATTAACCGAATTCGTTTAAAAAAAGATATAGACGTCGACACCCACAAATATTCATGTGCTGACAGCCTGACACAGGTTCTAGCATAAAAAAATCTAACCGGCTGAGCCACAATTAGTTAGCAACCGAATTTATTTAGTTCTAAACATAAGCGTGTAACTAAAATATATGTGTGGCAGAACCTCCTAAATTATAGGGCCCACATGCACCTGTTAATGTCAAATGATCTCTGACAACTATGCATATGTTCCTGGTAACTTAAGAAGTCTATCGGGTGTCCTCGGGAAACCCGAATCATCCACGATTTCTTCCGAGCAGGATCCATTACAGAGTCATTGCAGTATTACAACAGTTTATTCATTAATATACATCAGAGTAAAATAGCAAAAGTCTTACAATAACTTAGTTACAAAACAGTTGTTTCACAAACTAAGTACGATTATTATTACAAACCATAGTAGTGGAGTAGTTTAGTAACATAAAACAAAACACACAATAAAGTACCCTGCCCAAGGGCCACACGTTTACTTGTCATCATCGATTTGAAAAACCGTAATGCAGCATGGTCCAAAGCAGACCTGCGCATGAGGCTCACCTGCAACAAGGGTTTAACGAACCCTGAGTACAAAAGTACTCAACAAGACTTAACCGAAGTAACAATAGATAAGACTCAGGAATGCAGGCTCAGGGATTCAAGGTAGGGCTTTAGCAAGAATCAAAGTTCTTTTGCGTAAAAGCTCTCTAACAAGATTCTTTCTTTCAACAAATAACCCTTATCAAGATCATATATGAATCTGCGATGATCCGTATTGAGATCATGAACTTCATATCAACCCTTTCTCAAATCTTTCTTAAGTTTCATTTATTAACTACGATGATGAACAGTGAGTTGAGTCTCCATAACCGAGGAGCAACGACGATTCGAACCGATTATAACCCAGCTGGGGATTCCCAACCACACGACTTATGCAGGTCCTCGACCTACATATACTAACCTACCCTCAGATCCTCTAAAACAAGAATGGGTCCGCGTCACCCGAGAATACAGTACTCCACCAATCCAGTCCATGGCCATGTGGGTACACGCTACTCTCGCCATCTCTCCACTCCCAGTGCGCGAGTAGGTATTCTTGTAATAGAATAGCCGAGTTAAGGCTTACCGGAGTATGTGGCCAGTACTACAAAGTCTCACCTCATGCAATTCAACAATGGACGGTTCTTAACCGACACAGGCGGAAAGAACCCGCTCACAAGACATCCATGTCTTGTGGCTCTCATACACCGAGTCCGCCCGGTCTAGAATTATTACTCCACAAGATTATATCTCATGATAACATAAATACCCAATTGTACCCAAAAATCCATTTATATCTCGTAGGTGATAGGTAATCACCCAACTTCTATCGGTCTAAGCATGGCTAAGCATAAGTAGGCATTCCCAAAATAAAACAGGTAACAAGGTTGATATGGAAAAGCAAGGTTGATAACGCACCAATTAGGTTTCCACTCAACTGCTAATCACTTAATACAGTATTTAAAAGCAAAAGCGATATAAATTTGTAAAACACAAGGTAGGTTTAAATGCATCCGGGGCTTGCCTTGATTGTCGAAAAAGTCCAGTTCTGGAGATGTTCCACAAATATCAAACCCGACCTCAATAGGCGGATTAACTCCCTCAATAACTTGGTTGACTACCACGTTCTCACTTTCGTTCACTACACATAGTAATAATGCCATGTTTAAAATGATGCGAGATATAAAACATGATGCTTGACAATGGATGCAAAAGTTAATAACTTGAATACAACTTTTCTTCGCGGTATAGTTACAAGCCAAAAACTAACTAAACCTTTTTATAAACTCAAACACTTACTTTAAATGCCCAGGATCATTTTATGCATATGACCCAAGGTCATCACTCAATCCCAAATTCAAACAAAACCTAAGTCATTAAGAGTTAATATTTGTTTTTATTAATTAACAATTAATTCAAAATTATGAAATAATTCAACTTTTTCCAATTGAGCTCAAAATTTATGTGAAGGCTCATCACATGATAACTAAGTGTAAAAATAATTTTCATAATTTTTGGATAATTATACAAGCCTAGAAAAATCATGAAAACCCATTTCTTAATTAATTTGAGCAATTTTTATTACATTCAAAATGTACTGAAAAGTAACATTTAATATTTTTTCTATAAAGTTTACATCTTAGAGAGGTCACACAAAAATTTTCATAATTTTTGGAGCTCTATTTAATTCTACACAAAATAAACAAATCACAGCACTATTTAATCATTTCTGCAAAATAGAAAATTTTATTTTCAGTAAAACGGTCACTGACAGGGTGACCCCACCCGTCAGTGAGAGCAGCGCGATGGCGAGCCTCTGACCGACATGTTCTCGCCGGCGGCGAGGTTTCCAAGGGCGGGAATCAGACCAACATGATCTCCTAGCCATTGCGCACACACTGGTGGCACGGGTTGAAGCTCTAGGTCACTGGAGTGACCTTGCCAGCGACGATGGTGGCTCAGCAGAGCACGGCTGACATGCACCCGGTGATCTATGACTTCACCGGCGATACAAAGGTCTTTGGCATACTCAGCAACTCCTAACGGACTTAACCGAGCCCTTAATAGAACCCCAACGCCCTACAACGCAAGCAGCGACGAGCGCAGCGGCACGGCGGAGCAAAACTCGTCAACGTCCCACGGTCCGGTGGCTATGGCGTGGTAGTGGTTAAAAAGACCGCATAGACATGATCAGTGGCTCACCCCAAAGTTGATACGCTTGAGAACGACGGCTGCGGCGAGTCGGAGCTAAGTCATCGACGTTGGAGACGATGGCGGCGGCGTGAACTCACGGCAAAGCTCCGTTCCGGCAAAAGCGAACTGCCAAATGATGGACGATCAAGACTACGAGCAATGCTAAATCATGAGGGTCATGAAACAATAAACGGCGAAGTGAGAAGCCCACAAGAACTCCGTGTCTACGGTGGAGTGGATCACGGTGCCATCTCGCCGGAGAGGAGGAAGACGACGTTACGTCGGGCACTCCAAGGAGAGAGAGGCTCAGCTAGATGGCTCTACGGGTGCGCCAGGCAAACACGGTTATGGTGGTGACACTGGTTGGAGACGGGAAGGCTCGGTGATGAAAGCATCTAGGCCCCTAGTTGGGTTTCGGTGATTAATGACAATACAAGATTACTATGACTCACGTGTGTTTTGCAGAGACAATTAAGTTAGGTCATGGTAATGGAGATCAATTGGGCAATTAAGGTTGTCATGCCCCTATGATGGCAATCGTTTTGGTTTTCAAAGGATGGACGACAAGGTTAAGGATGACTAGTTCTAAGTGTCGATTGGAGTTGGAATGACACTTAGAGTAGTTTAGAACTTTGTTTTTCCTTTGGCCGTACTATTAAGGGGGGTATGGACGGGTAGCTTGACCTAGATGAGTCTAGTGAGTTAGGTGTGGTGCACACTTGTTAAAACTAGCACTAGGTAGCTCCACAATAGCCCTATGATCCAATGGAGCAAA
Source organism: Miscanthus floridulus (assembly GCF_019320115.1). Classification (NCBI taxonomy): domain Eukaryota; kingdom Viridiplantae; phylum Streptophyta; class Magnoliopsida; order Poales; family Poaceae; genus Miscanthus; species Miscanthus floridulus. The sequence goes on along the minus strand of NC_089597.1, from coordinate 106,169,987 downwards.
CTTCATTCACATATATTCGAGAGTTGGAAGTGAATGGAGGGTCAACTGCTGACCGAACGCTGGCCGCAGGGTTCGGTCAGTACATTTGATCAAGGTGATTACGTTCGGTGCGACCGGACGCTGGAGTGGTCAAGTGACCAGACATTGAGAGGCCACGTCCGGTCGACTCTAGTAAGGTTCCAGAGAAGGAAATCTGCGACTGGACGCGTCCGGTCAATACTGACCGGACCCTGAGGATCCAGCGTCCGGTCGAGTACAGTAAGCATCCAGTGAGGGTTTAATGCGACCGAACGCGTCCGGTCAGTGGTGATCGGACCCTACCAGCGTCCGGTCAACACTTAAATACTGGTGTGCGGGTTGAACTGATCGGAGCGTCCGGTCAACATGACTGGAGCGTCCGGTCACCCCGCAGAGACACATAACGGTTCATTTTTCAGGCTGCCTTATAAATAGAAGCTCCACTCGTGTGTGGAGTTACTTTTGCTCATTTCAACAGCTGAGAAACATGTTTGTGAGTGCCAAGAAGAGCAAGGTCCTAGTGAGGTGATTGAGATTCATGAATCCAAGAGAGTAGCCTCATTAGTGAATCAAGAGTAGCAAAGTATGCATCCACCGTTCTCATTAGGCTTCGAGTGGTCAAGTGAGAGTTCGTGCTTGTTACTCTTGGTGATCGCCATCACCTAGACGGCTTGGTGGTGATTGGGAGCTTAGTGATCACCCGGTGGAGCTTGTGGGTGACCCAACTCAAGTTGTGAGCGGTTTTGGGTGATTCACCGCGACGGAGTGTCAAAGAATCAACCCGTAGAGAGCACTTGATCCTTGCACGGATCAAAGGGGGAGCTACACCCTTGCGTGGGTGCTCCAATGAGGACTAGTGGAGAGTGGCGACTCTCCGATACCTCGGCAAAACATCGCCGCGTTCCTCTCTCTCTATTTACTTTGAGCATTTACTTTGAGCAATTCAATACTTGTCTTTATATTCATAGAATTGCCAGGCTAGAGTAAGTTTGGAACATAGGTTGCAAGTCCGTTGTGCGTTAGATTAATAGAAACACTTTTCTAGGCACAAGGGGTTAATTGGGCTAACCGTAAGATTTAATTATTGCAAGAAAATTTAGAATTAGCCCAATTCACCCCCCCCCCTCTTGGGCATCTTGATCCTTTCAATTGGTATCAGAGCCTCGTGCTCACATTTTTAAGCTTAACCGCTTAGAGCAAGATGTCTCACGGGGATGGACCTCCTTCTATCTTTGAGGGAGATGACTTTCCATATTGGAAAATCCACATGGAGGCGTATTTAGAAGCTCTAGACGTTGGTATTCTTAGAGCCGCCTCACAAGGCTTCCCAAAACCTTGGGATGCTACTAACTTACAAGGCGATGAGGTTAATTATGAAAAGTGGAATGCAAAGGCTCAAAACGCTATCTTTAGAGGCCTTTGCAAAGATGTGTTCAACCGCGTAAGGAACCACAAAGACGCCCATGCACTATGGTCGGACGTTTGTGCGCTCCATGAGGGAACCAAGAGTGAGCGTGAGGAACGCTATCATCTTCTGATTAAAAAGCTAAATTCATTTGAGATGCTTCCCAAAGAATGTGCTAATGAGATGTACTCACGTTTAAATGTTCTTGTAGAGGAAGTCAATGGGCTTGGACTTACTCAAATGTCACCATCCGACGTTATGAGAAAGATCTTGAGTGTCCTCCTCATTGACAAATATGGGCACATTGTGACCGTGCTACACCAAGGTGATCTTTCCATCGCTACACCGACACAAATCTTGGGAAAGATCAATGCTCATGAGATGTACATGCACATCACACCACAAGATGGCTCATCCTCTACCAAGAAGAAAGAGAAAGACTTAGCATTCAAAGCTAGCCAAGACAAGGGCAAAGCAAGACTTGAGTATGAGAGCTCAAGTGATGAAGAAGATGAAGATGAAAATCTTGCTCTCATGGTGAAGAAAGCCGCCAAGATGCTAAAGAAGCTAAACAAGAGTGGCATCAAGTTCGACGGCAAGAAGAAGTTCTTCACAAGCTCTAGAAGAAAGCCAATCTCCGAAATGGATTGCTTCCATTGTGGTGAACTTGGTCATCTAGCACATCAATGCCCCAAGCCCAAGAAAGACAAGTTCAAGAACAAGAACAAGGGCAAGAAAGATGACTCAAGTAATGAAGATAAAGATGAGAAGAAGAAGAACAAGCCATACAAGAAGAGAGATGGCAAAAAGAGGGACTTCCACAAGAAGAAGAAGAGTGGAAAGGCCTACATCATCGGTGATTGGCTCACGAACATTGATTCATCTAGTGGATCATCCGATGATGGTAGTGACAATGAGAAGGTGGCCGCCATTGCTATTGATCTTCCATCTTCACCGCCACCATCGCCATCATCCTCTACACACCTATGCCTTATGGCCAAGGGTGAACACAAGGTAACTAATAATGATGATAGTAGTGATGATAAGCAAGCTAGTGATGATGATAGCGATAGCGATGATGATGATTCACCTTCATATGATGATCTTGTCAAAATACTAAGAAAATACACTAAGATCATTAGAAAGAGTAGAGCTAAAAATGAAAAGCTTGATGCTAAAAATGATTCACTCTTAGCAAAGTGCGATACATTGAAAAAGGCTAATGATGAGCATAGAGAAATAAATGATGCTATATCATCCAAACTCAAGGAGCTCAAATCTTCTAAGAAAGAGCTTAAAGATAAACGTGATAAACTTGAGTGGGTGCACAATGAGCTCATCACTAGCCACAACAAGCTAAAAGATGAATATACAACTCTTAAGATCAATCATGATACTCTTGTTATTGCTCAAGAATTTTTACCAAATGAGCCACATGATACTACTAACCATGTTGTTAAGATTGATATAGCTACATCATATGATGATTTAATTGATGAGAGCATTGAGCAAGGATCTAGTGGCAAAGGCAAGCAAGTGGTTGAGTGAAATGACTATGATGAATATGTCAAGCTCAAGAACACAAATGAAAAGCTCATGAAAGATCTTGAAGAGATGAAAAGCCACAACACCATTGTGCTAGAAACTCTTGATCATGACAAAGAGTTGATCCTTAAGAATGAGAAGCTCAAAGAAGAAAATAAGAAGCTCAAAGAAGAGAAGAAAGATGATGCTCTAAAGGAAGAAAAGAAGAAGCTCAAGTTGGAAAAAGAGCATCTCAAGATTGGGTTGAGCAAGTTTGCTAGAGGCAAGCACCTCCAAAGTGAGCTACTCATGAACACCATCATGAAGATGGATAGAAGTGGCATTGGATATGTGGCAAGTGTAGAAAAGAAGAAGGCTCAAGTTCAATAACAACAATCAAAGCCAAAGCCAAAGCCAAAGAGATGTTTTGAGTGTGGACAAGAAGGCCACTTTGCTCATGAGTGCCAAACTCCACCACCACAACCCTTGCCCAAGCATGCTAGACCCTTTGCCTTCAATGCTCACTACATGCTTAGAAAGGATTCTAGTGGAAAGATGAAAGTCATGTTCTTAGGACCTCCTAACAAGAATAGGCCTAAGAAGATTTGGGTGGCTAAGTCACTTGTTGAGAAGGTGAAGGGCCCTCAACAAGTTTGGATTCCTAAAGCTTGAATCTCTTGTGTGTAGGTGAACTACAAGACCGGTGAAAGTCATTGGGTTATTGATAGTGGTTGCACTCAATATATGACCGGTGATCCTCGTATATTCACCTCACTAGATAAAGAGATAGATGGACAAGAGAAAATAATATTTGGAGATAACTCAAAGGGCAAGATTAAAGGATTGGTCAAAGTGGCAATATCAAATGATCATTCCATCTCCAATGTGCTCTATGTTGCTTCATTGAGCTTCAACTTGCTATCTGTTGGACAATTATGTGATCTTGGCTTCCAATGCTTGTTCACCGAGAAGGAGGTTGTTGTATCCAAGGTAGATAATAATCAAGTGATATTCAATGGATTTAGATACAACAACTTATATCTAGTGGACTTCACCTTCGAAGATGTAAATTTGAAGACTTGTCTATTCACCAAAACAACACTTGGGTGGCTATGGCATAGAAGACTTGCTCAAGTTGGGATGAGCTCACTCAAGAAGCTTATGAAGAATGATTTGGTGAGAGGGTTGAAGGATGTAAAGTTTGAAAAGGACAAGCTTTGTAGTGCATGTCAAACCAGCAAGCAAGTTGCAAATACTCATCCAACCAAAGCTTTCATGTCAACCACAAGAGTGCTAGAACTCCTACACATGGATTTATTTGGATCAACAACATACAAGAGTTTGGGAGGGAATCTCTATTGTCTTGTGATTGTTGATGACTATTCAAGGTACACGTGGGTATTCTTTCTTTATGACAAATCTAAAGTTGCATCTTGCTTCAAGAAGTTTGCCAAGAGAGCTCAAAATGAATTTGAAGTGAAGCTCAAGAAGATAAGAAGTGACAATGGAAAAGAATTTGACAACACAAACATTGAAGCTTATTGTGATGAAGTTGGGATCAAGCATGAAGTCTCCGCAACTTATACTCCTCAACAAAATGGTGTAGTTGAGAGGAAGAACCAGACTTTGATCACTCTTGCAAGGACAATGCTAGATGAGTACAACACCCCCGAAGCTCTATGGGCGGAAGCAATCAACACCGCATGCTATGCATCAAACCACCTATTCCTTCAAAAGTTCCTTGGCAAGACACCTTATGAATTGCTTAATGGGAAGAAGCCGGACGTCTCCTTCTTTAGGGTGTTTGGTTGCAAATGCTACATCTATAAGAAGCGGCAACACCTAGGGAAGTTCCAAAGACGTTGTGATATTAGTTTTCTTGTTGGTTACTCATCAAAGTCCAAAGCATATAGAGTATTTAATCATGCCACCAGCTTGGTTGAAGAAACATATGATGTGGAATTTGATGAATCTAATGGCTCCCAAGGAGCACATGTGAATCTTGATGATGTAGGTGATGAACCATTGAGGAAGGCTATGGAGAATATTCTGGTTGGAGACATCAAGCCAAAAGATGATGAAGATGATGTACAAGTCATTGATCAACCTTCTTCATCAAGTGTGCCACAAGATGGCGCAAAAGATGGGAGAGTAGAAAATGAAGATACTCATATCTCCAATGAGCAAATGGTGGTACAAGCACAAGATGTTGATGCTCCACAACCACCTCCTCAAGTGATCAATAGAAGAAATACACCTCTCCTACAAGATCATCCACAAGATCTCATCATAGGGAGTCCATCAAAGGGTGTAATGACTCAATCTCAAAAACTTGCTTCATTTATTGCTCATCACTCTTTTGTCTCTTGCTATGAGCCTACCAAGGTAGAAGAAGCTCTTAAAGATCTGGATTGGATCAATGCCATGCATGAAGAGTTGAACAACTTCACTCGCAATGAAGTTTGGACTCTTGAAGAGCGACCAAAAGGTGCAAGAGTCATTGGAACAAAGTGGGTGTTCTGCAACAAGCAAGATGATCAAGGTGTTGTTGTGAGGAACAAGGCAAGACTAGTTGCAAAGGGGTTCTCCCAAGTTGAAGGTTTGGATTTTGGAGAGACCTTTGCACCGGTTGCAAGATTAGAAGCCATCCGTATCCTACTTGCATATGCATCACATCATTAAATGAAACTATATCAAATGGATGTGAAAAGTGCATTTTTAAATGGCTTTATTAATGAACTAGTCTATGTTGATCAACCTCCCAGGTTTGAAGACCCTAGATATCCTAATCATATTTATAGGTTGTCCAAGGCACTATATGGGCTTAAGCAAGCCCTAAGAGCTTGGTATGAGCGCCTTTGGGACTTCCTCATTGAGAAGGGCTTCACCATTGGGAAGGTCGACACCACACTATTCACCAAGAAGCTTGATGGGCATATCTTCATTTGTCAAGTATATGTTGATGATATCATCTTTGGATCATCAAATGAAGACTCATGCAAAGAATTTGGTGAATTGATGTCGAAGGAGTTTGAGATGTCAATGATTGGTGAGCTTACATTCTTTCTTGGTTTTCAAGTCAAGCAAATGAAAGAAGGCATCTTCATCTCTCAAGAGAAATACACAAAAGATCTTCTCAAGAGATTCAAGATGGATGAATATAAGCCAATCAAGACACCAATGCCTGCCAATGGACATCTCGACCTAGATGAGGGAGGTAACCCAGTTGATCAAACTCTCTACCGTTCCATGATTGGTAGCTTGTTATATTTAACCGCATCTAGGCTCGACATCATGTTTAGTGTGTGTATGTGTGCTAGATTTCAAGCTAATCCTAAGGAAACACATTTAATTGCCGTAAAAAGAATCATTAGGTATCTTAAGCACACACCAAGCATTGGCCTTTGGTATCCCAAAGGAGCTATATTTGAATTAGTGGGCTATTCCAATTCGGATTATGCCGGTTGCAAAGTTGATAGAAAGAGCACATCCGGAGGGTGCCATTTGCTTGGTAGATCACTTGTGTCTTGGTCCTCTAAGAAAAAAAATAGTGTGGCTTTGTCCACCGCTGAAGCAGAATACATTACCGCGGGCGCTTGTTGTGCACAAATATTATACATGAAACAAACTTTGCTAGACTATGGTGTAGTTCTAGAAAAGGTACCTCTTTTTTGCGACAATGAAAGTGTAGTAAAACTTGCGAATAATCCGGTTCAACACTCTCACACCAAGCACATAGATATCCGCCATCACTTTCTAAGAGATCATGTTGCTAAAAATGATATATCACTAGAAGGTGTAAGAACCGAAGATCAATTATCGGATATCTTCACTAAACCGCTAGATGAGGCTACATTTTGTAGATTGCGGAATGAGCTCAATGTACTTGATTTTAGTAACTTCACTAAGAATTGAGTTTGTGTTGTCCCTTGCATTCATTGTAATATACAACATGTTTAATTTTTGGTAATGCATATAGGGCTTGTCTAACATGGTTAAGATAACTGCCGAAAAGCGTGTGAAGAAGCTTAACCTTGGATCAAACTTGATAAGCAACTAGATTTACTTACAAAGTATTGCATATGCATGGATGTTGTTTGGTCGTTTTGTTCCATTTGCCCTCTTATTGCCTATTTTCTTAAAAAAGAATTATAGCCTAAGGCAAAATATTTTGAAAAACTTAAGGGTTTGAGAGAGGTCACTCACATCAGTCCCAATTGGTGTTTATTTGGATCTTATTTGAGTTGAGACTTGATTGGGAATAGGCAGCGCGGAGGAACATTGAAGATTTGCTGGAAAAGGGTGACCGGACGCTACACCGGACTCTACTGTCCAGCGTCCGGTCAGTTCACAGGAGGTGAACAGAAGCTGAAGGAGTGACCAGACTCTCTGTTTGTGCATCCGGTCAGGAAGGGTTCTAGCGTCTGGTCGATCTTCATGGCGTTAAGGGCAACTGACCGGACCCTACCTACGTCCGGTCATGGACCACCGGACACGTCCGGTCACAATTCTAGAGGAATTGGACCTCTCTGGAATTGACCGGACGCTGGGTGGTAGCGTCCGGTCGCTACCACCGGAGCGTCCGGTTAGTAGATCTCGTGTGGCATTAGGACTCTTTATCTGTTTCCTTTCTTGTTGCATCGGGGGACCTATTTAATCGCGCGAGCCGTACCCTTGCTAACCTATTCCACCACCGCCTAGTCCCGTGCCCTAGACGTCGTTCAGCTCCACGCGCCACCGCCAACCAGCACGACAGCCGTGACTGCCCGCGCCGAGCACCTTGCACCACCGCGCCCATTGCATCAACGCCGCAAACGCCCGTGCAAGCTTCGCATGCATGCCATCACCTGCTCCCACGCCGGTAGTGTCTCTGTTCTAGCGCCATTGAAGTCCCGCGTCGTCGCTCACCGCCGTGACCCACTCCCGCGCGCGCTATCGTGCATCTACCACCGGAGCCTCCACTGCAGCGTTCTCTCTCCCCTCCACCGGTAAGACCATGCCCTAGCACCCACTATGTTTTGCCCGTGACCTAGATAGACTTCAAAGCATTGATTTCAAATCACATCTAGGGCCACCGATTCATCGAAGTGCTTCGCAAACCCTAACCCTAGAAGTCCCGGTGATCCCCCGCGTGACGCTTCTCTTCTTTTTCTTCAGATCATCAGTTCGTCAGGTAGCAATCCAGTCGCTTCAATTTCGCATCTAAATTGCTTGCTCTCATAGGGTCTTGCATCTTTTAGATATATCATATTTACTCGTATATCCATCTATTCCATCATACAACGAGTCGGCGTTGTTGAGGTGTCAGTAGCAGTTGACAGTCAACTCGGAGCCAAGCTTGCGAGTACGGATCGAGGCCAAGCCTCGAAAGTGTCAGTGGACAGTTGATCTTGTCAGCGGTAGTTTTTCTCTTGTCAGATCAGATGGCTCGCACTAAGAACGTTGGTGGTGGTCCTGGAGATGACGATCGGAGGCCCCCGCCTCGCTTGCCCGCAGGAACCAAAGGCAAGGCAATGAAGTAGGTTACATCAAAGAAGTGCAAATATCCTGATGCAGAGATAGCGAGAGCAGCAGTAGTCGCTGAGGCCACAGAGCATGCCAAGAGAGGAGGTGCTCACAGTGGTGTTGTCATTGTAGATCAGCAGCTTACACTAGCACAGAGGGCAGCAGTTGAGGAGGCTGAGCGTCTTCATGGTGGTCCACCTAGGACTGTCATGATGGCAGGACGTCGTCTGGCTATTGAGGAGCCTTAGCCTTAGGGGGAGTCCCAGCAGGAGCCACAATAGCAGCCCCCACCAGTAGAGCCTTAGCCAGCTTAGGAGACTCAGGAGGGCCAGCAGGCCGAGGAGGCCGAGGAGACCGAGCAGGCACCCCAGCCACTGCTACGCCGCTCTGGTCGTACCCATGTTCCAGTCTCACTGAGGTCGCCGACACAGCGGAGGGGATCGCGTCCACCGCCTAGACCATAGGGTCCGCCTCCAGTGGTACATCTTGACTTGAGGGCCACCACGGCCAAGCAGGTTCGACAGCTGAGGTTTGTAGAGTTTGAGGTGTGGTTTCCTCTGAGGAGGGATGAGAGAGCAGCAGAGGGTTTCTACATGCCACTCCAGGAAGACTTCTACAATGCATATCTGAATAGTGGGGCAGTCTTCTGATCTTAGAGAGTCTATGGCATTGAGGCTATTGTGGCAGCAGCCGGAGAGCATATCCGCCCCTACTTATCATATTTGCCGGGGCTGACAGATCTGATTGGCCAGACAGGATTGTATGTACCATCTTGGGTTCGGCAGTTCTATGCTTCGCTCTACGTTGACCCGCATCATAACTTCATACACTTTGCATTCAGAGGCAGAGACTACAGGGTGATGAGTTTTAGGGCCAGGGAGATACTAAGGCTACAGGAGTAGCCTGTCAGGTTACATGAGGTGTGTTATGGACAGCAAGAGCCTCCCATGCGTCCTCATGGAGGTATGGTGCCCCCTACTGATCTTGTGCGACATTGCTTCAAGGAGCCCTTTGGTGAGGGGTCGAGGAGGAACCCAGTGACCTTACTCCTACAGCTCGAGTGCTAGAGGCTATCATCAGGAGGACATTACTTCCTAGGTTGGGATACAGAGAGGGTCTGACTCGCCTATAGCTTTGGCTCCTCAATGCCCTGATGCAGCAAACAGTGTTCGATATTTGGGACCTCCTTCTATCAGAGATGGAGGATACTATAGCTGAGGGCTTCAAGGGTCGCAGGCAGCTTCCACATGCACATTGGATCACATTTCTAATGCTCAAGGCTGTGTAGGTTAGGACCCTAGAGATGGTTGCCGAGTAAAAAGGTGCCACCACAGAGTTTCTAGCTTATAACATGGCATAGAGGATCAGGCATAGCACACCACAGGCACCCGCTCAGCCTTGTCGTCGTCTAGATGTACCGGAGTTCGCAGCTCAGTAGGACGAGATTATCAGAGGCATAGCCACTACTGAGGAGGAGGAGCTTGAGGCTCAGGAGGAGAGGACCGAGTCTAGTGATAGTTCGGATGACGACTACTAGCCTATCCCTTAGATGCCTCCACATAGACATGATGCAGAGGCCGGTAGTTCCAGCTCAGCTCCACCTGCATCGTAGACGGACCCTGTTTTGATTGCTATTCTTGAGCGGATGCAGTAGGATCAGGCTCGATGGGCTCAGGAGACCGCTGCAAACTTTGCATAGTTTTAGGCTCGTCATGATGAGTTCCGGTGATAGCAGCAGATCCTCTAGCAGCAGCAGCAGCAGATGCATCAGCAGCAGTTACTCATGCAGCAGCAGCTTATGGGATTTATGCAGCATGTAGTAACAACACTTGGGGCTCCATAGCCACAACCTTCACCCCAGCTTGCTCAGCCTGCCACCACTTCGATGACTCTAGCAGTATAGCCCAGTGGGCTTCAGAGTCAGGGACAGCCTCCAGCTCCATTTGCCTCTCCCATAGTATAGGTGTCCCAATGGTTATCCTCGCCAGTGGTAGCCCCGCAGTTCACACCATATCATACGGGCTTCTCACCGGATCAGTCATCCTCGCTATTTGTGCTTGACATGTTAGTCTCTAGGAGTCTTGGAGCATCTTTTAGGAAGTTGACAGGCATGCCTACACCGCCACATATGCATACCGCCGGTCCTTCTACAGCAGCCCCTGTCACCGTGACTACTCAGAGGCTCCCTTCATCTGTCGCCTCTTTAGATCCTACGACAGACATACCAGCAGCATCACAGGCCGCACCTGCCCCAGCTCAGACCCAGACCGCTTTAGAGACACTTCCAGCCATAGAGGGTCAGTCAATACAGAGCTTAGGGTCTGATGATGATGATGGCACCCAGTTTCATCTTGCTCCTCGTACCTTAGTGCCCGGCTCATCCGCTGCAGCCCCGCCGACCGACCCTTAGGTTTTGATGTTTGATGCCAAAGGGGGGGAGGGTTTGAGTATGTAGACTCAGGGGGAGCGACATTTAGGGGGAGCTAGTTATCTATTATTAGCTTATTATCTATTACAGTTGGAGTTTCTATGTGTGTGATACATTATGCATCCATGTTTACTATTATATCTATGTGATAGTGATATCTACGTAATTGTAATTTATGACATGTGTGCTCTCTACTTTGAATTCCTTTATATGCCATATCACTTGTGCAATGCTCATTTACTTTGCTTCCACGTTTATACTCTGATGCAAATGAGCCTTATTACTTGTACTCATGCTTATTTCATATCTTTTGAGTACATCGTGTTTGCTTGGGTCATATAAGCTTGCCTAACTCTTTTGTTCTTATTGACAAAAGCTTATATGAACCAAGCATAACAAAAACCTCACTCTTTCACATACTCGAGGTGGTATTGTCATCAATCACCAAAAAGGGGGAGATTGAAAGCATCTAGGCCCCTAGTTGGGTTTCGGTGATTAATGACAATACAAGATTACTATGACTAATGTGTGTTTTGCAGAGGCAATTAAGTTAGGTCATGGTAATGGAGATCAATTGGGCAATCAAGGTTATCATGCCCCTACGATGGAAATCATTTTAGTTTTCAAAGGATGGACGACAAGGTTAAGGATGACTAGTTCTAAGTGTCGATTGGAGTTGGAGTGACACTTAGAGTAGTTTAGGACTTTGTTTTTCCTTTGGCCATACTATTAAGGGGGGTATGGATGGGTAGCTTGACCTAGATGAGTCTAGTGAGTTAGGTGTGGTGCACACTTGTTAAAACTAGCACTAGGTAGCTCCACAACAGCCCTATGATCCAATGGAGCAAACTTCATTCATATATGTTCGAGAGTTGGAAGTGAATGGAGGGTCAAATGCTGACCGGACGCTAGCTCTGGTGCAACCGGACGCTGGCCATAGGGTCCGATCAGTACATTTGATCAAGGTGATTACGTTCGGTGCAACCGGACGCTGGAGTGGTCAAGTGACCGGACGCTGAGAGGCCGTGTCCAGTCGACTCTAGTAAGGTTCTAGAGAAGGAAATCTGTGACCAGACGCGTCCGGTCAATACTGACCGGACCCTGCCAGCGTCCAGTCAACACTTAAATACTAGTGTGTGGGTTGAACTAACCGGAGCGTCCGGTCAACATGACCATAGCGTCCGGTCACCCTGTAGAGGCACATAACGGTTCGTTTTTTAGGCTGCCTTATGAATAGAAGCTCCACTCGTGTGTGGAGTTACTTTTGCTCATTTCAACAGCTGAGAAACACATTTGTGAGTGCCAAGAAGAGCAAGGTCCTAGTGAGGTGATTGAGATTCATGAATCCAAGAGAGTAGCCTCATTAGTGAATCAAGAGTAGCAAAGTGTGCATCCACCGTTCTCATTTGGCTTGGAGTGGTCAAGTGAGAGTTCATGCTTGTTACTCTTGGTGATCGCCATCACCTAGACAGCTTGGTGGTGATTGTGAGCTTGGTGATCACCCAGCGGAGCTTGTGGGTGACCCAACTCAAGTTGTGAGCGGTTTTGGGTGATTCGCCGCGACGGAGTGTCGAAGAATCAACCCGTAGAGAGCACTTGATCCTTGCGTGGATCAAGGGGGAGCTACACCCTTGCGTGGGTGCTCCAACGAGGACTAGTGGGGAGTGGCGACTCTCCGATACCTCGGCAAAACATCGCCGCATTCCTCTCTTTCTATTTACTTTGAGCATTTACTTTGAGCAATTCAATACTTATCTTTACATTCATAGAATTGCCATGCTAGAGTAAGTTTGGAACATAAGTTGCAAGTCCGTTGTACGTTAGATTAATAGAAACACTTTTCTAGGCACAAGGGGTTAATTAGGCTAACCGTAAGATTTAATTATTGCAAGAAAATTTAGAATTAGCCCAATTCACCCCCCCCCTCTTAGGCATCTTGATCCTTTCAGGTGGCTCCGACGTGAGCTCGACGGAGCAGGGCAACGGTGATGGGAAAAACAGATGGAAGGGAGAGAGCGATTGGATGACGCCCAGAGTTATCAGGCGAGCGGAGGGCAGCAGAAGAAGGTGCACTCGACACGTTACGGCAACGCGGACACGTCAAAGCAGGAGGTGGCACTCGTGGACGCGCGTAGAAGCCGGTGGAAGCATGGCCGGTGGCGAGAGCTGCCTGCTTGCACTATTCAAGCAAATTACCGAATTGCCACTCACTCAATTTCTCAAATTACTCTCAAATTTGTATGAAAACTCAAAAATCTCCAAAAATAAAAGTTGTTCCAAATTCAAAGTTCTACAACTTTGCTTTAATAACCATACCCAAATCCTATCTAGATTTGAAAATGCAAGTTTGAAATCAAAAGGGGACACTTTAAAAATTTATCCCCTTTTAAATTACTCCAAATTTTACATAACAACTTTGAAAACTCTAAAAACCAACTTTGTACACATTGACAAGCTCTAAATTTTTCCTTTTAGGCCCAATCCCAAAATGTGCTTAGATTTTGAATTAGGTTTTCTAGGGCAGAATTTAAATGCTAGAAATTAGGGTTTTGGAATTCAAATTTAATACTAGAGTTATGAACTTGATTCATCCATACAAGTCAACACATATAATCATAAAAGTAAACTTGTTTTAGTGAATGCATATCAAAGTTTTCACTAACTTAAAAATGATGTGCAATTCATATGATGACATGGCATATTTTAGTGTTTAAAACACGAGAGGTGTTACAACCTTTCCCCCTAAAAGAAATCTCATCCTGAGATTTAAAAGTCCTAGGATAAAGTAATGGAAAAGGAAATGTGTCAAGCAAAAACATTCAAAACCTGACCATAAAACAGCTAAGGTCTCTTTACAAAACATGGTTCGTAAAGACAAAACACAACTAACCCTATTCTATATCGACGCAAGAAACTCCGGAAACTATTCTAGCAAGAAATCTTCAGATTCCCAAGTAGCTTCTTCTTCTTATTGTCGATTCCATTATATCTTGTAGAACTTGATTGTCCTCCTTCGTGTGACACGGTCTTTCTGATCCAGAACTCAGATAGGATATTCCGAATAGGTCAAATCAGGTTCAAGTTCCGCTCCTTCAATATCAATATTTTGATCCGACACTTGAAGACATTTCTTTAACTGGGAGACATGGAACACATCGTGTATAGCTGAGAGATGTTCTGGTAACTTCAAACGATATGCCACTTTTCCACATCTCTCCAATATTTGAAATGGTCCAATATAACGAGGTGCTAACTTGCCTTTAACACCAAAACGGTTGACTTCCTTCATTGGTGATACCTTCATATATACATAATCTCCCTTGTTAAACACCAATGGTCGACGTCGTTTATTTGCATAACTCTTTTGTTGGGACTGAGCTATCTTCAAATTATTTTGTATCTGCCTAACCTTCTCTTCTATTTCTTTCACAAGGTCAACTCCAAAGAACCGTCTTTCCCCGGGTTTAGACCAATTTAGTGATGTTCTGTATCTACGACCATAGAGTGCTTCAAACAGAGCCATCTTAATGCTCTCTTGATAACTATTGTTATATGAGAATTCAGCCAAAGGCAAACATTCATCCCACTTATTGGAATAGTTAAGGACACAACACCTTAACATATCTTCAAGTACTTGATTTACCCTTTCAGTCTGACCATTAGTCTGTGGATGATAAGCGGTACTATATAGAAGTTTGGTACTCATCGAAGCATGTAATTGTTTCCAAAAGTTGGAAACAAACCGTGTACCTCTATCCGACACAATGGTCTTTGGTACACCATGTAAGCTCACGATTCGTGCTAAATACATCTTGGCATATTGGATAGTGGGATATATACTCTTGACTAGAAGAAAATGTGCTGACTTAGTTAGTCGATCTACAATAACCCATATTGAGTCAAAACCTTTTGATATCTTGGGTAGACCGATGATAAAGTCCATACTAATATCCTCCCACTTCCAAGCTGGAATAGGCAATGGCTGTAACTATCCAGCGGACTTCAAATGTATAGCTTTTACCTTTTGACAAGTATCACACTTGGCTATATATCGAGCAATCTCTATCTTCATTTTAGTCCACCAAAATCTCTGTTTTAATTCATGGTACATCTTATTACTTCCTGGATGAATAGAGAACCTGGTGGTATGTGCCTCTTCAAGAATTGACTATCGCAACTCAGGAACCTTTGGTACCACAAGACGATTCTTGAAACATGCCGCTTTTCCCTTGTTTTCTTTCTGAGCGGCAATAATTTGGTCTCGAATAGTTGATTCAACAGTTATATTGGTCAAACTACCTTGTTGAATTATCTCTATTTTCAACTTCTCCATCTCATGACATAAAGTCAGATCCATTGTCTTCATGGTCAAGCAATTGCAATGGCTCTTACGACTGAGTGCATCTGCAACCACATTTGCCTTACCAGGGTGGTAATGCACCTCTAAGTCATAATCTTTAATCAATTCTAACCATCTTCTTTGTCGCATGTTCAATTCTGATTGAGTAAAGATATACTTTAGACTCTTGTGATCTGTATAAATATGACAAGTATTACCAAGCAAATAATGCCGCCAAATCTTCAAAGCATGGACAACTGCTGCTAACTCTAGATCATGAGTTAGATAATGTTCTTCATGTCGCTTAAGTTGTCTAGAAGCATAGGCGATGACTCGACCTTCTTACATCAATACACATCCAATACCAATACTAGAAGCATCACAATAAATGTCGAACGACTTCTCAATATCTAGCTGTGCTAACACTGGTGCAGTGGTTAATAATCTCTTCAAAGTCTGGAAAGCTTTTTCACAGTCAGGTGACTAGACAAACTTGGCTTGGTTTTTCAACAATCCAGTGATGGACTTGGATATTCTAGAGAAATCTAGAATGAAACAACGGTAATAACCCGCCATTCCTAGAAAACTTCAAACCTGATGAACAGTGGTTGGTGGTTTCCAATCTAGTATATCCTTAACTTTGCTTGGATCTACTACAACTCCTTCAGCTAACAAGACATTCCCTAAGAACTATACTTCCTTTAACCAGAAGTCACACTTACTGAACTTGGCATATAACTGATGTTCTCTTAGGCATGTCAGAACAACTCTGAGATGTTCAGCATGTTCTTTCTTGTTCTTGGAATATATTAAGATGTCATCAATAAAGACTACTACAAACTTATCTAGCTCAGGCATGAACACTAAATTCATCAGATACATGAAGTGAGCTGGGGCATTTGTCAAACCAAAAGACATTACCAAGTATTCATATAATCCATATCTGGTGGTAAATGCCGTTTTGGGAATATCTTCAGGCTTAATTTTGATTTGATGATATCCTGACCTCAAATTAATCTTAGAGAAAACCTTGGCTCCAGCCAGTTGATCAAAAAGTAAATCTATCTGAGGTAAAAGATATTTATTTTTAATTGTCACTTCATTCAATGGTCGATAGTCAACACACAATCTCAGGGTCTCATCTTTCTTTTTCACAAAAATTGCAGGACATCCCCAAGGTGATGAACTAGGTTGGATAAAACCTTTATCAATCAACTCTTGCAATTGAGTCTTCAACTCAGCTAATTCCTTGGGAGGCATCCTATAAGCTCTCCTAGAGATCGGAGCTGTTCTAGGCTTAAGATCTATTCCAAACTGAACATCTCTATCAGGTGGTAGACCGGATAAATCTTCAAAAAAACATCTGGAAATTCACAGACTACAAGGATATCTCTAATCTCTTTGACGAAAGTTGCACAAACTTTTTCCACTGATCTCTTTAAGATTGGAAGTTGGATAAGAAGCCAAGAATTACTGTCTGGCAAACTCAACCTTATTGTCCTATTCAAAGTATCTACAACAGCCTTATGCTGATATATCCAGTTCATACCCAAGATCACATCTATATCCTGATCTTTTAAAATAATCATGGTAGTGGGAAAAATGTGCCCACCCAGGTTTATGGGTACCTGGTACACTATTTCCTTAGTACATAGACGTCCTCCGGGTGATTGTATATAAAAATTCTCCTTTGTTTCCTCAATTGGGATTTCATGCTTTATGACAAAGGTTCTATTGATAAATGTATGAGATGCACCAGAATCAAAAAGCATAACTACAGGATGATCGGCGACAGGAAACATACCCAGCATCATGGGTTCCCCTTCTGGAATCTCCTAGCTTGAGTATAGAAAACCCACCTCATCTTCTTTTCATTTCGCCCTTCTGAGCATTTTGGTTATTATTCTTGTCCTAAGCTTGACCCTGTTGTTGATTTCTGCCTTCTAAAAATTCGGATTATACTGCTTAGGATACGGGCATTCTCTAGAGAAATGACTTGACTTCCCACAATTGAAACATGGGTAATTGTGGCCTTGGGGTGTTGGAGCACAAACACCAGGAACATTTATCTATTGTGAGTTCGGGTAAGTTATAGCAGGACGGACATTTGGTTGTTGACCGGCTTGGAACTGCGGTGGGTGATAAGGAGGACGGTAGTGATTCACCGGATGATAAATTATCTTCTATCTCTTTTGATTGCCGCCAAAAGACCTAGATGGCACGCTCTTTTTCTTCTTAATTTCCTTATGCTGTCGATATTTTTCCTCTGAAGCAATAGCAATGTTAACTGCCTCATGATACATGACATTTGTGCAGGTAGTCATCATGGTCTGAAGTTTGGTACTAAGACCACACATGAACCACTTCTTCTTCTTAGCATCCGTGTTAACATGCTCATGTGCATACTGTGAAAGGTGATTGAACTTGCCCACATACTGCATGACTGTTTGATCACCTTAATTCAAAGCAAGAAACCCATCAAGCTTCATGGCCATAACTCCATCTAGAATATAATGGGCATGGAAAACAGTGCAGAACTCAGTCCAAGTTAACCGAGTACTGGCTGGTTGCATGGCCACAAGGTTCGCCCACCAAGCACCTGCTGCACCTCTAAGCTGTTGGGCAGCAAAAACAGGCTTCTGGAACTCAGTGCATGGAATGAGGTTGAACTTCTGCTCTATGGTATGAAGCCAATCATTAGCTTCAAGTGGTTCATCAACCTTGGTAAATACTGCTGGTCGTGTATCCGTGAAGTCAACATATGTAGCTTCCTGCCTTTGATGATTACGACCATGATTCCCTTGCATCATATTTTGATTGCTTTGAGCTAACTCCCAAAGCAATCGAGCATTATCTACGGTCACATGGACTAGTGCCGTGATAGCATTAGCCAAAGTTGGCGGAACTGGTGGTGGATCAGGAACACCACCCTCGTCTTGCGAAGAACCATGAATATCCGAAGCCCGAGTATGAGGCATCTGTTCATGACAAACCAAACTTTACTCACAAGCATTTATTGAAATATTAAAAGAGCTTACTACAAACACATTACATTGGGTTTACTTATTTATACACAAGTCTGCACTTAAGCAAGACTACCCAGCTAGACTAGAACTCACTATATTACAACTCTACTCTTCTCCTTGATCACATCAAACCTCAGGATCGGTATCCATTCTAGAAACATTTCTGCCTTCATCATCACTTTCATTGACGACCACCACTTCTTCTGGATCCTCTTCTTCTTCCTCTTCAGGCTCATCATCATCTGCTATGACGACACCTGGGTTCATCGCATTAGCTTGAGGCTCATGATTTGGATTCAGGAGATTGTTCAGCCTATGGACTTCTTCATGCAGATTGGTATAATATTCTTCTAAGTCTTCTACATAAAACTCTAACTCATGAACTCGGGCTCTAGCTACATCTTCTCTATGCCAAGCTTCATTTCTTTCTTCCACCATACGAACTAACATACGCTCACAGTTCCTGTGAGCGGTGGTAAGACACCTCAATTGATCCTGTAACTTGCCCACCTGGATGGCATCTAAGGCCCTATCTCTAGTAGCCTGTGCTAACTCTGCTGAAAGCCTCTGTACCTCAGCCTGGGGATCAGGCCTAAAGCTGCTACTGCTAGCACCATCACTTCTAGGGGCAAGCTGGTGACGAGGAACTCCTTTGGGTCCAATGGACTTATGGGGCGTTACCTTGGTACGAGCCATACTATAGAAAGCAAGATTTAATAACCATAAGACAATCTAAGAAAAGTCTAAAGAGTAGTAAGAATGTGACTTATACTACTCAACCCAAACTAAGAGGGAAAGTAATTAACAAGTGGATTAATCATGATGCATGAATCGTCCTTACGAAACTTGAACATCAAAGCTCACAAGGTACATAAACAATAGTTCTTATTATATAGGGCATAATAAGATTACTACTCCACCATACAAAACCTTTTTAATCAAATAAGGAATGGCGAGAATGAATTAAGATAAGTCAGAAGCAATTTGGACCAAATTAACAGATTAAATTTATTTGCCCCAAATCGTTTTGAAGTTTTTTGTAAAACAATACTACAAAAACTTTGCAATGGTCGCTCTGATACCATTCTGTGGTAGAGCCTCCTAAATTATAGGGCCCACATGCACCTGTCAATGTCCAATGACCTCTGACGACTATGCATATGTTCCCGGTAACTTAAGAAGTCTGTTGGGTGTCCTCGGGAAACCTGAATCTTCCACGATTTCTTCCGAGCAGGATCCATTACAGAGTCATTGCAGTATTACAACAATTTATTCATTAATATACATCAGAGTAAAATAGCGGAAGTCTTACAATAACTTAGTTACAAAACAGTTGTTTCATAAACTAAGTACGATTATTATTACAAACCATAGTAGTGGAGTAGCTTAGTAACATAAAACAAAACACACAATAAAGTGCCCTGCCCAAGGGCCACATATTTACTTGTCATCATCGATTTGAAAAACCGTCATGCAGCATGGTCCAAAGCAGACCTGCGCATGAGGCTCACCTGCAACAAGGGTTTAATGAACCCTGAGTACAAAAGTACTCAATAAGACTTAACCGAAGTAACAATAGATAAGACTCAGGAATGCAGGCTCGAGGATTTAAGGTAGGGCTTTAGTAAGAATCAAAGTTCTTTTGCGTAAAAGCTCTCTAACAAGATTCTTTCTTTCAACAAATAACCCTTATTAAGATCATATATGAATCTACCATGATCCGTATTGAGATCATGAACTTCGTACCAACCCTTTCTCAAATCTTCCTCAAGTTTTATTTATTAACTATGATGATGAACAATGAGTTGAGTCTCCATAACCGAGGAGCAACGACGATTCGAACCGATTATAACCTAGCTGGGGATTCCCAATCATATGATATATGCAGGTCCCCGACCTACATATACAAACCTACCCTTAGATCCTCTAAAACTAGAACAGGTCCGCGCCATTCGAGAATACAGTACTCCACCAATCCAGCCCATGGCCACGTGGGTACACGCTACTCTCGCCATCTCTCCACTCCTAGTGCGCGAGTAGCCATTCTTGTAATAGAATAGCCGAGTTAAGGCTTACCGGAGTATGTGGCCAGTACTACAAAGTCTCACCTCATGCAATTCAATAACGGATGGCTCTTAACCGATATAGGCGGAAAGAACTCGCTCACAAGACATCTATGTCTTATGGCTCTCATATACCAAGTCCGTCCGGTCTAGAATTATTACTCCACAAGATTATATCTCATGATAACATAAATACCCAATCATACCCAAAAATCCATTTATATCTCATAGGTGACAGGTAATCACCCGACTTCTATCGGTCTAAGCATGGCTAAGCATAAGTGGGCATTCCCAAAATGAAACTGGTAACAAGGTTGCTATGGAAAAGCAAGGTTGGTAATGCACCAATTAGGTTTCCACTCAACTCCTAATCACTTAATGCAGTATTTGAAAGCAAAAGCGATATAAATTTGTAAAACACAAGGTAGGTTTAAATGCATCCGGGGCTTGCCTTGATTGTCGAAAAAGTCCAGTTCCGGAGATGTTCCACAGATATCAAACCCGACCTCAACAGGCGGATTAACTCCCTCAATAACTTTGTTGACTACCACGTTCTCACTTTCGTTCACTACACGTAGTAATAATGCCATGTTTAAAATGATGCGAGATATAAAACATTATGCTTGACGATGGATGCAAAAGTTAATAACTTGAATACAACTTTCCTTCGCGGTATAGTTACAAGCCAAAAACTAACTAAATCTTTTTATAAACTCAAACACTTACTTTAAATGCCAAGGATCATTTTATGCATATGACCCAAGGTCATCACTCAATCCCAAATTCAAACAAAACCTAAGTCATTAAGAGTTAATATTTATTTTTATTAATTAACAATTAATTCAAAATTATGAAATAATTCAACTTTTTCCAATTGAGCTCAAAATTTATGTGAAGGCTCATCACATGATGACTAAGTGTAAAAACAATTTTCATAATTTTTGGATAATTATACAAGCCTAGAAAAATCATGAAAACTCATTTCTTAATTAATTTGAGAAATTTTTATCATATTCAAAATGTATTGAAAAGTAACATTTAATATTTTTCCTAAAAAGTTTACATCTCAGAGAGGTCACACAAAAATTTTCATAATTTTTGGAGCTCTATTTAATTCTACATAAAATAAACAAATCACAACACTATTTAATCATTTCTGCAAAATAGAAAATTTTATTTTCAGTAAAACGGTCACTGACAGGGTGACCCCACCCATCAGTGAGAGCAGTGTGACGGCGAGCCTCTGACCGGCGCGTTCTCGTCGGTGGTGAGGTTTCCGAGGGCGGGAATCGGACCAACATGATCTCCTAGCCATTGCGCACACACCGGTGGCACGGGTTGAAGCTCTAGGTCACTGTAGTGACCTTGCCGGCAACGATGGTGGCTCAGCGAAGCATAGCCGACGTGCACCCGGTGATCTACGACTTCACCGGCGATACAAAGGTCTTCGGCGTACTCAGCAACTCCTAACGGACTTAACCGAGCCCTTAATAGAACCCCCAACGCCCTACAACGCAAGCAGCAACGAGCGCAGCGGCACGGCGGAGCAAAACTCACCGGCGTTCCGCGGTCCGGTGGCTACAGCGTGGTAGAGGTTAAAAAGACCGCACATGCATGATCAGTGGCTCACCCCGAAGCTGATGCGCTCGAGAACGACGGCTGCAGCGAGTCGGAGCTAAGTCGTCGACGTTGGAGACGATGGTAGCGGCGTGAACTCACGGCAAAGCTCTGTTCCGGCAAAAGCGAACTGCCAAATGATGAACGATCAAGACTACGAGCAACACTAAATCATGAGGGTCATGAAACAATAAACGGCGAAGTGAGAAGCCCAACAGAACTCCGTGTCTACGGTGGAGTGGATCACGGTGCCATCTCGCCGGAGAGGAGGAAGACGACGTTACGCCGGGCACTCCAGGGAGAGAGATGCTCAGCTAGATGGCTCTACGGGTGCGCCAGGCAAACATGGTTACAGTGGTGACACTGGTTGGAGACGGGAAGGCTCGGTAAGCTCCGACGTGAGCTCGACGGAGCAGGGCGACGGTGATGGGAAAACAGCGGGAAGGGAGAGAGCGATTGGATGGCGCCCAGAGTTATCAGGCGAGCGGAGGGCAGCGGAAGAAGGTGCGCTCGACATGTTACGACAATGTAGACATGTCGAAGCAGGAGGTGGCACTCGCGGACGCGCGTAGAAGTCGGTGGAAGCATGGCCGGCGGCGAGAGCTGCCTGCTTGCACTGTTCAAGCAAATTACCGAATTGCCACTCACTCAATTTCTCAAATTTGTATGGAAACTCAAAAATCTCCAAAAATAAAAGTTGTTCCAAATTCAAAGTTCTACAACTTTGCTTTAATAACCATACCCAAATTCTGTCTAGATTTGAAAATGCAAGTTTGAAATCAAAAGGGGACACTTTAAAAATTTATCCCCTTTTAAATTACTCCAAATTTTGCATAACAACTTTGAAAACTCTAAAAACCAACTTTGTACACATTGACAAGCTCTACATTTTTCCTTTTAGGCCCAACCCCAAAATGTGCTTAGATTTTGAATTAGGTTTTCCAGGGTAGAATTTAAATGCTAGAAATTAGGGTTTTGGAATTCAAATTTAATACTAGAGTTATGAACTTAATTCATCCATACAAGTCAACACATATAATCATAAAAGTAAACTTGTTTTAGTGAATGCATATCAAAGTTTTCACTAACTCAAAAATGATGTGCAATTCATATGATGACATGACATATTTTAGTGTTTAAAACACCAGAGGTGTTACAATATGAGAGGCCTAGTCTTGGTGATGTATTTTTTCCTCTAGGGCTACTTTATAATTTCTACTATATATTAATAAAAACATACATCATCAGTGCCAGATCATGAGAGAGAGAGGCCTAGTAAACAGACCAAACTCTTTTCAATATTGTATCTATGAAATTGTTGTTGGATTTAATCGGCTTGGCTCATTTTTAGTTCAATTAATTCAAATAAAACCTCAAGCCCATATTAAATGCAAATAGGTGCATTAAAGTCTTAGGCCCTGTTTGGTTGGGCTTTTGGCTTTGGCTTTTGGCCCCAAAAGCCAAAAGCCCAACCAAAGGGGCTGTTTTTGGAGGGTGCTTTTTCAGAAGCAGCTGCTTTTCCGTAGTTCATTTTTGAAAGCTGGTTTGACCCTGCTTTTGGCTTTTGGCTTTCTGCTTTTCGAAATTGGTGGAATGAAAAGTTCTTCCATAGTTGTTTCAAGAGAGATAAAGATAAAAGGTATATTTTATACTTGTTTAACTAAACAGCTTTCAGCTTTTCTACAGCTCACAGCCCACAGCAGCTTTTCCACAGCTCACAGCCCACAGCAGCTTTTTTCCACAGCCACAGCTCAACCAAACAAGACCTTAGTATCATATGAGATTTTGACTAAATGTTGACTCAACATAAAGAGGCGGTCTGTGTGCGCGCTTGTCTTAAGAGCAAAAGGCGAGCCATGCACACGCACAAGCAAAGCCGAGCCGCTGTGCCCATGACATGTCATGATGCGGGGTGGGCTAGGTTTTGCCACTCAGGTTGTTTGATGGAGCCATTTGACGAAAATTACCGCGAACTGTTACGGGAGGGTTTTCTGTCCGTTACTCTCGCCTCTCCGCGATTACTTCGTCCAGTATCATCGTTCGTCTAGGTGCATTCTTGCGACTCTCTGACACCTTCTTCGCTCGCGCATAAGGGCACGAATATCATAAAGTCTCGCGCGTACGATACACGAACACCCTCTCTTCACCGTTTGAGCTGCTACCGAGTAATCCTGTTATGAACCTCTACGTGCATAGAAGGTTGAAAGAGCAGGTCTCCGGAACTGACACCCGTTTGTGACATATGCTCAGGTGTGCAGGCGAATCAGGTTTTTGGGGAGCATGAGCACGACTACTTCTGCTCGTCTTCTTCCTGGTGTCCAGTTCCACTTCATCGTTTTAGCGGCTAGTACCACTTCATCGTCTTCCTGACGTGAGCGACTACTTCCACAGTGAACCACCGCCTACATCACTAAGATCCGCAACTTCGAGCAACTCATATGCTGACTAGTGAGAAAGGCGCAGGTCCCACCCTAGGTATAATACCGTTCTTACTGAATTTGTTATATTCAATTTTGTTGATATGATCAATATAATTGGCATCCTATGTATTCTTGTTGTTGCGAGTAGATCACACCGTGCACATTATGATATCATGAACCTTCTACTATTTTTCTACACTAAATCATTTCTAAAATTACCTAAATAACTAACAGTTGTGACCCTATGTTAACCTGCTCGAGGCAAGCGTGCGCTCTGTCTATCGATGTCAGAAATATTTCGAATATTTATTTATACTAATGAGATTTAGATGAGTTAGATGTCGACTCTTATCTACCATTACCTATTGTGTTGTTTCGAGCATGCTGTAATCGGATCGCACGTGAATAGCTACGGAGCTTCAGCACGTCGATCACGACCGATCGTGGCTCGTGGGCGGTAACCACTCGCACTCGCGTCTGGGTTTGCTTTCCCATTGCCGCACCTGAACCAAACAGAATAGTAAATTATTGATTCCCTTCCCGTTCCGATCGGGTAACCATTGCCGTTACCGAAACAAACAGCAACTATTCTTAGGATGAAAACGGATCGAATACGGACGGATATCACCGATATTACATTTGTTTTCATATTTCGGTACGAATTTGGATTCGAATACGGATAGTATCAACTATGTCGGATATGATACGATTGGATATCGACATCATAAATATGCGATTTGAGTATTCGGATACGGATACGTTATTAGATGTTGGATATCCGGACTCAGATACGGACAGATCTCAACTCCTCTAAACAGATTCGATTTCGAATACGGTCGAAAAATATCCATACCGTTTTCATGCCTGCCTATTCTTATTATCTGTCTCTCTTGGTCTCAACTCACCAGTCCTCGGTTAAAAAAAAAAAAAACTCACCAGTCCTCGCTCCCGAAGCTTCCCCTTCGGCAGCCTCGAGCGACCCGCCTCCGGCCCAGCGCCGCCCCCTCCCCGCCCTCCCTCTCCTCCACCCGCACGCGCCACGCGCCGCGCCCCAGCCTGCGCCGACGGACCACGACGGGCGCGCCAGCCCCGCAGCCTTCGCTCCGCGTCGTGTCCGCCCGCAGGCCCGTATACTTTTTAGATAAAAATGGGCTTGGCCCAAAACTAACTTGCAAAACTGCCGTATTATTTTCGGCCCTACGCGTCTACCGCAAATAGGCCCAGGGACGACAAAGAAGAAACGAAACCGAAACCTCTTCTCCTACAATCCATCGCCGCCGCCACCATGGCCGCCGCCGGTGGCCGAACCCTTGGCCGGAGCAGCTTCTCCCGCGCCACATCCAACCCTGTGACCTCATCATACGGCGCCGCCGGCGTGAAGATTGGCCCAAACGGTGCCGCTTTCGTCTCCTCGGGCATCCCGGACCTCGACAGTAAGCAGCTTCTTGCTCAAATCGTCCTTTTTAACTAAAAATATAAAAAAAATCTCATGTTTACGTTGATGATATTACCGTATTTCCGTTTGCTTATCTCGAATGATGTGAAGTGAGGAGGCTATCAGTATTTCGGTATCGGCGATGTTTGGGCATGTATGTTTGATCTGGCCTTTTTGACAGAAACGATAGAATTGGAAATTGGAGCGTTTCAGTGACCTGTATTTGCAGAAGATTTTATTTGCCTAATCTACTATGTGTTATCATTTGCCTTGCCCCTTGGTTTGGCTATGTGCATCTTGTGATACAGATGCTGAGATAATTATATTCCATTATCTAAAAGATCTGGGATGTGTGGAATTGGTGCACAGGCATGAAGTAATTAGCCTGGTTGGAGTCTGCTTAGAAATTAGATATGCGTGGAAATTAGTTCATGTGATGAAGTGCACATAAGAACCAAACTTTGTAAATTGAAAAAATGGAAAGCATGCTTTTTTTTATTTTGAAAAAATACGATGTGCATGGCAGTTACTGGATCACCGTTATTTGGCGCTCTCTGGCAGGGATTTTGGGTGGTGGATTCCTTCTCGGCTCAGTTGTAATGATCATGGAGGATGCTGATGCGCCACACCACCTCCTGCTTCTTCGGTGCTTCATGTCTCAGGGTGTTGTGCACAAACAGCCCCTGCTCTTTTCAGGAGCTATGAAGGAGCCACGGTTGTTCCTTGGTACACTACCTGCTCAAGTTTCATCTTCAAAGGAGGATGGACGACACAGAGCAATGGGGGCTGCAGCAAGTAGTGATGGACGAGCAAATGTAGGTCCCAGAATAATTGTATTACTGTACTTATAGTCGCCAAGAAGCGATCTTCTTTTTATATTGCACTGAAATTTTCATTATACAGGATGAGGGTTTGAGGATAGCTTGGCAGTACAAGAAATACTTTGGGGATGACTCTCGTGCTGAACATAAAGGTGGGTCCTTCACTCCATCTCTTAATCTTGTCTGTTCTGTTGTTGGTGATTTTTTGTGGAACCATGCTTTTCGTTCCAGTTTTCTTGATTACGATTTAAAAAGAAGAGATATATTAATCATTAGCAAGCTGATCATTTTTGCACTGTCTTTGTTATCAACTCATTCCAAAGAATCATTCGTTGCAACCTGATGTTGACAAGACAAGCAGCTAATCTTTGCAATACATATTAGTTTTGCTTGTATAAGCATGATTTCTAGTACTATATTATTTAAGTTAAGCTTGCTTCTGCTCCCACATGATGTCCCTGACAAGTCTTGACTCAATGACTCATTTAGCATTATTGCAGACAATAAGCAGGAATTTAGCAATGATTTTGATTTGAGGAAGCCCTTGGAAAGGCATTTACTTAATGGGCAGAATATTGAATGTGTAAGCATTCAAGATGCTGACAGTCTCAGCGGCCTCCAGGATTGTTGTTCTGCTTTCTTATCCAAGCTTCCAAGGTGAGATCAGGTCTTGATCCAATGTTCAAAAATTGCTTTAGCTGAGGAATATCACAGCATAGTTGCAGAACCCTTTCATCACCGAGTAATGCATCTATTGTCCAATAATGATAAAATTGGTTATGCTACCCATGCACTGTGCCTAGTATTAATTCTGAACACCTCTTTTGTATTCCACATTCAGAAAAGATGCTGGGAGTTTAACTGCTGGGAGAATTGCTATACAATCACTCTGTGCACCGCAGTGTAGATACTTTGAGAAGGTTAGCATTTAATTCTACAATATTGCCAACACTCTCACGGTGCAACTGGTCAGCACAACACGCCATAGAAGCGGTTGGCTGAGCCAGCCCGGGTTCGAGTCTCGGCACCAACTTCTTAAGATGAAAATCAGGGGGACATCTCTCCCCCTGGTCAAATCTAATTCTACAATATTCATTGGCTGGTGACTGTAGTGTGCTGAAAATTTGAAACCAAATTATGTTTCTTATTTTCTATCAAGTTTGGATGTAGTTGCAACTGAAAAATCACTTACTTTACGCATTATAGGACTGGGACATGGTCTCATTTATCAGATCACTGAAGGCCATGGTGCGCTCATCTAACTCTGTTGCTGTTATAACATTTCCGAGTACAGTTCTGTCAAATTCGTTCTGTAAGAGATGGCAGCACCTGGCAGATACACTGCTGTCCATCAAAGCAATTCCAGGCAAGCTTGGACTTTTGAAATTTATTTTCAGTAACCATTTCGATCATCTACATTACTCTGTCTTTTAATTGCCTGTTTTACTTGGTTACAGATGAGGACAAAGACTTGGCAAAACTGCTCACAGGATATCAAGATATGGTTGGTTTTTTGCATGTCCACAAGGTGGCACAAACTAATAGTCAGGTACCGAAATATTCACAATCACAACTTCTGTAAAAAAAAAAAGAAGAAGAAAAGAGCTATGTCTTCATTCGTTTTGATGCCTTTTATGTTGACAATCAGGTCCCTGTGATCTTAGAGGCATCCACACTTTCTCTTAAGCTACGAAAGAGGAGGTCACTGGTGCTGGAACGGTTGAACCAGGCTCCAGTTGATGGGTCAAGCGGGCCTTCATCTGCTGCATCAAGTAGTTGCTCGTCACAAGGTTCACAGCTTGATTTCTAATTCATATTCAGATGGTATGGCTAGTTTTCCTTGAGAGGAGCCTGGCAGTGTTGCGTACTAGTTACTTCTGGCAGCAGAATGCAGCTTTTGGAGGTTTAGGTTTTAGATAGGGAGGCAGTTTGATGGTTCACCGTTAACCATCCTCCCTCATGTATCTATCAGCTTGTTGTACACCACTTTCAATAGTATTTGAACTGGCTAAACTTCTATATTACAATCTGCCAACGGCAGGTAATTGTCCAAGTTTGTCGAATTGCCTTGAACATATTACAAAACTGTGGATTTTCTCATTTTGTCTGTTCGAAATGACCACATTTTTGCGTAGAGTGGGAATGTTTGTGATGCTGATGCAGCTGATCTGAAGAATTATTGGTCTTCACGAAGATGGAGCTGTGACAGACACTGCAACAAGTTTGCTATGTAGTATGTCAAATGCAAAAGGAAATTGTAAAGTGGGTAGATTTTCTCAACCTGTTGTAGATGCCCTACCCTAAAACTGGAATTCAGTTTTCTCAATCCCTATAATGGTTGTAGATCCCCATTTGGATCCCTGGAATTGAATTATTTTAAGAATCATAATTTAGGCACATATTAATTAAGCTATTATGGTTGTATATGGATTATATTTGTATATTTTTGTTGGCTATACGAGAGATATACTAATGTATTGCATTTCTACCGTAGGGGAGCGAGTTGAAGAGCGTGTTATAAGTTGTAAATTAAAAACATAGTATGATGATCTATATAATCAATTTATATTTCTCACCTTATAAATTTGAGATATGTTTATATGTAAACTTTGGAAAGTGGTGGAATGACAGTCTAAATCAAATAACCTAATTATTAAGTAGATTTCAATTCCTCCAAATGAAGAGATCCCAACGGCCCCTAAGAGATTTTGTCATCCTTTCTACAAAAAAACAAAGGAGGCAACCACTGCGAGTAATATAATTCCAACGATTTAGGGCCGCCGATCCCGTTGGTGGTTTTGATCTCATATATTGCCGAGCTGCATTTATTGTACTGTTTGCGGTTATTGTGATCTCAGATATTGCTGAGCTGCATTTATTGTTTGGGTTGCAATTGTAACAGTCAACTATTTTGAAAGTTGAGTAAAAACAAAATGCAAAGAGCAGTGTTAGGATTTCAACTAATACACGACTGGAATCATCATACACAAACACAAGCACAGAAAACATGAGATCTCAGGACATAAGACTGGGATGGCATAAACAGTCCACCAAGCAAGAAATAGCTTTGCATAGTTGTATGTTTAAGACGATAATTCTGGAGTTTATGTACAGAACTTGTGCTGAAGAGTTGCTGAAGACAGAGATATTCACAAATGCTTAGATAAAACATTTCAGGCCTAAATATGCACAACTAGGAACCACAATTCCCGATGCTATTTTTAGCAAACCTCCATCTTCACATGGATCTTTTATGATTTCTTATCCAGAAGTCCCAACAACATCTCCAAAAAGCATGTTTGCAACTGGTGGTGGAAGCCACGCCCCATTAGCATTGTTTTGCACCTGTTGTTGCTCGTAATCACCACTCTGATCGGAGATGCTGGCAACCTTCCGACTCCTTGGCCTCGCAATGCTCTTCCCAACAAAAACACCCAGCTTGAGAGCGGTGAAGAAACCAATAGCAATGAACAGGGGCCTCACTGCCCAATGGAAGTCCTCGAGATGCTCATACTTCTTAACAATCCCCTCGCACTTGTCAAAGCTCACCACCTCCACCTCAGAGGGATCTGCCAAGCAACTGCATACTTCACCAAGATTAAATTTGCCAGGAAATTTCACGGCAAGACACCCATTCGGATGTATCTGTGAAATTCGACCTGTGGCTAATCCTCCACCCCTCTTTCGCTGCCATTCAAACCTTGGGCTTGAAATGTTGGCCTTTAGGCGCACAAACTGTCCAACACAGTAGGCTTGAGCCATTTGGAGATCTGTATAATTACCCTTCCAAAGGGTATCCATTCCTATCAGACCAACAGTCACTGCACCGTCACGGTCAATGCTATGAAGAATGCCAACCTGAGAGCGCTTCTTGTCCTCCTCCCTCAGCCGTACCCAGTCTCCAGCAGCAAAACCATATGTTACCCTCTCCACTGTTGAACAGCGAACCTTTAAAGGGTCGTGTAGCCCAAGGACTCGTACAAGAATGTAAGGATCACGCTCTCCATCATCCTCAATGCCAACTATGGTTCCATCAGGGATTTCCATAGTTTCAGGACTGCAAGAGTTTTTAAGCTTTCTTGAACGGACCTTGTCACCCACTTGAAGCTTGTCCTTAAAGTGCAACCAGTTAATGCGATTTGCCATGGCTAGCCTGTCTACCATTACATTTTCAGAGTTGTCCCAACCAATGTTGTCATGATCTGCATCTTTAGCACTAAAAAAGGAAAAATAGAAAAGTAAGTTAGGTCGAAGGATGCTCCAACGTTTTTCTCAAAAGAAATAGAAGGGGGGAAATATGATATTGGGAAAAATATTACAGCAGAACAACCAAAGCATGTCAACACATTTCTATGCTTTGATAGGACACAAGACAATATTACAGTAGAACTTAGCAGTCTTAGATGTAATAAATGCAGATGTTATAATAAACCATGGTAAAATTACTCATCTAGTGGAAATTCAAACAAAATCTGCAGATAATGAGAAACCATGATACTTATCATGTTACCTCTCAAATGCATGCAAAATGTCTTTCATCAAGGGACGTTTTCTGAAGTCATATTCAAAGCATCCAGAAAGCACATTTTCAATGTCTGGAGGCAGACTGTATGGGAATATTGGCTTTTCTTTCTTCAAAACAACCAACTGATAAATCTCATCTGCTGATTTTCCACGCCATGGCTGAATGCCACTCAGCATCTCAAGGATGCTGCACGCAAAACCCCATGAATCAGTTTCATAACTAATCGGACCTCTGATGTTTGGTTGCCATTGTTCTGGAGCCATGTAATTTGGAGTTCCAAGCCTCTGGATAAGGTCCGGATTAGGTAATGAAAGGCCAAACAGCAGGGATGGAATCCCAAAATCCCCCAGCACAGCACGGTCATTTTCGTCTATGAGAAAATTGCAAGGTTTCAGATTTAGGATCAATATCTCCCTGGTGTGTAGGTCTAGTACACTGCGTGCCAAATCAGCCCCATATCTGTAAATTTAAATTTGTCATGAAAAAATATTCAAGAAAATAAGCATACAAGACACCTCTGAATAATACCATAATAAGCAGTACCAAATCGAAACAATGAATTGAAGTCATACTAAATTGACATAAGGATAGGTGACAGTTAAGACAGCGCATGGTTTTGGATACCAGACCATTGTACTATACAGTTTTTTTCTCAAACTATTGTACTATACAGTTAGAGAACAAATGTCCTGCTAGTCCTTTTTTTAGCCATAATAAATCAACATATTACTACATAAGGTAATTTTTACAATAATTTTCTAGTCTGAGTATGATTGTTCAAGGAGGAAAAGAAACACTCTAGAATATGATACTCATTGCCTCATAGAAACTACTTGCTCAAATTCAGAATTTTTTTATCCTGTATGTTGATCTTAATGGTTGCCATGGTGCAACAGATGCATATATAAAATTTTTTAGGCATTTTCACCATACCTTAAAACTTCTAACAAAGGGAGCTTTCCACCTTTAAGCCGAGCCATCTTGTCTCCGATGGATCCTTCATAGAATTTCATAGCTATACAAATCTGAAAATTCATGAAGCCAAATACGCTATGGATTAACATTAATCACCAAGATGATATGACAGAGAGACCTAGCATGGGGAGGCAATAGAGATCAGCATGCCACAACTAGTCCAAGACCAACATACCCTCCCATTCTGTGTCGATATGCCATGCAAGAAACAAACATTGCCAAGACCCTGACATTTGCTGAATATCTCATCAAACCTCGCTGAGAAGAACTGCAGCTGGTCCTCTTTAATTGGATGCAGCATCTTCACTGCGACCTCGTGGTACCGATCATAATCCTCCATCCTCTGATGATGAGTTGCTATCCAGACATCCCCAAATGGACCTCTCCCTATCCGGTGCTTCAGGTTTAGCACACTCGGGTCAATCCATGGGCTTATCTGGCTCGGGCCAGAGAAAACCATCCGGTAGAGATCAGGATCCTTCTCAAGCAGCATGTACTCCTCGAATGCATCGGTGGGATTTGAGTCGGAGCTTTGTCCTGCCATTCCTGCAGAGCAAATCTCACCATTATACAAACCCCAATACATTATTACGCAGAAAAGAGTCCAGACTTCACAGCGCTCTAAGCATGTTTTTGGTGTTTTTATCAAATCGCCGAGATTCTTTTATTCACAATTTCAATGCATCTACCCAACAGAGAAGAGCCGAACTTTCCTTGCTTACTTCAGTTGAACTAACATTGAAAGCAAGCACAGACAGAGCGAGCTGAGGATCCCAACTTCCCAGTGATTATAGTACTGGAAAGAACTATACTAGAATGTAAACTACGGATAAGCTCCGAACTGACCAGCGCGAAAGCGAAAATCGATGGGGAAGAAAAGGGTAGAACATGGAGGGGGAACAAAATCAAGAATTCCCCAATCCACTAGAGCAAGAATCACGCAATCTTAATCGGTAAGAATCACTGCAATGACCGGTATAAAATCGAAACCTAGATGGGGAACCAAAAAAGGTAGGAATTTGGATCAGCAACACATCAAGAATCCAGAAAACAAGCAGATTCTCACCTGTCTCTTCTTCTTTTCCTGCCCTTGCTTTCCCCCTTCCTAAGTGATGTCGGCGAATTGGTTTTGATAGACCTAATAAACTAACAAAGCCACAAAGGAAACAAAACTAACCTAGAAATCAACTGTCTCTACGGCTACTGGAGAAATCTGCGGACGAATGGATTGGAAGCAACTGCTAGAAGCCGGCCGTACCGCCGTAGGCGGTTGGGTTGGGTGGGTGGGGGAGCGTCCGCAGGGGAGTTGAGCGGTTATATAGGGCCTGTATGTTACTGCTAGCAAACGTTACGCTTTTGCAGCTTATTTTGACCAGGCTTATTCAGATAGCTTTCATTTATATTAAAAAACAGAAGTAGAATTAAATCAGTTTATTTTGACCATTATTTATATCAAAACGCTTCACACTTAAGCTGTAGCGAAGACGGGATTATCTGCGCTGATTGCTTTTTCTTTCTTCCATCCCGTCCTTGCTTTCTTTCCTCCGTTTGTCCTTTTCTTTTCCGCTTTTTGCACAATGTGGTTTTCATTTAATAATTTATTTATTTATGCACCATTTTGCATTTTTATGATGAACTGCAATATTTAATAAGAGCATCTCCAATATTTCTTAAAAAGTTACTTGGTAAATCAATGAGTTTTCCATGTCCTATATAAAAAAGAGTTTTCCATGTGGCTAAAAAAAGTTGGAAGCATATATTTATTGGTTTGTAGTTTGAATAGTTTCTAAAATCTCTCCCTAAATTTAGAAGTTAATTTTGCATAAGAAATTCTAAACTATTTTCAAATCACAACAACCACTTTTATATTTCTTCTCTCTTGTATTGCGAACTATGCCGTTCTCCTTATTCCTCTACACGTCCTTCCACCTTAGACGCGCGTATATTTCCACGTGGTTGTGTCAATGTTATCAAGTGCGGAAAGATAGGAAGGTGAACTAGAGAGTTGTTGGAGAGCGTTTTTTCGATCTTACCAAAAAATCAAGATTGGGAGTGAACTTTGGAAACTCTTGGAGATCCTTGAACTTAGCTGTATTTTTTTCACGCTAAAAATATTTTCCTTTTTTGCAAACCATGGCATCCATACTTAGGCGTCGGTTTTGTTATACTAGTGAAGTCACCACGTATATTTTGCAGTGTTGATAGACAAATTGTCTATTACTCCCTCCGTTCCAAATTATAAAATGCTTTGAATTTTTTGATACATCGAATTTGCTATGTATAGACATAACGTTGATTTAGATACACGGCAAATTCGATGTACCAAAAAAATCAAAGCGACTTTTAATTTGAAATGGAAAAATATTAAGAAATGAATGCTTCAATTGAAGATACCTGAAATCAAATTCAATATAGAATTTGGAATAGATTCTACTAGAAAAAAAAATCCATTTGTGGGTTAGAGAAATAAAAATAAAGTTTAGGCTAACTTTATGTTTACGAAATTTTAGTGCTCTCTTCGTTCCAAATTATAAGTCGCTTTGACTATTTTGGTTCATCCATTTTGCTATGTATTTAGACATATTATTATATCTAGATACATAGTAAAATGAATGTACCAAAAAAGTCAAAGTGACTTATAATTTGAAACGGATGGTTCCTTTTTCTAAGAGGAACTTCCAATTTTGAACTGGATAATAATGATAACTAAGATTTATCACCAGTGCTAAATTAGATAATCCAACCTAAGCAAGGAGTTTTCACCACAAGAAAAACTAACAATGATTTTGGTTCATATACGAAAGTAAAAAAAAAAACAGGGTTTTTGACTTTCTAATATTAATAGAAAGGTCAAAGAGAGCCTCAAATTGTACATAAGTTGGTTTCTTTAATGCAGAGAGATTTCTAAGATTCTAGACGTGATGAATAGGTAAAAAATCGTGTTTTAGTGCGAAGTAATTTTAGTTACATGTCAAAGTCAAATTCATACGATAGTTTAGAATTGTAAACTTTTAGGCCAACTCCGATCATCGCCATCACAATTGATGGTCTTGCACATCCTAGCGTTGGTGAAGCCCCACCACCTCACCTCCAACCTGAAACCCTAACATCACTGGAGATAAATGAAGCTCGTTGGAGAATAGAGAATAAGGACGCATGAATTACCAATTGAATCGAAAGGTACAAAATTAACAAGTTTTGCCCAAAGAACTTGTCATCAGTTTTCTAGCAAAGGGTCAAGTTCTAACTAATCTTAAGCATTTTATTTATGTTTTTTTTTGAGAGGTGGGGGTGGGGAATAAAAGTAAATGTTCACTTTCTTTTAGAATTAAAGTAAATGTTCACTTAGACTCCCTCCACACCGTGATGATTAACTATATGGCTATAAAGGTGAGGGACCCAATAATACTTAATTTCTCTTGCTTTTACTCTCTCTATTCCAAATTATAAATCGTTTTGACTTTTCTAGATATATGCAACTATACATAATTTATATCTATATACACAGCAAAAGTCATGTAACTTGAAAAACCAGACCAACTTATAATTTAGAATGAAGATAGTACTACCATATTCTTATATATTAGAGAAATTTTATAATGGTTGAAAAAAACATGGGCCATCCATTGAGTAAGATCGGACGGTGGAAAAATAGGAGATACCCAACTAAAAAGTACCTAGAGGTACCAAATAGGTGAGGATAGTACCAAATTAGGTGGAGCTAGTACCAAAATATGTGGGGCAAAATCTATTTTTTATTGTATATTTTATTTTCGAATAAGGATAATTCCGTCATTTTAGTCCTTTTCTTCATCCTCCGTCTCTTGGACCATGGTCTTCTCTCACCCGTCGAAGCTCTGACCATGGAAAGTGTCACGCGCGTGCTATCTCTCGCTGGATGACCACGGCCACTAGCAGCCGCACCTGCCCGGTCGATTACGTGCTATTCCCAGCGCCTCCCAAGCCGATGCCGTCCTTGCTCCTCTTCCCTATGGAGCCAGCAGCAGAAGCTGCGCCGCCGGGCGAGCAGGCCGCTGGCCGCCGTCGGGCCAGGATGTCCTCAGCTGCGCCATAGTAGTCAGTAACCGTCACAGGTGCCGTGATTAGTAGCGACATGAACACAAGCACCTCCTTTACTTGTACATGGCGGTGGCGGCCCAAACACACCGGATGCCCGAGGTCTTCAATGCGGGGATGGAGATGCGCAACTGAGCGGCGGCAACCGGGGGGGGGGGTTGGAAGTGCCCTATTAAACTTGGGCTGGCAGCGGGGTTATGTCCAGTTTCAGAAGGACACAACCTCAATTTCTACAATATATTTCTTAATTAATTACTTAGAAAATAAAAAAAGATGAAAGAACCTAAAGGTACCAAGGTACATTCCGAACCATTGTAAAAGATCTCTATATATTAAAGTCATGTATATCGCTTTGGCATTGTAGATAGACACATAGTACGAGGGAGATGTTAGAAATTCAGTCTAACGCGTACTAGTAGTTAGAATTCCTGGAATGTGCTACCTCGACTTTCTAATCTTCATTAATTTGCCCGAAATGTTACCTTGAAAACAAAAGTACAAGACCTAATCATAAAATAAACATGCAGAGAGACAGGAAGACAAACTGCCTTGTAAACAACTACTAAAGTCATCAAAATATCATTTTTTTTAAAGTAAATCAAAACATCAATTGCCTGCCCTACCATGTGTCCAGTGTCCTGAACAAGATGCAGTACACTATGGAGCACTTCTAGGTCGGTGCAGCCTATGGTGCACGCCGAAGTCTAGTGCCGACAACTTTATTTTTCCTAATTTTTTAAATTTGGCCTTTTTAAAGAAAATTTATGTTTAACCCCCTGGACGACGTAAATTGATGTTTGGACTCTAGGGGTCGGCGCCGTGGCCTACGGCGCCGAGGTAACACGTCTCAGCACTGTAGGTCTTGGCACCGAGATGCCTGGCCGGGAAAAACGGGGGCAGGTAGGTCGACGCCACGGATCCTAGCTCCGAGGTCGGAGCCATAGATCTTGGCGCCGACCTCGGAGCCACAAATCTTGGCACCGAGGTCTTATACCTATACCGCATGACGTCTTCCTCTTCCTCTCGACTCCGGCGCGATCTCTCTCTCTCTCTTGTCGTTCCGACCGCTGGCCACCCGTGCCACCGCAGCAGTCCGCGGCACCAGCTTCAAAGAGCTCCGCGCCCCTGTTCGCTCCCTCGGTCGCCCTCATCGCCCCATCCTCCTCCTCTGCGTGCATCGACAGCGAGGGCGGCCCCCGCCTCTCCCCGGCATCCCCGCCGGCCGGCGCGCCGCCGCCCACCCCCACCGGCCGCCCTATGAGGCCACCCCTCTCCCTCGGCCGGCAGCCTCAGGTAAGTTTTTTTTTATTTTATGTAATTTTGTTTTACAATTTTGTTAGTTTAGTTAGCTAATTTAGTTATATAGTGATGTAATTTAGTTAGTTAATTTAGGTATTTAGTGAGACAATTTAGTTACGTAGAGGTTATATATTTAGGTAATCTAGATAGATTGTTTGATTGTTAGTTATTTATGTACTTTTGTAGGTAGTTAATCTAGTTATTTAGTTTATTTGTAAGTTATATAGTTAGGTAATTAAGTTATATATAGGTAGTACTTGTAGTAACTGTAGTTAGTAAAATTACTTATATAGTTAGATATATAGCTAGGTAGTTTAGATACTTATTTATCTAGGTAGACAGTGGGATACTTAATTATATATGTAATTTAGTTATACCCTTATTAGTTAAACCTGTAATAACTTTGATGTTGTGCATACCAACTAGATGGACAACGTGGTCACCCTGTATCATGAAGGAAGTGTGGAGGAAGGTGAGTTTGAGAATATTAGTTTTGGTGGAATGCAAAGGGTGCCTCTCATGTTCGATGATCGACCGTTGTTTTCTGAGTTGTTTGGTAGTGCTCGTGACGAGCTTCATTGCAATTCAAATGAGGATGGCATCTCAGTTGAGGGGGTACTTCACTATGGTAAATCGGGTCGTATTTTTAGGCGGTTGATCCCAATTGCATAAGAGGCTCAATGGGACAAATATGTCAAAACTGTCATGAAGAATGAGTTTCAATGTTTAGATTTGGTTGTGCGGAAGTTATCCAATGATCCCATCCTACATGGGTATTCACCCCCTCATGGGTTCTCTTCAGAACCGGAGAATCCGACACCTTCTGACCCTCCGTTACCCAACCGCGAGGCGGATGTGGAAGATGTGGTTCTGGTACCCAATGCTCAATCCGCCCCAAATGAGGTTAGAGTATGTCCTGATGTTCGTGCAGAATGTCGGTTCGATGATGGAGTTGCTGCCCCTCAGGAGATCCATTTGACCCAGAATCATCAAGTAAGTGACGTAGTAACACTTTTGCTTTCGTTATTCTTCCTTCATTCCAATCCTTTGTCTCAATTCTATACATATTTGCGCTTTATATGTAGGAGACAATCCTGATAATGATGGTTGTCCTCCTGCACCTCCATCAACCAACGTGGACCCATAGTTTATAGCCTCTAATAGTATGGATGTTAATATTGCAGATGATGAGGAGCCTTATGGCACAACAAGAGCCGTTGATTTTGATGATGACCGCCCAGTTGCACCTTTGAGCGAACAAGAAATGGAGCTCATCAGGTGTTTGTGTCCTGATCGTAATCCACTAGTTCATGAATTCAGCGACCTCAGTCATTCTCAACATGTTTATGAAGAAGGAAGAGATGACGAGCTGCTAGAGGCTCCTAAGGCCGGTGACAGCGTGGAAATTCAAAAGGGCATGGTCTTCAAGGACTTGCCCACCTTGACAAGGTGGTTACAGGAATATTCTATGAGACATAAAAGACCATTCAAGGTGAGGCACTCCTATATGGAGCGCCGTTACACAGTGGTGTGCGAGAATGCAGATTGCAATTGGAGGGTCTGTGCTCGGAAACAGAAGGCCATAGGGAAGTTCAAGATCACCAAAATTGTAGGTTCACACACTTGTGTCCAGAAAGATCTAAATAAGAAGCATCGACAGTTGACCTCTACCCTCATTGCCAGAAGGTTGTACATAACATTGAAGGGCTAGCCCAACTTGAAGGTCAGGACAATTATGGAGATGACTAAGGAGATATTTAAGTATGACATAAAGTATGGGAAAGCATGGAGGGCAAAGCAACGGGCCTGGAAGATGATATATGGGGACTGGGAGGAGGGACACGAGTAGGTGCCTACAATGTTCAATGCAATGAAAGCAGTAAATCTAGGCATGCATTACGAGTACATCCCAAAGTCGAATGAATAGAAGGATGGGAGGCAGATATTCTTCCATGCATTCTGGTGTTTTCCCTAGTGCGTCGAGGCCATTAGGCACTGTCATCTAGTGTTATCCATTGATGGTACTTTTTTGCTTGGCAAGTACATGGGCACACTATTGGTAGCCATTTGTTGTGACGCAGACAACGCATTGGTTCCTTTGGCTTTTGCTTTGGTGGAGAGAGAGAACAAAGACAACTGGGGATGGTTCTTATGTCTGGTCCGGATACATGTCATTGGCCCTGGTAGGGAAGTTGGTGTCATATCTGATAGACACTAGGGCATACTCAGTGCCGTACAGGAGCAGATTCTGGGGTACGCACCTTTGCACCACCGTTGGTGCACTCGGCACCTTGCCGATAATTTACTTCAGAAGGATGGTACAAAGGACAACTTTCCTCTATTCGAGGAAATTGCTCACATGCTTGAGGTGCCGTTCTTCGATGAGAAGTTGGAGCAGCTTAAAATGACAACAAATGGAGAAGGTAGGCAGTGGCTGAGAGGATTGATGAGAGAACCTGAAAAATGGACAATAGCCTATGATGATGGTGGATGGAGGTACGATTTTTGGGTTAGCAACATGGCCGAGTCATTTAATAGTGTGCTTAAGGGTATTCATGCCATGCCCGTCAATGCCATTGTATCATTCACCTTCTATAGGTTGGTTGCATGGTTTAATGAGAGACACTCTCAAGCAATGGCACTACAGAGGAATAATCAGGCATGGGCACCTAAACCTTTGAAGCATCTAGAGAAGGCAAAGGAAAGGGCTCTCACACATGATGTCGAATGTTTTGATCACAACATCGGCAAGTACCAGGTCACGGAAAGGGGTGGTACAACATACGATGGTGAGGTTCGGCCATCAAAGAGTTATATTGTGGTACTTAGTAATTTTTCATGTAGATGTGGGAGAACCAGACAGCACCACTTTCCTTGTTCTCATTATGTTGCAGCATCTCAGCATTGCAACTTTGCCTTTGAGACCAAGATACCACGGGAGTTTAGTGTTGACAGCCTTGTACTTACTTGGTCTCCCTGTTTCGAGCCTTACCTTGATGAGGGGCAGTGGCCACCGTACACTGGTCTGAGGTACATTGTGGTCCTAGGTACATGTTGGGACAAACAAGGAACCAGGAAGTGGACGAGACACAAGATGGTCATGGATCAGGTTTCCGATAGAACGAGGCGAGGGAGAGCAACCCCCTTTCTTATTGACCCCGAGCGGAACAAATGTGGCAATTGCGGGAGAATTGGGCATAATTCACGTACATGCCATTGGCCGCTTAGTCAAGTGCAAATAACAAATGAACCTCATTTATGAATTGCTAATGCTGTTCAATGTACTTTATTTTTTAATTGTCCAATTTGAGAAGCATGTTTACTAGTATGGAAGAGTTCATTATTTCTTTACATTTAACTAATATGGACTTTCTCAATTTTTTTCTAGGATGTAACCGTTCCACCTACTGGATCCGTACTACGAGGAGCACCACCGAGGACGACTTACCGCGGAGGGGAATGTAACTTATTTAGTTCTGCTTCTTTATTTTTTTGCACTGCATATGTATTTGTGTTCACGCATAATCTAATAAATTCTGTTGTTTATAGGAACTGCACCCTCTTCGTCCTCGAACCCATGATAGGTTTGAGGACATGTGGTACGATGATCAGTACACTCCTCTCCTTGAGAGGGCTGACCTAGACGTTGTATTGTTCCAGGTTCGCCATGGGTTGCCCACCATCAACCCCGCGACCATCTCAACTCTGGTCGACAGGTAAAATAACTATGAACTAATCCACTTACATTTATATTTCGCTTGTCGATGAGCACATGGTCGTAGTACTTGGTCTTTTGTTTTGTAGGTGGAGGCTAGAGACTCACAGCTTCCACCTTCCTTGCGGTGAGATGACCGTTACTCTTCAGGACACGCAGAAGTTCCTCGGTCTCCGTATAAGAGGTTGGCCAGTTATCGGCCAGTGCGCTGCTAGTGGTTGGAGAGCTCAAGTGTAGCTCTTCCTCGGGAGAGAGCTTCATCTTGAGACACTGAGTACCCACACCTCCGGAGTATTCATCAGCTAGTTGAGGCAAAACTTTGGTCAGTGTCCTAACTTTGTAGATGAGTAGACAATTACCTACTACTGCAGGGCATGGATCATGCACCTGTTTGGTTGTGTTATCTTCCCTGACGGTATGGGAGACACCGCATCGTGGATGTACCTCCCCTATCTCACTAACTGGGACATGGCGGGGGGGCTACAGCTGGGCTTTTGGAGTGTTGGGGTTCCTGTACCGCCAGCTTTTTGAGGCGTGCCGCCGGAGTTTGCAAAACTCCTCGCTAGGAGGCTGTGTTTACCTGCTTCAGCTTTGGATGTGGTCACGTCTATCGGTGGGACAGCCCACAGTTCTACCTCCTCGTGACTGGTTCTAGGTTCCTAGCACGCGACGTCGCCCAACATATGCGTACCTTTGGGACCAGGTGAAGGGTCCCTTTGCCCAGAGTAAACGCACCTACATCGAGTTCGGCAATGAGCTTAACACACTTACGTCGGGGATGGTGAGTTAGTTGTGTTTGACATACTAATTTGTTTTTGCAATGTAAGCACTAATTCACTAATAAATCATTCGCAGGTTACTTGGGAGTCGTATGACGACCAACAGTTCTAGCACATTGGGTTGAGCACCATGTGCAACGAGGACGAAGACCTGTACCTAATGCGGTGCCTGGTGATCTGTTTCTATGCAGTTGAGTTCCACCTGCCACATAGGGTTGCACGCTAGTTTGGGTTGCGGTAGGAGTGGCCCGTGGAGCCATTCTCAACATCCATAAACTTGCACAAGTAAGCGTCTTCAAACTATTTAAAAAATTGTTTGCTTTTTAAGACATGTGTAATGTTATCCTCTATAAGTTTGTGGCCTGCTATTGATTTCATTTTGTTAAGATATCATGTTTGGGCCTAAAAATTTGCATATTCATTTATTTTACCTACAGGATCGATCGCTAGAAGCAGAAAAAAGAGACAGACTTTGAGACCTTCCATCGTGACTACATTGACCAGTGGGATCTCCTACATGAGAACTTGTACGTCAAATGACCAGCCACACACGAACAACAACTTCAGAGCGTACCTATCTTGGTACACACGTGCAATAAGGACCAAGCTGAAGGGGCAATGGACCCAAGCAGACTACGATGACATTGAGTCCTCGGATGATGAAGATATGTCGTATGAGCTTGCAATGAGGGCAGGGATAGAGGTGGAGGCTGCACTGATCTTGGACCGAATGGTAATGTCAACTCTAATCCCATCATTTAAATACGAAGATAGCTATATTTTTAGAGATTTAGAACTTATTGGTAACACATAAAGACCATGATATCTTTAATTTTAGTGAATCAACACTTAATACCAAGATAGCTATGTTTTTAGAGATTTAAAACTTATTGGTAACACATAAAGACCATGATATCTATAATTTTAGCGAATCAACACTTAATACCAAGATAGCTATGTTTTAAGAGATTTAGAACTTACTGGTACCACATAAAGACCATGATATCTATAGTTTTAGCGAATGAATACTTAATAGCAATGCATATAGACCATGGTTCCTCTAATTTTAGCGGTATAACTGTTAATGCCGTTGT
Organism: Miscanthus floridulus; assembly: GCF_019320115.1. Lineage (NCBI taxonomy): Eukaryota > Viridiplantae > Streptophyta > Magnoliopsida > Poales > Poaceae > Miscanthus > Miscanthus floridulus. The sequence goes on along the minus strand of NC_089597.1, from coordinate 106,126,922 downwards.
TTGCAGGGCAACACTTTGAAACAGTTCATGCTTGACATCGAACACTTCTAAAAAATAGGCGTACATGATAGGGCAATGATACAGAACTTTCTTACAGTAAGTTTGAACAACAACATCCACTAGTTTGACATGCAAACCATATTGAATTGTGCGTGACTAATAAAATTTTGAACTCCAGAGGTTAGCACGTCGGCTGGGCCGTTCTGCTGCTCATTGTGGTTGTGGGACTAGAGCGGCGATGGAGGCACATGCACCAGCCACAGGACTCTCGGACACGAGTGTATGGCTCAATACTTCTACTCATGGAGGTACTTCTTCGGGAGGCCAGAGCTCGTCCCGCGCCACTATGGATACTTTTTAGGGCCATGGAGGCGAGGACGAGGACAAGGAGGAGGAGGAGCATGGTTATGAAGAGCTTGGACCATCTCAGCTACAGGACGCTCTGTCGACTCAACCTACGCAACCTGCAGGCACTAGGCGACGCCGTCCGCCTGACCCTTTCACTCCAGGCACCGACACTCTTGGCCACAAGTGTAAGGGTAAGACTAGGAGGCATTGAGGGCTTTTGGTAGACTTTGTAGTAGGATTTTGTGGTAGATGTTATTATGGACTATTATGGACTTCATGGACTTTTTTTGAACTATTATGTGTTGTATGGACTATTATTATGGACTGTATGGACTACTATAGACTTTATAGACTATAATTATGGACTGTGTGCACTATTAATATGCTCATGTGTATGGTTTGAGATGAATGTGGTATATATTTGTATATCTAAAGATGTTGTATTGAGGTTATATATTCATGTCATATTTGTGTATGGATTGCATCAAAAAGTTGGAGAAACTCTGCCGAAATTTTCTAGCTAAAGTACATGTGTGTAGTACACCTATAGCATCTAGCCTTTATAGTGATTTATCATGTCATCGTTGTATCATACATAGACTTTTATAGATGCATTGATTGCGCATACGAATGTAGCCTTTTCAGTCTACCTTTTTAGTTGAGCTTTGAAATAGGCTTTTCAGTTGAGCTTTGAAATAGGCTTTTTAGCCTGCCTTTTTAGTTGAGCTTTGAAATAGGATTTTTAGTTTGCCTTGAAACTAGTATTTGCTTTCGTTGGAGTATGAATGTCTGGAGGGTCGTTTAGAGGAAAGGGTTTCGGTAGGGGGAGAGGAAAGGGGGGCAAGAAGGGAACTCCCATAGTGTGGGAGAGGTCTCTTGGTCCTGATTTCTTTGAGGAACCAGTTGATCAGTTTCCCTTCGATAGCAAGAGTGATTTCACCAAAGAGTGCCCTCTCAAAGGATACGATAACCGAAAAGAAGATTGGCCCAAATGCATGCATGGTGAGGACTACTTAGTGCAGATGTTCACCGAGGGGATGGATGGAGGCCGTCACTTCTTCAAATGCCTATGAGCATGGGTAATTACTATTACTATTCATTTGTTAAATATGTTTCTCGATTGCACTACAACTTACATGACATACTTATTGCAGTCTTCCGAGTCTGAAGAAAACTGTGGGTTCACTAGGTGGGTCGATCCTCATCCAATTTATCCGCATAGCAGTACATCTACTACCTGCAGGACCATATCTTCAAGCTAGAAAAAGAAGTTAGCAGCAGTTACAAGGACGACGAAGACGACGACAACAACAATGGTGCTGGTTCACAGGAGGCACTCTGCAATGATCCATACTACACCATGCCTAATCACAACAACAAGGGGACTCCGCCACCACCCCCGCCACCACCACCACCACCAACAATGGGAGGATACTATGGAGAAGGTGCAACACAATTTGCTATATGGCCACACTACTAGGAGGAACATATCTTACTCACATGCCACATCCATGTGTTTGTTGATTCTTTTAATTACCTAAGGCATGTTAGGTTTAGTCGAATGACCTATGTGCCCTTATTTGGTACATGTTCTCATATGCCATTTCATGTGCTTATTGTTCGCTTCAATCACCTAAGGTATGTTAGGTTTAGTCGAGGACCTCTATACCCTAGTTTGGCACATGTTCTCACATGCCATTTCATGTGTTGTGCGTGTCGAATTATGTAATGCACTAGTTCATTATGTTTTATTTGCAGTACATGAACTCGTTTCACTACCTCCGCAATATAAAAATAAATATTATGACCACAAATAATGAAAACAACAACACAATGGAAAGTCCAATACTAGGGCACATTACACAACATAATGATAATAGAAGTACATGCTGACAAACTAAATAACGCAGTAAATAGCCTAAGTACGTCCATAATTAAAGTGCAGTACATGTGTTGGTGTTTTGAGTTACCATCGATGAGTAAATTTCTAGTATTGCGTGTCTAGCTCGGATGGTGTGCTTAGAGGACACGCGGTTTATACTGGTTCGGGCAGAAAGTCTCTACATCCAGTTCATCGCTGCTGCTCGTGTTACTAGCACCAAAAGTTTGTAGTAGGGGTTACAAACTTTTGAGAGAGGGAAAGGACCCCAAGTCTCTGGTGAAAGGAGTGAGTGGGTGCTGAGAGCTCAATCGTTGCTCGGCTGTACGTTCATGTCATGCTCTTGTGCGGATCTATATCGGATCTTGATGGGTCGATCGGTTTGGGATCCCTTCATGGGGCGCCCTGCTTTCCCTTTTATAGGCCAAGGGAAAGCGTAGGTTATAGTGGAGGAAAAGGAGAAAAATGAGAGAGAGGAAGGCCTCCAGGATCGCTGGGTCCTTCTCCTTCATGCGGGTCCCACTGACCTTGTAGATGTCAATAGTTATGCCTCCACATCGTGGTCCTATCCGTCACTAGCGCCATGCACAGGCGTCATCCACTGGTCATGGCACTCCACTCTATCCTGGTGGATGTCATGGTGAACTGACGCACCTGTTAGTGTTCGTACGAGGGTTAGGTAGAACAACACCGGTACGCCCGACGCTATTCTTGATGTGAATCCTTAGGCATGGCCCGTCATGGCCACGGGTTACATCAGGGTGTGCCTGTCTCTTCCTTGGTGTTAGAGTTTTGACCTAGGCCCATGCACTTGGACCTAGAGTGGTTGGCGGTGTTATGGGTCCTCATTGGGCGAGATAGAGCCCACACCCAAGGGGTCTAGCGAGGTGGAGCCTACAGTCTTGGGTCAGGTGAGGCGGAGCACAAACCCTAGGTTTGGGTGAGGCAAAACTCGCAGCCTCAGGGTTGGGCGAGGTGGAGATTGTGGCCTTAGGGTCGGGCAAGGTGGAGCCCACCCCCAGAGGTCGGGCAAGGCAGAGCCCGTGGACCTAGGGTTTGGTTGGAGCTATAGGCGTGCTCCTGACTGCTCGGTTGAATCAATATTGATGACCATTAGCTCCTCCTCTTCGGGTACCCTAGTATTGGTCCCCGACAGTATCCCCCGAGCCTATGGAGGAGTAGAAGACTCCTTTAGAGGCTTTTTTGAATAGGAGGACTCTGAGGGCCTTGGCCTTTTCTTGTCACCCACAGCATGTCCTGGGGACGATGATTCCCTTTCGTTGTGATCGGGCCTCTCGGGGGTATAGTCGTGAGATTTGGTCGGTTAGAAAAGGTCTTTCCTAATTTTGACCCCTACGGGGTCTATCGTTCTATGACCATGCATTCGGTCTCCTTGAGAGTCCAACTTTCCTTGAGCCCCCACACATAGCAGGGGTCTGGTCGAGGGTCGGCTCATCTTCATGATCGTCTTCCCTCAAGCATTTTTTCGATAAAAATGGAGGGGCTGAGCCATGCCATGATTTTCCTCTATGGACAAGCCATGGTGCTCAATGAGTTGTTAATAGGCTAGTCTAAGTGGGGCCCTAGCATCCCATTCATAGGGGTCTGGCTTGGGTTAGCTGGTGACCGACTCCAGATTCTCAGCGGTCAATCCATATAGTTTTCAGGTTCATTCGATCGGTCCTGAGTGCTCTCTGCCAACCTTCAAACTCCTGGGCTTAGATGGGCCATAGGAGCGTTTTTAGCTCCGTATCCCTCTTACATGTGATGGGTCATGGCCCGTTCAGGGAGGCAAAATGTTCAACGCATTTTTCGAGGGGACAACCATAGGTTGCGTGCTCACGCCCCATGACAAGACATGGTGATAGGTCGTGGTAGGCGCAGAGATCTAGGCGGGCGGTTGGTTTCCTCGTACCTGTTGCCCCTATAAAACCAAACAGTTAGCCCTCTAGGTTTCATACGCATGCCTGCATCCTGGCCTCCATAGCCACGCCACTATCACCAATGCTTAGGTTTCCTGCATCCGCATCTCCACCGCCATTAAGCTTGCATCCATCTGCTCCCACCTCCAATGGACCCATGGTGCCATTCCAACATCACCTTCCAGCGCATGGAGGACCTCGTTCATTGCGGTCTTCTCCGCGCATGGACCTCAGCCGAGGAGTGGTTGCTGCCTAGCGATGAGGGTTTGTTGTCACCACCCGATGGCTACATGGTGTCGTTCGCCCACTTCCATGAGCGTGGGCTTGCGACCCCTGCCCACAAATTCCTCCAGGGGCTACTGCACTTCTACAGGATTGAGCTGCAGCATCTCAATCCCAATGGGATCTAGCACATGGTGGTGTTTGTTGTGCTATGTGAAGGATTCCTAGGGTTTAGCCCCTACTTCGACTTGTGGAGGTAATTCTTCATCGTCAGCTTCAGAGGAAGAGGGAGAAGGGTGGCAAGCAGGAGCTGCACATGCCGATGGGGTGCGCTGACATCTAGCTTTGGAACAATTAGGTCGGCGAGTACCCATCCATGTGGTTCTTGACATCCAACAAGAGGTGGCACTCATAGTGGTTCTACCTCAAGAATGATGTCGCCGCCCCTCTGCCGCAGTTCATTGGGCGCCTGATCAAAGAGGCCCCGGAGTATTGGAGCAAGTGGGGCATGTTGGAAAAGGACAAGAAGAAGATCTGAGACCACATCGCTGCCATCCACATCCTAAAGGAGAACGGCCTGAAAGGGTTAGGGTCATTGGGACCTACCATGCGAGGAGGGTGGCACCGTTGATGATGTGCGCTCTCCCGCTATACGCGATGGTGTCTGAGGCGTCGTTCGACATAACGACGCTCACTGAGGGAACACTCCCCAACTCTGAGATCGTGCAATGCATCAAGGAGGTGATGGAGCCTTTGTGGGATGACGTGGGTGCCATCCTCAACTTTGTCTACCCGATGCTGGGGCATCCTCCGATGTGGCTAAAGCCAGGCTACGTCGTCTTTGTAAGTTTCTCTTTCACCTGCCTTCTCTTAAATTGATTTCCTGACCCTATGGGACTAACTTTGAGAGGGACAGGACCAGTCAAGGGACCTCATCCTCATGGATCACTCGGCTCTGCTACCGAGGGATTTAGCCATGAGGGCGGCGAATCATGCCAGGGCGAGCGGCTGAGGAAGGCGAATGAGGATAAGAAGAGGAAGAAGCAATAGAAGCTGTGGGCATGGGAACGACCGGAGGACATCAACAATGATGATGATGGTGATGACAATGAGGTGATGGAGGAAGAAGAAATGGTAGCCGACGATATCGAGTGGGACAACCTAGAGAACGAGGATGCGTTGACAGGTATCGGTTCATTCTTACATGCATCAGGACCCTTCCCGTCCCATGGAGGGGAGGGTACATCTGGAGAGCCAGCGGAGATAGGATGTACCATTGGCCTGCCCTAGGAGCCAACAAAGGTAGGCGGCTCTACCATCGCACCTGAGGTGCCAGCGGAGGTGGGTGGCCCCGCTGTCGCACCCCAAGAGCCAAGGGGAGTGGGGCGTTCCACCAACATGCCCTAGGAGCTACTCGGGGTGAGCCCCTCTGCCTAGGAGCAAGGGGTGGGCTCGAAGCAGCCTTGTTCCGACAACGTGGAGCAAGGGTCGGGGGCTTCATTCGCCAAACGCATCTACCACCTGACGGTGCCAAGGTGAGTTCTCGATTCCTCTATTTTTTCCTATTTTAGTCAGATTTCATTGTGACTTGTGTTTTTCATCCTTTTGCAGCATCAGCAGGCAGCGGAATCCCTTAGCACTGGTGCCAAAGAAGAGCATTGCCCTCCAATCAGAGTGGCAGCCATCGGCTGGTGTCGCACCCATTTTGGGTGGGAGCGGCGCTAGTGTGACCGCGCTGCTGGCCAGTTGGGCACCGCCCGTGGTGGCACCTGTTGCCTCGGTGGGATAGGCGGACATGGGTGTTCAAGGGTTGCCTTCAGACATTGTAGAGCAGCCAGTTATGGCCACAATATTGTTGCCAATGGTAGGGCAGATGGGGCTACCGACCGTGATTATGGCGCCGACCATGGCGGGCATGACACAACCGGTCATGACCCCACTGATACAGGTGGAGGTGGCGGCAACCGTGATAGATGGATCACAGCCGGGTGCGACTGTAGTGTTGCCCGAGACTTTGGCGCGACCCGTGCCATCGGTGGCCTAAGCGACAGCGCCTGGCATGGGCCGGACGGAGGGGGACATGGCTGAGGGGTCCCCGGGAGTCATGGTGCTAAGAGAGAGGTTTGTGCTCGCATCGCTGGCCCTTTTCATCACCAAAGGGGGTGTCCCGGTGGGAACAGCATGGCTTGGGGCTGGCATGGAGTCATCCCTGACCCTGACATTGGTGGGTAGCGGCTCACCCACACGGGGCGAGCCCCTGCTCCAGTGGACGGATCCATAGGATTCAGCATTGACACCTTTTACCCCTAACACCGCCATAGAGAGCATGGAGTGAGAGAGCCTTGACGTAGGTTTTAGGTCCATGCTCGAGGCCCTAGACCATGCCACGGGTGCATTGCGTGATGTTGTTGTTCCCTCCTATCGGGTATGGTTTGGTCCTGCTTCTTGCCTTTTTCTTTCTCTATATACTTTTTATATCCTAACCATCGTCTCCCTACAGTCCCTTATAGCTCATAGCCAGGGGAAATCTTGGTTCCTTCATCAACAGAAGGAAACCTAGGACCGCCTCATCGAGGAGGCACGGCTACGTGGGGAGGTGATAGCTCAGCTCACTATCGCCTAGCAGAGGGTGGTCGATCTGACTCCCCTTGCCAAGGAGGCAGCCAATCTTCGGTCATGGGTAGATGAGGCCTGTTGGGATGCTGATGAGGTTGAGAAGGCATTTGAGGCCCTATCGGCGAGGTCATGGAAGGATGATGAAGAAGCCGCTAGGGTCAAGAAGGTGTAGGATGAGTTGCTCCAGAAGGACACCAAAACCAGCCAACAAATCCTTGACCTTCTGAGCGAGGTTGAGAAAGAAAGGGATCTGAGGCTAGGGGCCAAGGAGAAGCTCATGGCCCTAGAGAAAAGGGCGAGCCTGGATGCCGTGATGGTCACTCGGCTGCACAAGGAGTGGGATGAGCTAATCCAAACCACGGAGAGGCTCCACTCGAAATGCGGCGCGGCTCGCCAGGAGCGTGACCAGGCTTTTTAAGAGCATGACCAAGCCTGCCAAGAGCACGATGACACATAGTAGAAAGTTAGCTCCTTCTAGGCCGAGCTCGAAAGGGAGATGACCCAGAAGTTGGAGGCCGAGAGCATTTCTATCGGACTGGCTGTGGATCTTGCCGAGGAAAGGAGAAAACTTCAGGCAGAGAGTGACGAGCTCGGTATCCTGAGCACCACCCTCAGAGTGGTCTGCGATGACCTTTAGGTGGTGTGGTCAGAGGGGACCAGCTCGCTCGTGGCTCGTGCCATCGAGATCATAGCCTAGGTGCGCCAGCTCAAGAGGAATGCCCTTCGCACTAGGGTCAATCAGTCCTTCACGATTGCTCATTCTCATTATGGGGACATCATCAATCTAGAGGCGATGAGTCATGGCTATGCGCCAGGTTATGAAGTCCATGAGCTGGAGGAGATGGAAATGGTAGTGGCCACCCTTTTGTAGGACCTGGCGGACAGGATAGAAGGCATAGTTCTCCCCTGAAGGGGCTAGTTAGTTAAATAGGTCGGGCGATCATTCTTGTAATAAGCGGACAAGTTCTGACCCTTGTGCTTTGTGTTAAACAAACTTGTTATTTTGTCTGAACAAATTTGTTCTTTCTTCCCTTTTGTGTGTAAAAAGGGGTTAATGCGTTTCGACCCTTCCTGTTGTTAAGACCGTAGAGCTCGAGGTGTGGGCGAGAAACTCTGATTATATTGGTAAGCAAGAGTGTCGTAGCCGCTAGGGCATAGGTTTCTTGCAGTCTGACCAGCCTTACTTAGTCGTTCGTTTCCATAAACCTTACCTTTAGGTTTTTAACATGAAGAAGGGGTCAGGCACAACGACTATTTCAGAAAGGGTATATATACTCTTATCAGCCCCTAAGTGAGGCCCGACCCCTTGCCATTGCCGAGGTCAGGTTTCACTAAAGATCGAGAGAGACGATAGCGAAACTAGCAGGAGAAAACGTCTCTTGTTTTAGAAACATTATCCTTAGTTTTTCGCATGTATCCCCTCCCTAGGATCTAAGCCATCGTTCTACGACCACGCATTTGGTCTCCTTGTGAGTCCAACTTTCCTCGAGCCCCCACGCATAGCGGGGTCCGGTCGAGGGTTGGCTCATCTTTGCGATCGTTACCCCGTTTGTGGTTTCCGCAACCGGAGGGGTTGAGCTAACATCACTTGCCTCGATGGCTCGAGTGACGCACTCAGTGAGCTCGCTAATGGGCATGTCCGAGTGGAATCTGGGTCCATCGTTCATGATGGGGTCGGCATAGCCCTCATATGGCATTCCACTACTCCTTAACCTGCCTCCCGATAGATGCTCGAGTCGTTCTAGAGACCGACTTAGGTGGCCCATTGACCTCCACTCGATGGAGATTCTGTGGGTATTGCCTGAGGTTAGGATCAAATGAGAAGGTCGAGATGACCCTATCTGCTTCTGAGTGGGTCGAGCAACGACCATTGGGGCTCATCTGCATTTTCTCCCCTGGCTCTGTTTGTCGTGAGGCGGCCTTGAGCCCATCGTGGGCTGGCCTTCAAACCTCAGCCAGTCAGATTCTTGAGTTTGGGTTGGGTGGCTCGATCCCCCAAGCCCCGTTGGGCTCGGTAGGGGTCGATCGAGTTTTATGCATCACCCCATCTGTGGTTTCCACAATCGAAGGGGCTAAGCTAACAACACTTGCCTTGATGGCTCGAGTGTCGTGCTCGGTGAGCTCGCTAACAGGCATGTCCGAGTGGAATCTAGGTCCGTCATTCATGACGGGGTCACCATAGCCCTCATGTGGCATTCCACTGCTCCTTAACCTGCCTCCTGGTAGATGCCCGAGTTGTTCTGGAGACCGACTTAGGTGGCACGTTGGCCTCCCCTCGATGGAGATTCTGTGGACATGGCTCGAGGTTAGGATCAAACAAGAAGGTCGAGATGACCCTATCCGCTTCTGAGCGGGTTGGGCAAAGGCCGCTAGGGCTCATATGTGTTTTCTCCCCTGGCTATGTTTGATGCAAGGCGGCCTCGAGCCCTTCGTGGGCCGGCCTTCAAACCTCGGTCAGTCACTGCTCATATTGAATGAGACGACTACCGCTTCGTGACATGACATGAAGCGTTGTGGTGCAATAATTGCATATGTGATGCTTGGATGTATGGGATGAATGTATGGATGAATGTATGAAAGCATGCATGAGAATGGATGAATGAATGATCATGCATGTAACACCTTTGGTGTTTTGACCTAGCACTAAAACTTGACATGTCATCATATGCATTGCAAAGCATTCATAAAGTAGAAAATTTTGAATGCATTCACTAAATAAGCTTTATTCCATAAGTTGTTATTCTATGTGTGATGTGATTCAAACTTTAAATAAAGATCATGACCACAAGGGTCAAATTTCATGTGATCATGTGAGGCCATGTGTCATTTGACTCAAATAACCCTAATGGGCCATGTTACTGGTCAAAAATCAAAATTAAAGTAAAAAGGTAAACAAATCAAATTTGAATTCAAATTCAAATCATAAAAGTCATTTTTGCCCCTTTTGACTAATTCAAAATCCATTTGGAATTTGGGGTTGTGGCAAAAAGCAAAGTTGAAGATTATTTTATAAGGATCAACTTTGGTATTCAAAGTTTTTCAAGTTTACATATAAAATTTGGAGTAATTTTGAAATGATTCAAATGCTCAAATGTACCCCAAATTCAAATTTCAAAATGGAGGCAGAATTTGAAAATATTCCTTGAAGCAAAGTTGTAGAGTTTGAAAAGTTGTGCAACTTTTATTTTTGGAGATTTTCAACTTCTTTAGAAAAATTGGGAGTAATTTGTAAAATGAACTCAGTGGCAAATCGGTAAATACTTCAAAAATCAAGTTAACAACAGGGCGCCACCGCCCCACCGCCGGCGTCCTTTCTCCGGCCTTCCAGGCGCGCTCGTGGCCACCCTCGGCTTCACGCTGGCACGGGATGCACGCTGCGTGTCGATTCTGCGTGCTCCTGGCCGCGCTATAAAGCTCAGATGGCGTCAATTGCTTTTCTCCCTTCCCTCTGTTTTCTCGCCGCCGCCGCCTCGACTCCGGCGAGCTCCTCTCACCTCCTCAGTGCAAGATAGCCCCGGAAAAGCCGTGTTCTAGTTCTGCCTACTCCTTGCACATCCAACCGAGCTGTCCACGTTCATCTTCCTCACGGCCGGTGACCTCGACCGAAACTCTGATTCACCGTGGCCAGCATCATCCAGTGAGCTGTTGCCCTTGCTTGTTGTCTCTACAGCCTCGTCTCGATGCTATAGTGCTTAATCCACTCTTGCTTGGTCGTTTTTCCCACTGCAGTCGCCGAAACGCCGTCGTCGACGAGGTCTGCTTCGCCGTGATCACTGTCACCGTCGAAACGCGTCACCATAGCTTCTCCGGCCTCGCTCGTTGCTTCAACACATTCGAGGTGAGCCACTGATGCTTCCTGAACTCTCTGTTTCACCATTACCGGCCTTGTTTCGCTAGCATAACGCTGCCGTGCCACCGTGTCCGCCATGGCCGGTGTCAGCCTTGTTCCGTGTCGTAATCACCCTCCGAAGTACCACAGATCGATGCGCCTAGTTCTTGTGAACATGTTGGTACTTTGGCCGTCGCTGTTGGGCTCACCGTCGGCGAGTTAGCGCCGGTCAGCGCCGTCGATGCCACGGTCAAAGCCAGAGGTTAGGGATGACATGTGGGGGCCGACTGTCAGTGAGAGAGAGAGAATAGTGTATTTTGATATTTTCAGATTTTGAATAGTGCTGAAACTTTGGGAATTTGTAGGAAAATTATCATAGCTCCAAAAATTCTGAACATTTGTGTGTAGCTTCTGTACATGTTCTAGTATGGTTTAAAAATATGAAACTTGAAATTTGAATAAATTTTTAATGTTCAAATATTCAGTCCATTAATTGATAAATGTAATTTCCATGATTTTTGTAGGCCACTGTATAATTCCAAAAATTATGAAATTTGTTTTGGTACACTAATTTGTCATGAGGAAGCTTACATAAAATTTTGAGGTCATTTGGAACAAGTTCATTTTTGGGCTTATTTCCAAATTAATTCAAAAATAAATAAAAGCAAACCCTAAGTGTTTGATTAGTGTTTGATCTTGTTTTGATCATGTTTTGTGACTAGTAGGGTTTCAAGATCAGTTTGGTCAAGTCACATGTGTGGTTCTTGATGGTAGAATTGCAAGTTGGTTTTGTTGGCTTGCAACCGTACCGTGAAAAAAATCAGTTGTATTCGGGGTGTTGTTATATTTCATGTACCATGACAGCATCATGTTTACATTATCATCATGTTAAAGCATATGTTATCATTTCATGTAGAATCCGAGAGTGAAACGATTCTAGTTGAGCAAGTTCTGGAAGAATCCTCGGTTGTCACAGGATTCGATAATTGTGGTACTGATCCAGAACCTGAGATCGTCAACGAAGGCAAGCCCCGGTTTATGCATTAAACCCTTACCTTGTTACTTTGAAAAGTTTATCACCTATGTTACTTATTGCATTAAGTTGATTAATTCAAATGTTACCGACTTGATGCATTGCCTACCTTGTTAATTGTTTATCATCCTTGAAGATGTTTTCATTTATAAAGGCGTAGAATGCTTAGTATGCTTTATGATAGGCTTTCAAAATAAAAGTTTTGATACAATCAAAGATGGCATACTGGCCAAAGAAACAAAGAAGGTTGAATGAACTAGAGACTAATCGGGTGACTTATCTTGAATGTTGGTTAATGTTGCCGACTATGTCGCTTAAAGGCCACTCATTGTGGATCTTCTGAACAAGACACTTTATAGTACTGGTCACATACTCCGGTAAGCCTACTTTGGCTAATCCGATATTAAGACGAATGCCCACGCACTGGGAGTGGAGAGATGGTAGGAGTAGCGTGTACCCTCATGGCTAGAATGTGGCCGGATTTGAGGTGTGCTGTGCTCTCGGGTGGCGTGGAGATGGCTTAGTATAGGAGGATCCGGTAGCGAGGTTGATATATGTAAGATTTAGTTCTACATATGTCGTGTGATAAGGAATCCCCAGTTGGGACTTGAATCAATTCAAATTGCCGGTGCTCCACGGATATGGAGACTCGATTCATTATAGAAGCAATGTAGGACTGGTGAATTACTAAAATATGAGAAAAGAATGGAATGAGAAGGAATGGAATATGGGAAATGTACATTTAGATGAGATAATGAACTAAAAGGACTTAGGGGTAAAACTTGAAAATAGGATAATAATAGTAAGCTTTTGGCAAAGAACTTTGAATCTTGCTACATCCTTACTTTGCCCCAACCCCTGCATCTCTAAAAGTTTTACACCCCCTTTACATCGGGTTAGTCTTGTTGAGTACTTTGTACTCAGGGTTTGTTAACCCTTGTTGCAGGTGAGTCGCATGCGTAGGCTTGTTTTGGTCCCTGCTGCATGTCCGTGTTTGAAGTCAATGACGATGAGGAGTGATGAATGGCCTTTGGACAAGGCACTAGTTTGTATGATAAATAATGTTAATGTAATATTATCCCGCTACTATGGTTGTATGACACTTATGGTATTGTAAGTTTGAAAACAACTGGTTTGTAAACTATGTTATCTTAAGACTTCCGCTATCTTTTACTCTGATGTATATATTTGAATAAACTGTTGTAATCTGCAATGTCTATGATTGGGATCCTGTTCGAAAAAGAATCATGGATGATTCAGGTTTCCCGAGGACACCCGACAGACCTGTTAAGTTGTTGGGAACTCGTGTACGCTATCAAAGGTCTGTTGAGACAACGATAGATGCCCGTGGGCCCAATTTCTCAAGAGGTTCTGCCACAATGCACTGGAAAAGCAGAACGAGGGTTGCTAAATTTACCTTGATGGCTTGAGTGACGGGTTCAAGGAGCTCTTATCGGATATGTCCAAGTGGAATCTGGTCTGTTGTCCATGACAGAGTTGGCATAACCCGCATGGGGCCTCCCACTACTCCTTACCTGTCTCTCGGTAGTGGCCCGAGCCATCCGATCAACTTGGGTGACCTACTGCCCTCTCCTCGATGGAGATTCTATAGGTGGGCCCCTCCAAACCCTTCTTGGGAAGGTGAAGGCTAAAGCTTAGAGTGTGGGCAACTAACTCTGATCACGCTGGTGAGCAAAAACATCGTAGCCGCTGGGGCCTAGGTTTCTTGTGGTCCGACCAATTTTACTCAATGTTTGTTTCCGCAAACCTTGCCTCTAGTTCTTTAATGTGAAAAGGGTTAGGCACGGAGAATGTCTACCGAATAGACATACTCTTACCAGCCCTCGAGTGAGGACTGACCCCTAGCCATTGCTGGGGTTGGGCATCACTTAGAGATCATGGAGTCAATAGCGAAACCAATAGGAGAAGATGTGCGTAAATTAAGGGTGACCCATCTCTCGGCAGTGGCCTGAGCCGTTCGATCGACTTGGGTGACCTGCTGGCCTCTCCTTGATGGAGATTCCATAGGTGGGCCCCTCCAAACCCTTCCTGGGAAGGAGGAGGCTAAGGCTCAGAGTGAGGGCAACTAACTCTAACCACGCTAGTGAGCAAAAACATCGTTGTCACTACGGCGTAGGTTTCTTGACGTCCGACTAGTTTTTCTCAGCGTTTGTTTCCACAAACCTTGCCTCTAGTTTTTTAATGTGAAAAAGGGTCAGGCATAGAGAATGTCTACTGAATAGACATACTCTTACTAGCCCTCAAGTGAGGACTGACCCTTGGCCATTGCTGGGGTCGAGCGTGACTTAGAGATCGTGGAGTTGATAGCGAAACCAATTGGAGAAGACGTGCATAAATTAAGGGTGACATGTCTCCTGGCAGCCACCCGAGCCATCTAATTGACTTGGGTGACCCGCTAGCATAGGTCTTACCTTGATGGCTCAAGTGACGAGTTCAGGGAGCTCTTACCGGATATGTTCGAGTGGAATTTGGGTCTATCGTTTGTGATGGGGTTGGCATAACTTGCATGGGGCATCCTACTGCTCCTTGCCCGTCTCTCGATAGTGGCCCAAGCCGTCTAACCGACCTAGGTGACCTGCTGGCATAGGACTTTCCTACGGAGATAGAGGATGATTTCATCCTCCCCAAAAATTTAGTTAGGCAGATAAGCCAGACGGCGAACTCGTAACAAGTGAACAAGCTCTTAAATTTCATCATGGCCAAATAGATTTTTATCCCTTCTCCCCTTTTTGTATAAAAAGGTTAATGTATTCTGACCCTTTCCGTCCTTATGGTTGTAAAGCCCGGGGTGCAGGTGAACAAGCTCTGATCACACTGGTGAGAAAAAATGCTGTAGCCGCTGGGGGCGTAGGTTTGTTGCAGTCCGACCAGTTTTACTCAGCATCTGTTTCTATAACCATTGCTTTTGGGTTTTAACATGAGAAAGGGTCAGGTGTAGAGAATGTCTACTAGATGGATATACTCTTAGATGTGTACTGACTCTTTTCGTAGTTAAGGCTAGAAAGCTTGTGGTGCCAAAAAAACTCTAATCACGTAGGTGAGCAAAAACGTCGTAGCCGCTGGGGCGTAGGTTTCTTGCAGTTCGACCAGTTTTACTCAGCATCTATTTCCTCAACCCTTGCTTTTGGGTCTTAACGTGAGAAAGGGTCGAGCATAGAGAATGTCCATCAGATAGATATGCTCATATCAGCCCCCGAGTGAGTCCCGACCCCCTACCATTACTGCGATCGAGTGTCACTAAAGATCAGGGAGTTGGTAGAGAAACTGATAAGAGAAAGTGTGCGTATATTAAGGGTAAAAACGATGTAGTTGTTCGATGTTCTAGGCATTGATGAAGGCTTCGCCGTCGATGGTCTTGAGCTTGTAGGTGCTTGGTCAAAGCACCTCTGTGATGACATACGGTCCCTCCCATGGCGGAGAGAGCTTGTGGTAGTTCTTGTTGCTCTAGACGAGGCAGAGTACCAGGTCCCAACGTTAAATGCCTGACCCCGCACTCGATGGCTGTGGTACCAGCATAATGCTTGCTGGTACTTGGCCGAGCAAAGGAGGGCAACGTCGTGCGCTTCATCTAACTGGTCCATGGCATCCTCGAGGGATGCCTCGGCTCCCTATTCATCGTACACCCTAACCTCGGTGCTCCATAATCGAGGTCGGTCGAGAGGATAGCCTCAGAACCATAGACCATGAAGAATGGTGTGTAGCTGGTGGCCCAGCACGGGGTCGTCCTCTGGCTCTAGAGCACCATGGGAAGCTTTGTGACCCATCGTCCGCCAAACTTGTTCAACCGGTGGAAGATCCTAGGCTTGAGGCCTTATAGGACCATGTCATTTGCCCGCTTGACCTACCCGTTCGTGCGGGGGTGCGCCACGGCGGCCCAATCGACGTAGATGTGGTATTCATCGCAGAATCAGAGGAACTTCTTTTTAATGAAAGATGTGCCATTGTCTGTGATGATAGAGTCTAGGACCCCAAAGTGATGGATGATGTCGAGGAAGAACAACACAGCTTGTTTAGACTTGATCGCTAAGATTGGTCAAGCCTCTATCCACTTTGTAAATTTGTCTATGGTGACAAGCAAGTGCGTATAGCCTCGAGTGCCCTCTTGAGAGGTCTGACCAGATCGAGCCCCTAGACCATGAATGGCCACATGATGGGGATCGTTCGGAGTGCTTGGGTGGTAGGTGGGTCTACTGAGCATAGTATTGACACCCTCGCAGGTGTGCATGATATGTTTAGCATCAACTATCGCAGTTGGCTAGTAGAAGCCTCGCCGGAACGCATTTCTAACCAAGGTTCTAGGCACGGCATGGTGACCGTAGACCCCATTGTGGATGTCGCTCAGCAACCACTTCCCTTGTTCAATGGGGATGCAGCGCTGTAGAATTCTAGTGTGGCTTCGCCTGTAGAGCTCGCCCTCAATAAGGATAAAGGACTTGGTGTGACACGCTAGCCGCTGAGCCTCTGTTTTGTCCATCAGCAGTGCCTCACGGAGGAGGTAGTCGAGGTAAGGCGTCCTCCAGTCAGCCAGAGGGTCGAACTCTGTCGCTGGATCCTTATTAAGCTCCATGACTTTGGGGTCAGATGGAGTCGACGGTTGGTTAGCCCCCGAGCCTAGGGCAGATTACCGGTCATTGGCCTATTCCTACTCCTTGTAGTGGACCGAGGGCTTGTACTGATTGATGGTGAGGACGCTTGTTAGCATTGGCTCTTGGTTAGATGTTGTTTTTGCCAGTGCATCAGTCGCCTCATTGAGATGCCTCGGGATGTGATTGAGCTCAAGACCGTCAAACTTGTCCTCCAGCTGGTAGACCTATTGGCAATATGCAGCCATCTTGGTGTTGTGGTAGCTTGATTCCTTCATGACTTGGTCGATGATCAGCTGGGAGTCACCCCGAACATCGACCTATCGGATACCCAGCTTGACGATGATGCGTAGGCCATTGATGAGCGCCTCATACTCGGCCACATTGTTGGAGGAGGGAAAATGGATGTGAACCATGTACCTCATGCATATCCCGAGGGGCAAAACAAAGACCAGCCCAATGCCGGTGCCTTTCTTCATTAGAGATCCATCGAAGTACATCATCTAGTACTCTTGGTCGATGACTGCTGGTGGCATTTGGACCTTGGTCCACTCTGCAACAAAATTAGCCAACACTTGGGACTTGATGGCCATCCAAGGGGCATACGAAATGCCTTGATCCATCAACTCGAGTGCCCACTTCGTGATTCTTCCTATGGCATCCTAGTTTTGGGTGACCTCACCGAGGGGAAAGGATGTCACGACTGTCACCGGATGCAACTCAAAGTAGTGACATAACTTCCTCTTAGCGATGAGGACAACATACATGAGTTTTTGGATTGGGGGTAGCGAGTCTTAGAATCAGACAAGACCTCGCTAATGAAGTACACATGATGCTGCACTTTGAGGGCGTGTCCCTCTTCTTCTAGCTCCACTACCAGGGCGGCACTGACCACTTGTGTGGTGGCCGCAATGTAGAGCAGAAGCGGTTCCCCATCGGTCGGAGGGATTAGGATCGAGGCCTTCATCAGAAGCTGCTTGACCATGTCAAGTGCCTCCTAGGCCTCGGGAGTCCATTCGAAACAATCGGCCTTCTTCAGGAGCCTATAGAGGGGAGACCTCATTCGTCGAAGTGTGAGATAAAGCAGTTGAGCGCGACAAGGCACCCTGTAACTCGTTGTACCCCCTTTATGTTCTAAATCGGGCCCATCCTCATGATGGCCAAGATCTTCTCTTAGTTGGCTTCGATGCCACACTCGGAGATGATAAAACATAGCAGCATACCCCTTGGGACCCCAAAAATGCACTTCTCGGGGTTGAGCTTAATGATGTTTGCTCAGAGTTTTGCGAAGGTTTGCTCTAGGTCGGCTACGTCCTGGTCAGCCATTTGGACTTAACCACAATGTCATCCATGTAGGCCTCAATGGTTCGCCCGATGAGGTCCCCAAAACATTTGAGCATACAATGCTGGTATGTAGCCCTCGCATTTTTTAGACCGAACGGCATCGTCACATAGCAGAACGATCTGAATGGGGTGATGAAAGATGTTGCGAGCTGGTCAGACTCTTTCATCGTGATTTGATGGTACCTAGAGTATGCATCAAGGAAGCAAAGGGTGTCGCACCCTAAGGTTGAGTCGACTACTTGGTCTTTGCGTGGCAAAGGAAATGGATCCTTTGGACATATTTTGTTGAGACACATGTAGTCAACACACATTCTCCATATCCCACTCTTTTTTCATACCAAAATGGGATTGGCTAACCACTCAGGGTGGTATACTTCCTTGATGAACCCAGCCGCCAAAAGCTTCGTAATCTCCTCGCCGATGGCCCTACGTGTCGTAGAACCGACCAATTTATAAGAATACAAGTACAATGGCAATCCGCAAGCGGTCGCACTGTTATACTTGAACCCATATAAACCCGGTAGTCCGTCGAGTACCACGACGGGTCTCGATAAACGATTTACAACAACCAAGATCGTACAGGATTCAACATACATGCCACATATTACATAAAGTTCACAGATACTTTTTATCATCAGAGTACGAATAAAAGTTATTACACACCGAGTTTGATAAATAAAGCGGAAGCAAATAAGTTCAAAGATAAAGTTTCCAACATAGTTTGATACAGTGCCAAACCAGATCACGGTCCACAAAAGCAAGGATAGGAATTACTAAGGAAGCCTGCCCAAGGCTTACTCCTCATCCACGGTGGGATAGAAGCAACTCTTGCAATAACCATGATACACAGTGCCATCTGCAACAATGGGAAAATAAACCCTGAGTACGAGAAGGTACTCAGCTAGACTTACCCGTCATGAACCAGAAATAAAATGACTCCAAGGATTATGCAAGGCTGTATAAGTGGACATAACTTGGCAACATTTTGCGAAAAAGGCAATTACCCGTTGTACAATTATGATTCCGTTCTCAAGTTAATTATAACTATCCATTTCTAGATTAGCAACTATCCTGTGCCAAACATGTGGTATATCATTTAGAATCATACAATAGTAACCATAGCAGGTATTGTAATTCCATATTCATCTGAACCATCATATTTCATAACACAGTTACTACGATGTTGGAGCTAGCCAAGTTTCTCACTATCCGGGAGAGACGGCGATTCGAATCGATTTCAACCAGCTGGGAATTTATTCCTAACACAAACCCAGATCTACCAGCCACGATAGTCTTAGGTCACCTTTGGTACAACTCCGGTACACATTTCGCGGGTTCGTACTGCGCCGCACAATCTGGAACACCAGATGCCAGGATGCTCAGGCCAAGCCTACCCTTGGGCTCAGTCTGATCGTTCCCCGGAAGGAGAGCACAACAGAACGGTTACCGGCCTGAGTTGAATTACTCGGCTTCGCGGTCGGATTGAGTTATCCGGCTAGCTAAGTGAGAGGCATGCGTTCAATCTTGTCAGAAGTTCCAACAACGGTACGGTCCTTGATCGACACAGATGGGGATAGATCCACACCCAAGACCTCCATGTCTTGTTGCTTTTCTATCGACATCCCGCCCGGTCTCCATTTACATTAACCATGGTTCTTTTCCACGATAACAATTATAACCAACCGTGCTCTGGTATCCACCTATTTCTCACAGGTGACAGGAAATCACCCGACTTCTACCGGTCTAAGCATGGCTAAGCATATATTCGATCCTGGACCTATACCGGTTAAAGATGTGATATCTGGACAAGGAATGTACATGCATCAAGTGGTTTCATTCAACTCTTATAACCTAATGCATCAATCATAAATACGTAATTAAACATTTGTAAATTACTGGGAGACTTATAATGCTCCGGGGCTTGCCTCGCAGAAAGGAAGTAGGGTGATGGTCAGGACACTCCGGAAGCTCTTCAGGGTTCTGCTCCACGCCTTCGGGAGCTGCGGCTTGCGGATCCTCCTGCGGGTTCCCTTCCTCTGCTTCTTCGAATTCCAGCAACGTGATCTCTTCCTCTGATCCTAGATGCATGAGTATGGCATAAGTATTACGAATGCATATATGTTAACAAGTGCATCATGTTTATTGAGTAGGTGCATATCTCTTCTTGGTTATTTAATTATCTACTTCCATAATGCATCGATTATACCAGAAAATAGCAGTTACTTGTTCCACTCATAACAGAAGTTCTACAAATCCAAATCCAGTGATCTTGGACTTTCTGGAAAGCTTATCAAATTCCTTACAACTTTGTTATTAACCATTTTTACAGTACACCTCAGTTTCAACATGCAACTCATCACACTCTAGAATCAGTCTGGAAACTATTTAACATGCAATATAAAGTAATAATACTCCTACTTCATGTAATCATTCAAAATTTGATAACTTAACATCTACCAACAGTGTAGGCATACCAAACACATTTTAGATAATATAATGGTGAAGCCCAAACTATTTATTAAATTGCCTTTATTATTTAATT
The DNA here is from genome assembly GCF_019320115.1 of Miscanthus floridulus. Taxonomy (NCBI): domain Eukaryota; kingdom Viridiplantae; phylum Streptophyta; class Magnoliopsida; order Poales; family Poaceae; genus Miscanthus; species Miscanthus floridulus. The sequence continues at coordinate 106,106,583 of NC_089597.1, read as the reverse complement.
TAGATATCTAGGTTAAATAATAAATATATATCAGATTTGCTTAATAAATTCTCAAAAATTTACAGAGTCTTACTAATGCTATCAAAGGACTACTATAAAAATTTCATGTCATTTTACTAAGTAGAACATTCGATACAAAAATGATAAGGAAGCAAGGCTTGAAATAGCATAAATGGAAAATCCTATTGAAAAGTGTCAAGCAACAGATTTCTTATTTTTCTTAACATCCATATGGTACTAGTATTACCTCCAACAAATTTCATGAATTTTGGACTCATAAATAATTTATAAAAATTCATGCAAGGATTGACTAGCCATAAAAGAAAAATCTATAATTATAATTCTACACATGCACTGGTCTTCAAATTTTTACCCAAGCTCATATATGCTAAGACTAGCTTACCACAAAATTTTCATAATTTTTGGAGCACAGGAAATCTAGATATAAAATAAACAAATTTAAATGCATTCAAAAACACATTTCAAATCCTGATTTAAATCTCCAGAAATTTCTACTGTTGAAACCAAGAACATATTTTTCTTAAATACTTCACTTCCTAATGAACACTACCAAATTTATTTCACAAATTTTGAAGCTACCTAGCTCAACTTATCAAATTTCCAAAGTGGCACATGAAACATGAACAAATGAACTAGCCCACTTCACTTCTGTCGCTGACAGGCGGGACCCCACTGTCAGCCGGCCCTACCCACCAGTGAGACGAAAACAGGGCACGGCGCCGCGACGGCGCGGGGGCGGTGCTAGCTCACCGGCGGTGACCCTTTTGGCGACAAAACCTGGACTACCGTGATCTCCTTGACCTAGGGTACGTGTGTAGCTATCTAGGTGGGCGGATGACCGACGCGAAGTACGGCGGTGACGGCCATGGCGGCTCAGCGGAGTTGGACAGCGGCGCTACACCGGCAGAGGCCATGGAGATGTAGAAACAAGCTTGGACGTGCATCTACACACTACGACGAAGCTACCGCACCCACTATTACTGCTAGAGGTGGTCGGAGATGCCCCGGCCACGGCGAGCGCGCGCTCTAGCGAGGCGCTAGTGATGGCGGCGGCGATGGAAACGGCCAAAGGGGCCCTCACCTTGGCTCCAATGCGACTGCGAAGGGGTCAAGTAGGTAGGTCGAAGCACGACGCGTCTACGGTTGCAAGAAATGGCGCGACGGTTGGCTGGCGAAGGAGCTGCGCGGCGACGATGGCTACGGCGGAGCTGCTGGAGCTCGGCGGCTGTGCTTGCGGTGAAGAAGGAGGCGGAAATGTGATACTGGAGGCGTGGCTGAGTGCGGGCGGTGCTGGGGACTTGAAGGCGCGCGTCTGCCTGCCTTGGCCGCGCTGGGCAGAGCGCCGGCGACGCGCGGCCAGCCGCGACGTCCATGCGGCGCGTGGACTCTGCTCCGGTCGGCCACTGAAGAACGGTGGTTCAGTTCGTCAGTCGCCCGAGCAGTGCCTGACAGCGTGTTTTGGCGACACTTTTCCAGCGAATCCGTCGCTCCAATGTGCAAACACTTTAAACCAAAATGATAGACCAAAGTACCAGCTACAACTTTCGTTCAAGGATCATGCTCCAATTCTCAACAGAAACGGAGTAAAATCATGATCAAGTTCGGCTTGTCAGGCTGACAGTGAACCACGACTTAGAAATTTTCGTTAAGTGTTGAAAACAGTTATTTGTTGATTTTTGTGGGACCCATTCAAGCATGTTAGAAGCTAAATCAGTCCATGACATAAAAATAAAAGTTGTTCCTGATGTCAAACCCTACAACTTTGCTTTAGTGAACTCCTCCAGGCAAGGTCTGTAACATCTAGTTCCAAATTGGTCAAACATGTCACATTTATAAGATGAAACACATCAAAGCATGGCTTAATGACCTATTTACCCTTAACCATGAATATCAAAGTTGTTTATAATGATACTCTAAACATGTTTAAGCAATTTGCAAGGTCATTTAATCATTTCACGTAGTAGTCACTCATAGAGCTAGTTAGGGCAATCACATGAAACATGACTTAAAGGCTCGATTATGAAAAGTGATTTTCATGAACAGTGCTCTAATTGCTAACCCAATTGTGGTTACATGTTTTTGTGATTCACTTCTACCAAGTACATGTTTTCATTCATGATCAGTTGCATAAGTACAAAGAAACATGCAATAACAAGCAACGTTGCATATGTTTAAATTCAATGTTTCAATTGTAAATGCTTGTTTATGAATGCTTGATGATCATGCTCATGTTATGCAAGGCTAACACCCGAGGTGTTACAGCCCCTCCCCTTATAAAAATCTCGTCCCGAGATTTGCAAGACCTACCATTCTTGGAAAAAGGCGGGATAAACTTCTTGCAGATAATCTTCTCTTTCCCACGTAGCATCTTGTTCACTATGATTGTTCCACACCACCTTATAGAACTTAATAATCTTACTCCTTGTTACTCTCTCTATCTCCTCTAATACTCGAATTGGCTTTTCTTCATAGGTCAAATCCGATTGAAGCTGCACGTTGGTGGGTGCAATAGCTTCTTCCGGTACTCGAAGACATTTCTTTAGCTAAGAAACATGGAACACATCAAAGATTGCACTCATCTCTGGTGGTAGTTGTAGCTTATACGCAACATTTCCTTTTTGTTCCAAAATTTTGTATGGCCCTACATATCTTGGTGAAAGTTTCTTTTTCATCCCAAATCTTTTCACACCTTTCATGGGTGATACTCTCAAGTATACATAGTCACCCACTTCAAAAGTTAGTGGTCTTCTTCTTCTATCGGCATAACTCTTCTGTCTTGATTGAGCTGCCTTCATGTGTTGTTGGATGATACGTACTTGCTCTTTGGCTTCATTGACAAAATCAATACCAAAGTATCTCCTTTCACCGGGCTCAATCCAATTCAATGGAGTTCTGCACTTTCTGCCATACAAGGCTTCAAATGGAGTCATTTTGATACTCGCTTGATAACTGTTGTTATAGGAGAATTCAGCTAAAGGTAACCATTTCTCCCATGAACCTTTTGAAGATATAACACAAGCCCTAAGTAAATCTTCTAGGATTTGGTTCACTCGCTCTGTCTGTCCTGAAGTTTGCGGATGATAAGCTGAACTTCTGATTAGCTTGGTTCCCAAAGCTTGGTGTAAGTGCTCCCAGAAACGAGCTATGAACTGTGGTCCTCTATCTGAGATTATGGTCCTGGGTACTCCATGCAATCTCACGATCTGGGATACATATATCTCAGTGTATTTCCCCGCGTGATATGTTGTGTGAACTGGTACAAAATGTGCTGACTTGGTGAGACGATCAACAATGACCCAGATTGAATCGTGACCTTGTGGAGTTGTTGGAAGGCATGTGATAAAGTCCATACTGATCTCCTCCCTTTTCCATCCTGGAATAGGCAGTGGCTGAAGTAATCCAGCGGTTTTCATATGGACGGCTTTCACTCTACTGCAGTTGTCACACCTAGCAACATAGGCTACGATCTCTTTCTTCATCTTAGTCCACCAAAAACGAGTTCTTAGATCTTGATACATTTTACTACTACCCGGGTGGATAGACAATTTGGATGAGTGAGCTTCTTCTAAAATTTGATTCCTTAGCTCACGGTCTTTCGGCACCACTAGTCGGTCCTCAAATCATAATACACCTCTTTCGTCCAATCTAAAATGTTTGGTTTCTTGCTTTTGCATTTTTCTCTTGATGTGACTTATTCCTACATCTGTCTGCTGTAGCTCTATGATTTTGCCCTCAAGCGAACAACTGATTGTGATATTGTGTAGTACAGCAGGATGTAGCAAGTTGAATCTCTCTTCCAATAGCGCTTCCACAGTGTTGCAATGGGACTTTCGACTAAGTGCATCGGCTACTACATTAGCTTTACCCGGATGGTAATGCACTTCCAAATTATAGTCCTTAATCAATTCCAACCATCTACGTTGTCTCATGTTCAGTTCTGGCTGGGTAAAGATATACTTGAGGCTTTTGTGGTCAGTATAGATATGACATACATTGCCCAACAAGTAATGTCTCCATATCTTTAATGCATGGACAACGGCTGCAAGTTCCAAATCATGTGTAGGGTAGTTGACTTCATGTTTTCTCAATTGCCGAGAGGCATATGCAATTACTCTCCCTTCTTGCATAAGTACACATCCCAAACCTATTCCTGATGCATCACAAAATACATCAAAAGGCTTTTCAATGTCTGGTTGTGCTAGCACAGGTGCGGTAGTCAACAAAGTTCTGAGGGTGTGAAAAGCTGTTTCACATTCTGATGTCCACTTGTACTTCTCATCTTTCTGAAGTAGTCTGGTCATAGGCTTAGCTATCTTTGAGAAATCTGCAATAAATCGACGATAGTATCCTGCCAACCCTAGAAAACTCCGAACTTCATGCACCGAAGTTGGGGCTTTCCAATCCATGACCTCTTGTACTTTTGATGGGTCTACTGAGATTCCATCTCTTGATAAAATGTGACCTAAGAAAGGTACTTTGCTCATCCAAAATTCACATTTGCTAAACTTGGCATATAGCTTATGCTCCCTCAGTCTGGATAGGACAATCCTCAGATGCTCTTCATGATCTGACTCATTTTCTGAATAAATCAATATGTCATCGATAAACACAACCACGAACTTATCAAGTTCGGGCATGAATACCGAGTTCATTAGGTACATGAAATAGGCTGGAGCATTTGTTAGTCTGAAAGACATAACCAAATACTCGTATAAGCCGTACCTAGTAGAGAAAGCAGTTTTAGGTATATCCTCCGGTCTGATCTTTATCTGATGGTAACCTGATCTCAAGTCAATTTTGGAGAATACCTTTGCCTTAGCTAGCTGATCGAACAAGATGTCGATGCGAGGTAACGGATACTTGTTCTTGATGGTCACAGCATTGAGTGGTCTGTAATCTACACACATTCTCAGTGACTTATCCTTCTTTTTCACAAACAATGCTGGACATCCCCATGGAGATGAGCTAGGTTGGATAAGACCTTTGTCCAATAGATCTTGCAATTGAACCTTGAGTTCTGCTAACTCATTGGGTGGCATTCTATAGGGCCTTCTGGATATGGGTGCGGTACCTAGCACTAATTCAATCTTAAATTCCACGTCCCTATCTGGCGGTAGACCTGGTAATTCCTCTGGAAATACATCCGGAAACTCACAAACCACGGGAATATCACATATGGTGGTGGCTTGGATAGCATAGGCTAAATGTTGGGGTCTGAATTCGCGGGAGAGTGGAACTAGAAAAGCATTCCCTCCCATGGGTTCTCTCAACATGATAGTACGGGTGCTAGTGTCAATAAGAGCACCATGATACTTCATCCAATTCATGCCTAAGATTACACTTATCGACAACCCCGGCAATATTATCAAATCTGTTGTGTACTCCCTCCCTTGTATCAAGATGAGTACATTTTTTACTATCTTTTTGGTAGTAACAGTTCCCCCTGCTGAACTTATGTTAAAACCTCCTTTACTTACTTCAATTATTTCTTGATCATGTCTAGATGCAAATGCTTGACTCATAAATGAATGAGAAGCTCCCGAATCAAATAAAACAACAGTGGGATGCTTGTTGACAAGAAACATACCAGCCGTGACAACTTCTCCGGCGGGCACTTCCTCCACAGCGGTATAATGCACTTGTCCCGGACGTGCCCTGGCATTCACCTGCCTCTGATTGTTCTGATTTGGGTTGCTATTCCTCTTGGGGTGGGGGCACTCCTTGGACCAATGACCCAGTTGGTTGCAGTTGAAACATGATTGATTACTTCTGAATCCTGTGGAGCTGTCCTGATTGCCATTTCCTTTTGGTAAGGCAATAGTGAACGCCTTACGGAATGGTTTCTGTGGCCTATTATTCTGAGCTTTCGGTGGTGGAGGCCTGAACTTGGGTGCAGGTGGACGGAATTGTGGCCTAGCTGTGACAGGCGCTTTCGACTGGAAAGATCCGGATGCACCAGCCTCATATGCCCTCTTGCGACCTTTAGCAACTGCATGCATGTTGTTGTGGTTTTCTTGGGTCAAGGCATCACTAATAAACTCATTGTACGTGGCACATCGAGAATTTGCCATAGTCTTCATTAATTTGGTACCCAACCCTCGCTTGAAACTCTCAATCTTTTTCTCTTCAGTATCCACGAAACTTGGAGCATATCTTGACAAGTTGTTGAATGCGTGCATATATTCTGTGAGTGACTTTGTTCCCTGAGTGAGCCTCATAAATTCTGCTACTTTCATGTGCATCAGGCCCGAGGGAATATGGTGTCCCCTAAAAGCCAGCTTGAATTGATCCCAGGTCACTCTCGCATTAGCAGGCAGAGACGACAGGAAGTGCGTCCACCAGATTCCTGCTGGTCCTTGCAATTGATGAGAAGCATATTCTGCTTTCAGGTGCTCTGTGACCCTTAGCAGACGAAATTTCTGCTCGATGGTATTCAGCCACTCATCGGCCTACAGTGGTTCCTCAGCCACCTTGAAGATCGGTGGCTTTGTGTCTAGAAACTCCTTGAATGAACTATGCTGATTTGGCTCGGCCCTGGTTGCTGTGGGTGGCCACGAGCAGTGTTTTGCGCGATAAGGCGCAAGGCTTCTTCCATTGTCCTCTGGCTCCCCAGGAACTGGGCAAAGAACTCCTAAGCAGACAGCGGCGGTGGTGGGGGTAAGTCATCACCATTGCCATCCTGGCTGCTACTAGCTCCTGCACGGGTGCGCGTCATCTATGAATTTACAACAATAAGCGATTATTGGTTGATGTCAAGAGATTGTAGATGAATTAGGTACTCATGCCAAACTGAAATTACTAGAGAAAATTCTCAAAATCACAATAAAAACAGAGGCATAACAATTCATTCTCGCAACATGACATCACCAATTTGACCACTTATCGTGCTCATAACGCATGCAAATTTAAAGCGTGATTACCGACAAAGAACTGGAATTGCATTGACGTTCATCCAAACATGCGATTAACATTACATGATAGTCTGGTTACTAATGCCAACTTCAAACTACAGGTCCATTACATAAATAAAGGTGATACATTAGTCCTTCCACTAAATGCGAAACGATCTAATCCTCATCATGATCACTATCGAGGTCAGACGCAGAATCATCTCCTTCCTCAGGTTCTACTTCTTCTTCAGGCTCCACTTCTTCTTCACCTTCCTCGTACCCTTCTAGATCCATTTCTATGACTCTAGGTGGGACATAAGGGTGGAGCTGATTGTTCAGTAGATGAACCTCTTCATGCAGATTATCGTTGTATTCTTCCGCATTGGCCAGCTGCTGCACTAGTTCAAACTGTCGAGCTCTCAGGACATCTTCCCTGGACCAGGCTGCATTTCGCTAGTGAGTTAACTGAGTCATCTCTTCAGTGAGCCTCTCAATCTCAGCATCGTGCTCCCTCTGAAGCTAACGTCGGTCCTCACGAGCATGACCAAGAGCACCAGATACACGTCTGAGGCTACCTTCAACTCCATCCAACACTCTCATCATTGCGAACATGGTGCTCATGGAAGGGTTATCGCTGTTCTGCCCTTCTGCTGCACCAATCTCCAAAGATCTTCCTCTTGCCTGCTACCATGAGTCAGTGGAGGGGTTGCCCCTCGGAAACACTCCAACCAAAGCGGCTGCCAGTTCTTGAGGAAAACAATCCATGATATTCCTCAAGATCCCAAAGGCTGCCCTGCCAGCTGCTTCTTCAGCCGTCCTACCAGTTGACTCATAACACCAGCCTGTCCACTCAGAATCGTCACCTCGGGGATGAACAACGGCCTCCACAGTAACTAAGAGACCTTCTCCCAACCGCTCATTCACCCAGAAGTAGCGGGGTTCCATTCCATCAGGATAACCTACATAGCTGAGCACTCTCCACAAGAGTGTAGGCATCCCAAACTCTCCAAGGAACATGTGACGTTGACGGGTACGTGGAGCAAGCTGACGGCTAGGAGCTCTGCCTCCGGTGGACTTGCGAGCAGTCTGCTTGGTGCGTGCCATCTGCACCATTAACATGTACCCCTTGGTGAGACAATGCCATAATGGATAAGAGTTACATAACCGAGTAAGAATTTTATAAGGGGAGGAACAATGTAATTATGTGAATGGTAATTTAACATGATGCATGCTCATGCTGTACGTCCTTACAAACTTAGGAAAAAAATTTGTTTCTAACGGTAGACACGGTGGCATACATACGTTCTCTCATAAATAGCGTAACTAGTCGAGCTACACGTTTCGTTGTTAGTGTACCTGCATAAAATTTCATTTCAGCCCTAAACCCATATTGAAATATGCAGAATGTAATTGTAAATACTTTCATATATGTATACCCATACATATACTTCCGTATCAATCTATCCGATAAGAATTTAAACCCACAATTAAATACGTACCATATACACATGTAAGCATGCATACATAGCCGTACCAAAGCTAACTCTTCCCGACCGCACGCTCACATCTTGCGGTCATACACTCATCTTACCTTGGCGTAGAGGCATTTGATCCATACATTACCACTCAAGTGAATGGCATCCATACTATAGCACGCCGTATGGACGACGAAGTAAAAACCCCCATGTTAGTACTTAAATAGCCACCTAATAGTCCTTAATTTGGGCATAAGGAAAGTGATCATTGGCACACTTTAGATTTCAAATACCTATTATATAACTAATAGTTGCTAGAGAAGGGCTTTTGGAAAACAAAAACTTTTGTTTTTAAATACACTTGTGACAATTAACGTTGAATCTTGCTCTGATGCCAGCTGTCGCAGAACCGACCAATTTATAAGAATACAAGTACAATGGCAATCCGCAAGCGGTCGCACTGTTATACTTGAACCCATATAAACCTGGTAGTCCGTCGAGTACCACGACGGGTCTCGATAAACGATTTACAACAACCAAGATCGTACATGATTCAACATACATGCCACATATTACATAAAGTTCACAGATACTTTTCATCATCAGAGTACGAATAAAAGTTATTACACACCGAGTTTGATAAATAAAGCGGAAGCAAATAAGTTCAAAGATAAAGTTTCCAACATAGTTTGATACAGTGCCAAACCAGATCACGGTCCACAAAAGCAAGGATAGCAATTACTAAGGAAGCCTGCCCAAGGCTTACTCCTCATCCACGGCGGGATAGAAGCAACTCTTGCAATAACCATGATACACAGTGCCATCTGCAACAATGGGAAAATAAACCCTGAGTACGAGAAGGTACTCAGCTAGACTTACCCATCATGAACTAGAAATAAAATGACTCCAAGGATTATGCAAGGCTATATAAGTGGACGTAACTTGGCAACATTTTGCGAAAAAGGCAATTACCCGTTGTACAATTATGATTCCGTTCTCAAGTTAATTATAACTATCCATTTCTAGATTAGCAACTATCTTGTGCCAAACATGTGGTATATCATTTAGAATCATACAATAGTAACCATAGCAGGTATTGTAATTCCATATTCATCTGAACCATCATATTTCATAACACAGTTACTACGATGTTGGAGCTAGCCAAGTTTCTCACTATCCAGGAGAGACGGCGATTCGAATCGATTTCAACCAGCTGGGAATTTATTCCTAACACAAACCCAGATCTACCAGCCACGATAGTCTTAGGTCACCTTTGGTACAACTCCGGTACACATTTCGCGGGTCCGTACTGCGCCGCACAATCTGGAACACCAGATGCCAGGATGCTCAGGCCAAGCCTGCCCTTGGGCTTAGTCTGATCGTTCCCCGAAAGGAGCGCACAACAGAATGGTTCCCGGCCTGAGTTGAATTACTCGGCTTCGCGGTCGGAACGAGTTATCCGGCCAGCTAAGTGAGAGGCATGCGTTCAATCTTGTCAGAAGTTCCAACAACGGTACGGTCCTTGATCGACACAGACGGGGATAGATCCACACCCAAGACCTCCATGTCTTGTTGCTTTTCTATCGACATCCCGCCCGGTCTCCATTTACATTAACCATGGTTCTTTTCCACGATAACAATTATAACCAACCGTGCTCCGGTATCCACCTATTTCTCGTAGGTGACAGGAAATCACCCGACTTCTACCGGTCTAAGCATGGCTAAGCATATATTTGATCCTGGACCTATACCGGTTAAAGATGTGATATCTGGACAAGGAATGTACATACATCAAGTGGTTTCATTCAACTCTTATAACCTAATGCATCAATCATAAATACGTAATTAAATATTTGTAAATTACTGGGAGACTTATAATGCTCCGGGGCTTGCCTCGCAGAAAGGAAGTAGGGCGATGGTCAGGACACTCCGGAAGCTCTTCAGGGTTCTGCTCCACGCCTTCGGGAGCTGCGGCTTGCGGATCCTCCTGCGGGTTCCCTTCCTCTGCTTCTTCGAATTCCAGCAACGTGATCTCTTCCTCCGATCCTAGATGCATGAGTATGGCATAAGTATTACGAATGCATATATGTTAACAAGTGCATCATGTTTATTGAGTAGGTGCATATCTCTTCTTGGTTATTTAATTATCTACTTCCATAATGCATCGATTATACCAGAAAATAGCAGTTAATTGTTCCACTCATAACGGAAGTTCTACAAATCCAAATCCAGTGATCTTGGACTTTCTGGAAAGCTTATCAAATTCCTTACAACTTTGTTATTAACCATTTTTATAGTACACCTCAGTTTCAATATGCAACTCATCACACTCTAGAATCAGTCCGGAAACTATTTAACATGCTATATAAAGTAATGATACTCCTACTTCATGTAATCATTCAAAATTTGATAACTTAACATCTACCAACAGTGTAGGCATACCAAACACATTTTAGATAATATAATGGTGAAGCCCAAACTATTTATTAAATTGCCTTTATTATTTAATTTAGATATCTAGGTTAAATAATAAATATATATCAGATGTGCTTAATAAATTCTCAAAAATTTACAGAGTCTTACTAATGCTATCAAAGGACTACTATAAAAATTTCATGTCATTTTACTAAGTAGAACATTCGATACAAAAATGATAAGGAAGCAAGGCTTGAAATAGCATAAATGGAAAATCCTATTGAAAAGTGTCAAGCAACAGATTTTTTATTTTTCTTAACATCCATATGGTACTAGTATTACCTCCAACAAATTTCATGAATTTTGGACTCATAAATAATTTATAAAAATTCATGCAAGGATTGACTAGCCATAAAATAAAAATCTATAATTATAATTCTACACATGCACTGGTCTTCAAATTTTTACCCAAGCTCATATATGCTAAGACTAGCTTACCACAAAAATTTCATAATTTTTGGAGCACAGGAACTCTAGATATAAAATAAACAAATTTAAATGCATTCAAAAACACATTTCAAATCCTGATTTAAATCTCCAGAAATTTCTACTGTTGAAACCAAGAACATATTTTTCTTAAATACTTCACTTCCTAATGAACAGTACCAAATTTATTTCACAAATTTTGAAGCTACCTAGCTCAACTTATCAAATTTCCAAAGTGGCACATGAAACATGAACAAATGAACTAGCCCACTTCACTTCTGTCGTTGACAGGCGGGACCCCACTGTCAGCCGGCCCTACCCACCAGTGAGATGAAAACAGGGCACGGCGCCGCGACGGCGCGGGGGCGGTGCTAGCTCACCGGCGGTGACCCTTTTGGCGACGAAACCTGGACTACCGTGATCTCCTTGACCTAGGGTACGCGTGTAGCTATCTTGGTGGGCGGATGACCGACGCGAAGTACGGCGGCGACGGCCATGGTGGCTCAGCGGAGTTGGACAGCGGCGCTACGCCGGCAGAGGCCATGGAGATGCAGAAACAAGCTTGGACGTGCATCTACACACTACGACGAAGCTACCGCACCCACTATTACTGCTAGAGGTGGTCGGAGATGCCCCGGCCACGACGAGCGCGCGCTCCGGCGAGGCGCTAGTGATGGCGGCGGCGACGGAAACGGCCAAAGGGGCCCTCACCTTGGCTCCAATGCGACTACAAAGGGGTCAAGTAGGTAGGTTGAAGCACGACGCGTCTACGGTTGCAAGAAATGGCGCGACGGTTAGCTGGCGAAGGAGCTGCGCGGCGGCGATGGCTACGGCGGAGCTGCTGGAGCTCGGCGGCTGTGCTTGCGGTGAAGAAGGAGGCGGAAATGTGATACTGGAGGCGTGGCTGAGTGCGGGCGGTGCTAGGGACTTGAAGGCGCGCGTCTGCCTGCCTTGGCCGCGCTGGGCAGAGCGCCGGCGACGCGTGGCCAGCCGCGATGTCCACGCGGCACGCGGACTCTGCTCCGGTCGGCCACTGAAGAACGGCGGTTCAGTTCGTCAGTCGCCCGAGCAGTGCCTGACAGCGCATTTTGGCGACACTTTTCCAGCGAATCCGTCGCTCCAACGTGCAAACACTTTAAACCAAAATGATAAACCAAAGTACCAGCTACAACTTTCGTTCAAGGATCATGCTCCAATTCTCAATAGAAACGGAGTAAAATCATGATCAAGTTCGGCTTGTCAGGCTGACAGTGAACCACGACTTAGAAATTTTCGTTAAGTGTTGAAAACAGTTATTTGTTGATTTTTGTGGGACCCATTCAAGCATGTTAGAAGCTAAATCAGTCCATGACATAAAAATAAAAGTTGTTCCTGATGTCAAACCCTACAACTTTGCTTTAGTGAACTCCTCCATGCAAGGTCTCTAACATCTAGTTCCAAATTGGTCAAATATGTCACATTTAAAAGATGAAACACATCAAAGCATGGCTTAATGACCTATTTACCCTTAACCATGAATATCAAAGTTGTTTATAATGATACTCTAAACATGTTTAAGCAATTTGTAAGGTCATTTAATCATTTCACATAGTAGTCACTCATAGAGCTAGTTAGGGCAATCACATGAAACATGACTTAAAGGCTCGATTATGAAAAGTGATTTTCATGAACAGTGCTCTAATTGCTAACCCAATTGTGGTTACATGTTTTTGTGATTCACTTCTACCAAGTACATGTTTTCATTCATGATCAGTTGCATAAGTACAAAGAAACATGCAATAACAAGCAACGTTGCATATGTTTAAATTCAATGTTTCAATTGTAAATGCTTGTTTATGAATGCTTGATGATCATGCTCATGTTATGCAAGTCAAGTTATGCAAGGCTAACACCCGAGGTGTTACACTACGCTTCTCCCCCATCAAAGCAACATAGGCGCTACTTCACCAGCGTGGAGCCTAGCCTAATCTTCAAGGCATGCTCAATGACTTCTCTCAGAATGCCTGGCATGTCTGAGGGTTTCCACCCAAAGATGTCTCTATTGGCAAGCAGGAAGTCGACAAGCACGCTTTCCTATTTGTAGGAAAGCATGGTGCCTATGCACACCACTTTGCCCTTGGAGCCACTAGGGTCTATGAGCACCTCCTTGGCACCCTCTACAGGCTCAAAAGACCCGACCGACCGCTTGGGTCTGGTGCTTCTTTGGCGACCTCCTTCCTAATGGCTACAAGCTCCTTGGAGGCTCCGATGGTGATGACTCCACATAGTCCTAGCATCTTTAGCTTCAGATAGGTGTAGTTGGGGACGGCCATGAACTTCGCGTAGCTTGGACGTCCTAGGATGGCATGGTGGGTTCTGTGGAACCCGACCACCTTTGTCGGGGACCTAATACCGGGGTACCCCAGAAGGTGGAACCAATAACCACCGAATGTTAAAAACTTTTGGACGCATAAGAGCACTATTTTGTCTCTTGTTCGAATGACAAGAGTTTGGTTCTGCCTCGCCCGATGCCTTGTGAGATAGCTCTGCCTCTCCCGAGGGCTCAGGGTTAGTCTCCGTCTCGCCCGACGCCTTTGGGGCGAGCTCGGTCTCGCCCGAGGGTCGAGGGATAGACTCCGACTCGCCCAACGCCTTTGGGTGGCGATGCCTCGCCCAAGGGCTTAGGGCTAGTCTCCGTCTCGCCCGACGCCTTTAGGGCGGGCTCGGCCTCGCCCGAGGGCTGAGGGATAGATTCCGCCTCGCCCGACCTCGGAGGGGCAGGGTCGGTCTCGCCCAAGAGATAGGGATTGGTATCCGTTTCACCCGACGACAAGGAACGAGCCTCACCCTATTCCATATCTAAAGACTGGATTCATCTTACCTGACCACTTCTCCTCGTTCCCTCAAGATGATAGGGACAGGGCAAGACAAGACGTTCGGGTCAACCGTGGCTCCAAGAACCATACCCTGCGCCCTGGCAGGAAAAGTACTGCCAGGAGATGACGGGACAGGTGCTTTAGACCCTTCTAGGCGCCGCAGGGCCCGAAAGGTTGTATAGGTGCATGCTCCTCACCCTATAGAGTTGTAGGCGCCGCCTTCAGCCCTGGGACATGGAACCCGATGAAGATATACGACAATCGCTACGCTCCAGAAGAAGATTTACTATCTCCACGAACGACGGGTATTCCGTCACCACGCTATGGATCCGAGGGAGCAGCGCCCGCTTCCCGACCCCTTAGGACCGCCAAGTCAGAAGGTCTAGACCACGGCGTTACTCCGGACCCTGACCCCTTGTCCCTCCGACGAAGACTCACAGGAACCAGAAGGCGTGCGGAGCAAGGCTAGGAAAGGCCAATAAGTCAAAACCACTGTACTATAGCCCATACCCTATGTAGGGCAGCATTCTATAATCAACCTGACATTCTACAGAGACATCAACAGTGTTGTAGGCACTTATCTTCCTTAGCACTCATCAGAATGAAGGACCAAGCCGAGTAGACGTGAGCCACAAGATTAGATAAAGCCCTCATCCTTGTAAAGCCAGCCCCTTCATCTATAAAAGGGGATGCGCTTCTCCCATAAAGGAAGGCCCAAAAACAACAAGACAACGCACACATACGCACAGTCAAGCTGCAACGAAGCTCTTGACCTCTTTTCAACCTTTCCATCAGAGACTTGGGACCAGTCCCTCTCTCGATCATTTGTACCCCTTACTACAAACCGTTCACGGTGCTAATAACACAAGTAGGAACAAACTGGACGTAGGGACATTCGGCCCGAACCAGTATAAATCTTGTGTCCTTTAGCGCACCATCCGAGCCTAACGCGCATTACTATAAATTTACTTGCCGGTGCTTGTACGAAACACCGACAGTTGGCGCGCCAGGTAGGGGGCTTTGCGCGTTCTAGAAAAGGCCTCGGATGGCCACCCACACAATCAGCTAGGCCCTAGGCGCACACGTGCGTTTCGGCGACCTAGATTTCATCATCTCACTAGGAGGAGAGCTGGCGCTCACTCATGCAGCCGCCCCATCTCTCCCTTCCATCAACCTCAGCCGTCTTAGGCTTGAGGGCCCGCTGGGCAACTCCCTTGGAGTCCAGTCATCAAGAAAGGCCTCTCACAATGCCACCCTATGTCCGGGAGGGTCCGCACAGAGTGCCCCGATGGCGTTTCCGTTCGGTCTCCGCAACGCTGCGGCGACCGCTGGCCGCCTTTAGGCGCTACGTATGGTTTAGTCACCCATGAACATCGAGTTCATGGGGGCGATTGAGCATGATACGGAGACCCTCTACGGGCTCCTCAATGAGGAGCCAGGATCATTCTCTAGCTCGGATTCCAGTAGGGGGAGCCATCACCCTTCCCAGGAATGCTTCATGACACAGACCCCCGAGGGTCACGTTGAAATTGTCTCCAGGGAAGAGGTCACCCCTACGAACAACCCTGATAGCAAATCCGGGGAAGAGACGGCACCCCCATCTCGCCTGAGGATGGAACAGCTGAGGGCCCATTAGCAAGAGATCGATGAGGCCGGGCAAGGGCTCGTCCGGGAATACACGGACATCAATCACGAGATTCAGCGCCGCAAAGACGGGGGGCGCGCGCGCGCCACGGCCCGCACCGTACATCAAAGGATCCTCATCGACGATGGGACCCTTCCTCACTTTGCCTGAGCCAGCCAGAACATCGCCGTAGCAACCGCCTTGCTGCATGGCCTTTTGGAGGCCGCGACGTCCGAGGATCGCCGCGCTCGCCGAGAAATTCGCACGTTGCTCGAGCGTGCAACGGCGCAGTAGGTAGAAAGTTCATTGTCTCGATGACACGAACCCGACACCAGCCAGCGCACGCCCTCAGTGCGTCCCACCAAGGACGTGTTCGTTCACCAAACACCGCCAGCCGGTAGACAGCCCTCCGTCGTCCTAGTACATCAACGCCTCGGCCATGGCCATGACGTACACAACATCATCGACACTCGGAGACGTGCCCACGATGACGATGGAGAAGCAGCACACCGCGGCTATCATCCCCGACGTGGCAGACGCTACGACAGCAACGAGGACCAAAGCCCAAGCCCCGGCCTGCCAGGCCCTCAGGCCTTCGGCCGACACATCCTCAACGCTACATTCCCCCTAAGGTATTGACCGCCTACCAACATCCCTAAATATTCTGGCAAAACAAATCCCGGGCTTTGGCTCAAAGACTATCAGCTTGCATGTCAGGCCGGTGGAGCGAGTGATGACAATTTCATTATTCGCAATCTTCCGCTGTTCTTGGCCGATTCGGTGCGAGCATGGCTGGAGCACCTACCGTCCAATGCTATTCAGAGTTGGGTGGATCTGACGGAGATCTTCGTGGGCAACTTCCAGGGCACGTACAAATGCCCTGGAAACCCATGGGACCTCAAAAACTGCTGCCAGAAGGCCGATGAAACCCTTCGTGGGTACATTCAGCGCTTCTCTCAATAGTGCAACGAGCTCCCTAACGTCGCCAACACCGACGTGATAGGAGCCTTTCTGTCCGGAACAACCTACGAATCCCTGGTCCACAAGTTAGGACGCAGGGGCCCGCAAACTACCAAGGAACTCCTGGACATCGCAACTAGTCATGCCTCTAGAGAGGAGGCGGTCAGAGCCATCTTTGATCGCTCCGATGGAAAGATGAGGCGGGACGAGGACGCCGGCGAAGGCGCCTCCAACCGTCCTGCCAAAAAGAAAAATAAGAAGCAACGGCGCGACAACTCGCTCGTGGCCGCTACCGACCGCAAAGGTGGTCGGAAGCCCGTGGAAGGCACTCCGAACCACTTCAAGAAAATGCTCGAGGGGCCATGCCCAAACCATGCCTTCCCGGCCAAGCATCTATACAAGGATTGCGGCCTCATGCGCAAATACTTGGCCGGGGCCTCAACAAAGGGGAGCAGGGGAAGGAACCTGTTCCCACCACAGACGACGCAGAGGAGAAGAATGACGCCTTCCCAACGCCGACCGGTGCCCTCATGATCTTCGGAGGATCAACGGTCTACGACTCCAAGCATCGCCAGAACCTCGCACGCCGCGAGGTCTATACAGCCAGACTAGCCACGCCAGCCTTTCTTCGGTGGTCGGAATCCGCCATAACCTTCGACCGGACCAACCATCCGGATGCCATCCCACATCCGGGAAGGTACCCACTTGTCATCGATCCAATCGTCGGACCTAAGCGGCTCACGAAAGTACTGATGGATGGAGGCAGCGGCCTCAACATCATGTACGCCAAGACGCTGGACGAGATGGGCGTCGATCGAACAAACCTCTGCCCCATCCGAGCGCCTTTCCATGGCATCGTGCCTGGTAGGCAGGCTATGCCCCTGGGGCAGATCGATCTGCCTATCACTTTCGGGGATCGGTCCAATTACCGGACTAAGACCCTCACCTTTGACGTAGTGGGGTTCCCGGGGACTTTCCACGCCATCTTGGGACGACCATGCTACGCGAAGTTCATGGCCGTCCCCAATTATACGTACCTTAAGCTGAAGATGCCGGGTCCCCGTGGGGTCATCACCATCGGCACCTCCTTCCAGCGCGCTTACGAGTGCGAAGTCGAATGCTGTGGACACGCATCCGCAGTCATTGCCTCCGAAGAGCTCACCACCCTTAGGGAAGAGGTCGTTGAAGAGGCACCCAACACGAAGAAATCAACCGAGTCGTTCGAATCAGCAGAAGGCTCCAGGGAGGTCCTCTTGGACCCCAGCAGCTCCGAGGGCAAAAAAGTCTGTATCAGGACCGCGCTCTCCTCCGAATAGGAAAGCGCGCTCGTCGACTTCCTCCACGACAACAAAGACATCTTTGCGTGGAAACCCTCGGATATGCCAGGCATCCCGAGGGAGGTCACCGAGCATACTCTCCAGATCCTCCCGAGCTCCAAGCCGGTGAAGCAACGCCTACGCCGCTTCGACGAGGAGAAACGCAGGGCCATCGGCGAAGAGATAGCCAAACTGCTGGCCGCAGGATTCATTAAGGAGGTATACCACCCAGAGTGGTTAGCAAATCCCGTTCTTGTGCGAAAAAAGAGCGGGAAATGGAGAATGTGTGTCGATTATACCGGCCTCAATAAAGCGTGTCCAAAGGATCCGTTTCCTTTGCCACGAATAGACCAAATAGTCGATTCCACCTCGGGGTGCGAAACCCTCTGCTTCCTTGACACATACTCTGGCTACCATCAAATCACGATGAAAGAGTCCGACCAGCTCGCGACATCTTTTATCACCCCCTTCGGATCGTTTTGCTTCCTTGACACGTTTCAATGCCATTTGGTTTGAAGAATGCTAGGGCAACGTACCAGCGCTGTATGCTCAATTACTTCGGAGACCTCATCGGGCGAACCATTGAGGCCTATGTCGATGACATCGTAGTCAAAACCAAACGAGCTAACCACCTTATCGCCAACCTTGAGCAAACCTTTGCGAAACTCCAGGAAAACGGCATCAAACTCAATCCTGAAAAATGTGTTTTTGGGGTCCTGAGGGGCATGCTGCTCGGCTTCATCGTCTCCGAGCGTGGCATCAAAGCCAACCCGGAGAAGATATCAGCCATCACAAGGATGGGCCCGATCCAAAACATAAAGGGGGTTTAGCGGATCACAGGGTGCCTCGCCACCCTCAGCCGATTCATTTCACACCTCGGCAAACGAGGACTCCCCCTTTATCGACTCCTAAAGAAAGCTGACCGCTTCAAGTGGACGGCCGAGGCTCAGGAGGCGCTTGACATGGTTAAGCGATTTCTAACTAAACCACCGGTCTTAGTTCCTCCATGCAACGGAGAAACCGTCCTACTATATATATCGGCCACCACCCAAGTTGTTAGCTCCGCCTTAGTAGTAGAGTGAGAGGAAGAGGGGCATGCCTTCAGGGTGCAGCGCCCTGTGTATTTCATCAGCGAGGTGTTATCCGACTCTAAAACCCGCTACTCCCAAATCCAGAAACTCCTCTACGCCATCCTCATCACCAAAAGGAAGCTACGCTACTACTTTGAGTCACACCCCGTGATAGTATTGACGTCGTTCCCCCTCAGCGAGGTTGTCCATAGCCATGACGCTATGAGAAGAACCACAAAGTGGGCACTCGAGCTGATGGATCAGGGCATTTCCTATGCTCCCTGAACAGCGATCAAATCTCAGGTACTAGCTGATTTCATCGCGGAGTGGACCGAGGTCCAGATGCCACCAGCAGCCATCGATCAAGAGTACTGGATAATGTACTTCGATGGATCGCTGATGAAGAAGGGCACCAGAGTAGGACTAGTCTTTGTATCTCCCCTCGGGGTCCACATGAGGTACATGGTTCGGCTCCATTTCCCCTCATCAAACAATACTGCAGAATACGAAGCGCTCATCAACGGCCTACGAATCGCCATCAAGCTGGGCATCCGACGCCTCAACGTCAGGGGCGACTCTCAGCTGGTCGTCAACCAGGTCATGAAAGAGTCATGCTGCCACGACGCCAAGATGGAGGCATACTGTCAAGAAGTCCGACGGCTAGAGGACAAATTCGACGGCCTCGAACTCAATCACATCCCCAGGTGCCTCAATGAAGCAGCCGACACGCTCGCAAAAGCAGCATCTGGCCGAGAGCCAGTCCCAACTGGCGTCTTTGCCAGTGACCAACACAAACCCTCGATACGCTACGCGGGGTCAGAACAAGCCAATGATGGCCCTTCTAGTCTGACCCCAGGGGTCGATCCGCCAACTGCTCCGCCCGACCTCGAGGTCATGGAGCTTGAAGAGGACCCAGCAGTGGAGTCTGACCCTCCCAATGACTGGAGAATGCTTTACCTTGACTACCTCCTCCATGACACACTACCGGCAGACAAGACGGAAGCCCGATGGCTCGCACGACGTGCCAAGTCCTTCATTCTTGTAGAAGGCGAACTCTACAAATGGAGTCACAGCAGGATTTTGCAACTCTGTATCCCTGGCGAACAGGGAAAACTCCTGCTGAGCGACATCCATGGTGGAGTCTGCGGTCATCATGCCGCACCAAGAACGTTGGTTGGGAATGCATTCCGACAAGGTTTCTACTGGCCCACCACAGTAGCCGATGCCGAGCAAATTGTACGCACCTGCGAAGGGTGCCAGTACTACGCTCGGCAAACACACCTCCTGGCCTAGGCTCTCCAGATGATCCCCATCACGTGGCCCTTCGCGGTCTGGGGGCTCGACTTGGTTGGGCCACTCAAAAAGGTGCCCAGGGGCTTTACCCACCTGCTTGTCACCATGGACAAGTTTACAAAATGGATTGAAGCTCAACCAATATCCACGATCAAATCCGAGCAAGCCATGATGTTCTTTCTCGACATCATCCATTGCTTTGGAGTACCGAACTCCATCATCACAGACAATGGCACGTAGTTCACCGGTAGGAAATTCATTTGATTCTGTGATGAACAACACATCCGGATCGATTGGGCAGCCGTCGCACACCCCGGATGAACGGGCAGGTCGAGCGCGTGAACGGCATGCTCCTTCAAGGCCTCAAACCCAGAATTTTCAACCGATTGAACAAATTCGGCGCACACTGGCTAGCTGAGCTCTCAGCCATACTCTGGAGCCTAAGGACAACTCCTAGCCGGGCCACCGGCTACACACCTTTCTTCATGGTCTATGGTTCCGAGGCCGTTCTCCCAATGGACCTCGACTACGGAGCACCAAGAATCAGAGCATACAACGAACAGGGGGCCGAAGCATTTCACCAAGATGCCATGGACCAGCTAGATGAAGCCCGCGACATTGCCCTCCTCCGTTCGGCTAAGTACCAGTAGGCATTGCGACGGTACCACAGCCGACGGGTGCGGGGTTGAGCCTTCAACGTCGGAGACCTTGTCCTCCATCTTGTGCAGAGCAACAAGGACCGCCACAAACTCTCCCCGCCCTAGGAAGGGCCCTACGTCGTCGCGGAAGTACTTCGCCCAGGCGCCTACCAGTTGAAAACCATCAACGGCGAGGTCTTCACCAACGCCTGGAACATCGAGCAGCTACGTCGTTTCTATCCTTAAAATAAGCTTACACTCTTCCTTATCAGATTTTGTCATAACAAAACCCCGATCCTTAGTGACTTCCGACCCCTGAAAATCGCGAGGGGTCAGACCTCACTCGGGGGCTGGCATGTGATCGTAACATATGACATATGTAATACAAGTATTACGCTTGCAAAAAACCTCCTATGTTATATTTACAAACATTCTCTAAGTTTTCCATTCGCCTCACAAACGAGTCCCAAGGGCTAAGACTTTGGGAACCAATTCTGAATACAACTAGTAGGACTGCGAGACACCCACGCCCCAGTGGCTGCAACCTCTTTGCTCACCAGTTCAATCAGAATTAGTTCACCCACGTTCCTAGCTTCTTATGACTTAGACCATGAGAAGGGTCGAAAAGCACTAAAATCATTCCTACAGAAAGGAGAAAGATAAAAAAAAATTGCTTGCCATAAGCAAAGGATGTAATTTTGTTCATTTTTTGCACAAATTCGTCACTTACAAAGCGATTTCATTACAAAAAGGAACAATACACTTATAAATTCATAGGACTGTTTACTCGGGGGCTTCCCCACAAAGTTATTTCATTACAGTCTTTGCTTAGCTCTACTACAAGTACTACTGCGGTCGCCGTGCCACGCTCTCCATCGGCGACGCCCGGGGCATGTACATGGGCCAGCTCGTCTACTGCAGTCACCATGCCACGCTCTCCATCGGCGACATCCCGATATCCCGCCACTTTGCAGGATCCTTGAAGGCGCCGCCATCTGCAACGCCTCCGCCGGGGCGTCCGTGGACTACGCCATCGTCATCAACCGCAACCTCGATAGTGACGCCTCCACTAGGGCATCCAGGGACTACGCCATCATCCCCAGCCATAACCCTGACAATGGCGTATGGGCAGGAAATGCCTCCCGCCAAAGGAGGAGCACAGCGGACGACGGTGTAGTCGACCACGTACGACGCCTCCTAGCATCCCTTCTCCTTCGGCAGTAGTGACTCCTCAGCAAGGGCGGCATACACCATCTCATCTACGTTGGATGATCTCTGGCTCGACATCATGCTCTAGATTCACGAGTGGATTTGTGAGTTTTCTCTCTCTCTGGCATTACTCTTCCTCACTCAGGAACCGTTGCGACGCACGGATGCATTCGGCGGAAAGGAAGAAGAAGGAGAGATAGCGGCTCAAAGGTAGAAGATGAGGTGGGATGAGAACTCCCCGCCCCCTCCCTATTTAAAGAAGAGCCACTGCAGCTAAGGAAAGGCGAAAGGTTGGACGAAAAACCCTCTCCCTTCTCCTCTTTAAATACAAAATCAATGCTGATTGATACCTGAGGGGACGCGCCAAAACTGACGGGACGCGCCCCGGTCGATGAGGCGTCCTCCCCGGTCAAACTAAACACTGCCTGGGTATGGCCCGCCACTGACCCGCACCGGCCGCGACAATTAAGGCGCCCACATAGGCAGACAACCCTTCGCCTCCCCATGCAGGACCACGGGACGATCCGACGGCGCGACCTTTTTGGATCTCCTAGGCCGGCCATTCGGCCCAGAAGAGACGACGAACGAACGTCCAAAGAAAGATAAGCATCTCAGCTTTCTTACTTTATGCGTTAAAATTCATTCTCGAGCTTCCGACCCCGTCAAACGGCGGGAACACGAACATCACTCGGGGGCTGCCGAGGATGTCTAACAGTCTAGACATCCTCCCCACCCGACCCCCTCCGTACACTTGAAACTAAGGATGCGAAATACGGGCATAAAACTTTGAGTAAAAACTGGACAAACTAGCAGACCCTACGCCTCGATAGCTACGGTGTTTCTGTTCACCAGAAAAACCATGCTCAACGCCCCTTGCGTCTTCGGCTTCAACGTTTGCCTTCTCAAGAAGGGTTCGGAGGGGTCCACCTACAGAGTCTCTCCCAAAGGAGAAGCTGTCAGGCTGCCCAAGTTAATTAAACGGCTCGGATCGCCACCGAGATACGAAAAACAAAGAATAGCAATTCTTATGTAGGTTACTCCAACCTCATCGCGAACATCAGGGTCCGAACCCTGCACGGACACATTTGGTAGGAGCTTTTCGTCACTCATACCACCACGGTAACGTTACCGACCCCGCCTTCATTTCGATTATATTATACATATGCAAAACATCCCAACGCTTCGTGTTGCATCACGAAACGGCCATCGCCTCATTCGATATAGGCGACCACAGTCCGAGGTTCGAAGGTCGGTCCGCGAAGGGCTCGAGGCCGCCTCATGCCGAACAAAGCTAGGGAGAGATAACTGAGACAAGCCCCAGCGGCCCTGCCCGACCCCGCTTAGAAGCGGACAGGGACGTCTCGACCTTTTCTCATTTGATTCTAACCCCGAGCCAAACCCACAGAATCTCCATCGAGGAGGGGCCATCGGGCCGCCTGAGCCTATCGAACGGCTCGAGCATCTTCCGGGAGGCGGGTTAAGAAGTTGTGGAGTGCCACCAGAGGGCTCTGCCGACCCCGTCAGCAAATGATGGACCCGGATTCCACACGAATGTACCCGTTAGTGAGCTCATTGAGCACGATACTCGAGCCGTCGAGGCAAGTGTCGTTTACTTAGCCCCTCCGATTACGAAAATCGAGGATGGGGTAACACGCAAATTACGGCCGATCCCTATCAGACCCTAACAAGGCCCGGGGGCTCGAGCCAATCAATACAGGGACACAAGTTTGAAGGTCCCACCTTGCCGAGCCCATAGAATCCCCAGTTGGGGATTTCTGTTGGAAGACAGGGCGGGGAATATTGCAATGTCATCCAAGGACTTCGTCGACCTTGTCACCAAAACCACAGTTCCGATCACCAGTAACCCCCGACCCCAGCAAATGCAGGGGGTCAAACCTTACTCAGGGGCTGGTTAAGGTACGGCTACCTCCTTTCTTTCTTTCGAAACAATCTCCACGCATCATGACCAGCGGCATAATTCAGGGGAACAGATTGGTAAGATCGCAAAAAATCAAACAAAATGAAATTATGACGCAAAATCATGAAACCGCGTCCAGACTCAAAAAATACCGACACTTGTCCACATATTACATATAAGTTGTTCTCAAAATTGTTCGACTAATTACTCCCGCGGAGGGAGAACCATCTCTTTCAGATTGTCTGCCAGGTTTTTCGCAAGGGGAGCAACCATCTCCTCCATTTCCTCTAGCTCTTCATCCTCATAGGTGGACGGGAAGCCTTCACTCATCACCTTCAGGTTGATTTCCTTCTCGGAATGAGCATGGGCAACGGTGAAGGCCTGGGTGATCCCGGCGTGAAAGGCACTCTCCTCAAGCTGGCCCACCCGAGTCGTGATACCTGCGACACAAGCCATGAGTGGGCTGGTCTCCACCGGCTCCGTCACATTCAGGGCATTAAGGACCACCCCGACCGTAGCTTGCAGAAGATCATGCTCATCGCTCTCAACCTGAAGGGCCCTTCGTGCATGGGCAGCCTCTTTTTCCAGCTTAACGGCGACATTTTCAGCGCTCAACCTTTGGTTCACCGTGTCATCGAGCTCCGCCCGGAGAGAGTGGACCACCTCGATGTCCTCATCCACCTTCTGCTGGAGGGCCGTGGCCCTACTCTCGGCCTTTCGCCGGAGGTCCCACTCCATCTCCAGCTCCTTTAGGACTTCGCCGGTCTTCTCATTGGCCACGGCATTCCTCTGCAGCAGCTTGTCTCGCTCCTTTTGGAGCCTGGCAATCTCCTCCCCATCCAGCTTGGACCTCACCGACAAATCCTCAAACATCCCATGGGCCTCCTCCTCGTCTTGACGCGCTTGGGCCTCCTGCTCCTAGGCAGTAGCAAGCTGTGCGGCCATGTCTGCTCATAGCCGGGCCTCCTCGAAGAGGCGATCCCACTCCACCTTCTGCTCGCGGAGGAATCGGGATTTTTTTCGGCTACAAGCAACAAGAACCTGAAGAGGAAGAAGACTGGAATTAGAAATGCGAAAACACAAAAACATGCAGAGAAAGAAGAAAATCAAGCGAATACCTGGGTAGTAGGAATGACAATTTCACGTAGGGCTCCTCTGGCCTAGTCCAGGGCCTCCAGCATGGTCAAAATTCTGATGTCAAGACCCTCCCGCTCCATGCTCTCAGAATGATCATCGAGCGAGAACAGAGCTGATGTCGGGTCCTGGGCGGCCATCCACTGAAGCGGCGGCTCCCCCGCGCGGGGGAGCGGCTTCCTCCCGACAAAGGGGCCGGGGGTGGCTCCCTCCTGACCCAGTGCAGCACCACTGCCGCACTCGAGGACCCTCCGGCTGGACCCACCTCCGTCTGGGCCACTTCGAGCGCCACGGGTGGATCCACCTAGGCCCCTGGTGGCGCGGATTGCACTACGCCCTCAAGCGCCACCACGACCGTGCCCAACTAATCCTGGCTTGGCGCGGTCACGACCACCTCCACCGGCGGTATGCGGCCCTCGGCCAGCTGTTCCATGTCCGCCATGGAGGAGGCCGCTCGCTCAGTAACCTCCGCGGGCGTGGGCACCACCACAGACGCCATCGGGTCAGCCAACGTGGCCCTAACATCGGCACCACTCCTGCTCGAAATAGGGGTGACTCTAGGCGACACCATCTATCCCACTTGAATGGCTAGGCCCTTCTTGGGCGCCAGCCCCAGGGGGTGACCCGTCCGCAAGAACCTACACGAAGGTAATAACCATTAAGTCAAAATAAAAAAAGGAAAAAGGATGAAAACAGAGGAATCAGCAGCTTACGTTGACGTTCTCGGCCAGCGGAAGCGTTTTGGGGACGGATCCCCAGATCCCTGCCCCGACTCATCTGGGCGGGACCGTTTCGAGCCTACCCCCTGCTCCGAGGCAGGGGGGCTCACCTCGTGGGGCGCGGCACCAGAGCCACTCCCCTCCATCATCTCACAGAGCGCGACACCAGAGCCGGGCATGGCTCCAGTGCCACTCCCCTCCCCTGTCTCCCCGAGGTTGGTAGCGGCAGGCCCGCTTTCCTCCACCCACCGGTCCTCGGCCGGCACGCCGTGCGAAGCGGTGGACTCGTCGGCCTCCACCGACCTTGCCGATTCACTTCCCTCCGCGTGGAAAGGGAAGGGTCCCTGCATGGATGGGTGGCCACTTATCAGTGTGTCCTCGTCCTCTAGGACATCCCAATCCACGCTGATAGCTACCTCATCATCATCGTCATCGTCATCATCGTCATCCTCACTGCTCACATCCTCCCCCCGATCCCGTGCCTCCTGCTTTAATCGTTTCACCTTCTTCATCTCCTCCCTTGCTTTCCTGTCCCGCTCGGCCGCGAGTCGATTCGCCGCCGCCATAGCCTTGTCCTTTGGTAGCGGAACCGGACTATCCTTAAAGACTAGCCCCCTTGGCTAGTCCCAACATCACAAAAGCAAGTATTAAAAAAGGGAGATTTAGGAGAAAGAAAAGAGCACGGGAGAAGAGGGCTTACAAATTCAAAGAACCCAGGTTCTGGCTACATTGGGGGATGACCGGGCACCAGATACACGATGTTGAGGACCCTGCCTGCGGAATCCTTCGTCAGCTCCGTTGCCTCCTTGATGCGCTGTGCCACTTCCAAGAAAGGGAGCGCCTCGTCAACAAGCACCGTCCCCTCAAACGATATCCCAGGCATCATCCGATGCAGGGGAAGCACGCGCACCATCAGTGGCGCCACCCTCCTCGCATGATAGGCGCCGATGATCCCTGTTCCCTTTACACCCTGATCCTTTAGGGCTTGGAGGGTGGAAAGAAGGTCGGCGAGATGTTTCTTGTCTTTGGACTAGACGCCCCAGCTCCACGACTCTGGAGCATCTACAATAAGGCGTCCAGTATACCTTGGTAGGGTGGCGCTTGCATCATCCCTAACATAAAACCACTGCGAGTGCCATCCCTTGTTGGATGTCGCCAAACGCATGTATGGGTAACCCCTCGACCGGGTATGGCGTAGATGAATGCTGGCACAACCCATCGGCACGTTCACATCTTTCCCCCCAATCTTCCTCTTCGACAAACTAATATTAAAGAAATATTGCCACAGATCAAAATGGGGATCGATCCCCAGAAAACCCTCGCACAGGGCAACAAACGCTGCCATGTGTTAAATCCCATTGGGAGTTAGATGTTGTAGCTCCACCTCGTAATAATCCAGTAGCCCCCGAAGGAATCTATGCGCGGGCACCGTGAATCCCCGCTCATGAAAGATGGCGAAAGAGACAACATACCCTTCGAGCGGCACCGGCTCACCCTCGTCGCCAGGTAGCAGCCACTCCTGGACGGCGGACAGTGGGCGGAGAAGGCCACGGTGAACGAGGCCCTTCAAACGCCGTGAGGTGATGCTAGATCTGCCCCACAACTCCATTAAAGCAATGGGGGAGGAGGGCAGGCGTGAGCTTGATGATGGCTGCAACACGAGCGCAAGCTGGTCGATGGTGACGATACGGGCGTAGGAGGCTAGGGCGATTGGCGGCGGATGTTTTAGAACGCAAAGGCAGGGGAGCGAAATACGGAACCTTGGGGGCGAACCCCGTGGTTTTATAGGGGGCGACGGACACAAGAAGGGCAACCGTCCGCCTCGATCTCTAGGCCTGCCACGCGCGCCACCACGTCACATCGCGGGACACGCGCCCGCAGTCCCTATCCTCTCACCCCAAAAATCTCGGTGGCTCTGCCTCGCCTGAGGGCTCAGGGCTAGTCTCCGTCTCGCCCGACGCCTTTAGGGCAGGCTCGGCCTCGCCCGAGGGCTGAGGGATAGATTTCGCCTCACCCAACCTTGGAGGGGCAGGGTCGGTCTCGCCCAAGAGATAGGGATTGGTATCCGTTTCGCCCAATGACAAGGAACGAGCCTCACCCTGTTCCATATCTAATGACTGGATTCATCTTACCTGACCACTTCTCCTCGTTCCCTCAAGATGATAGGGACAGGGCAAGACAAGACGTTCGGGTCAACCATGGCTCCAAGAACCATACCCTGCGCCTTGGTAGGAAAAGTACTGCCAGGAGATGACGGGACAGGTGCTTTAGACCCTTCTGGGCATCGCAGGGCCCAAAAGGTTGTACAGGTGCGTGCTCCTCACCCTGTAGAGTTGTAGGCGCCGCCTTCAGCCCTTGGACACAGAACCCGACGAAGATATACGACAATCGCTACGCTCCAGAAGAAGATTTACTATCTCCATGAACGACGGGTATTCTGTCACCACGCTATGGATCCGAGGGAGCGGCGCCCGCTTCCTGACCCCTCAGGACCGCCAAGTCAGAAGGTCTAGACCACGGCATTACTCTGGACCCCGACCCCTCGTCCCTCCGATGAAGACTCACAAGAACCAGAAGGCATGCGGAGCAAGGCTGGGAAAGGCCAATAAGTCAAAACCACTGTACTATAGCCCATACCCTGTGTAGGGCAGCATTCTATAATCAACCTGACATTCTATAGAGACATCGACAGTGTTGTAGGCACTTATCTTCCTTAGCACTCATCAGAATGAAGGACCAGGCCAAGTAGATGTGAGCCACAAGATTAGATAAAACCCTCATCCTTGTAAAGCCAGCCCCTTCATCTATAAAAGGGGATGCGCTTCTCCCATAAAGGAAGGCCCAAAAACAACAAGACGATGCACACATACGCACAGTCAAGCTGCAACGAAGCTCTTGACCTCTTTTCAACCTTTCCATCAGAGACTTGGGACCAGTCCCTCTCTCGATCGTTTGTACCCCTTACTACAAACCGTTCATGGTGCTAATAACACAAGCAGCAACAAACTGGATGTAGGGACATTCGGCCCGAACCAGTATAAATCTTGTGTCCTTTAGCACACCATCCGAGCCTAACGCGCATTACTATAAATTTACTTGCCGGTGCTTGTACGAAACACCGACAACCTTGAAGGTAAGGGTCTCTATCCTATAATTGTTTGGATCCCCAAAGGTGATGGGTAGATTGATCTGCCTAAGTGGCATGACCTACTTTATAGGAATGATGCCATGAAAAGGCGCTCCGTTCAATTGGATACGCGATAGGTCGATGCCCATGGTGTCAAGCATTTCGGCGTACATGATGTTGAGGCCCCTACCTCCATCCATCAGTACCTTGGTGAGCCGCTTTGTGCTAATGATCGGGTTGACCATGAGCGGATATCTCCCCAGTTGTGGGACGCTCTCTGGGTGGTCGGTCCGATCAAAGGTAATGGCAGACTTCGACCATCGGAGGAAGGTAGGCGCGGCTGGTTCGGTCGTATAGACCTCGCAACGCTTGGAGTCATAGGTTGCCGACCCTCCAAAGATCATGAGGCGGCCATCCAGCGTTGGAAAGCTATCGTCCTTCCCCTCAGCATCATCCACGGACGGCTTGGGGTCCTTCCTATGCTCCTCCTTGTTGGAGCCTCTAGAAAAGAACCGCTTTATGAGACTGCAGTCCTTATATAGATGCTTGATGGGGAAAGCATGGTTCAGACATGGTCCTTCGAGCAGCTTCTCAAAGTGGTTTGAGGTGCCCTCGACGGGCTTCCGACCCCCTTATGGTCGACGGCGACCACGAACAAGCCCTTGCACTGCTGCTTGTTCTTCTTCTTGTTGGGACGGTTGGAGGCGCCTTCACCGGCGTCCTTGTCTCACTTTGCCTTGCCCTTGAGGCGGTCAAAGATCGCTCCAACCGCCTCCTTGCTCGAGGCATGGCTAGTGGTGATGTTGAGGAGCTCTGTTGACATAATATCATCGGCAGTCCTCCAAGGGGTATCCCACGAAGGTAGATTGATCAGTAGAGAGGCGTGTAATAAAGAACAAGAAGGCAACAGAGACACACGAGTTAGATAGGTTTAGGCTATCAGTATGACGTAATACCCTACTCCTGTGTTCTGTTGGATTATATTGGCTATCGTATGATATTGCGTGAGTTTGGAGGGGATCCCTGCCCACCTTATATAGTCTAGGAGGTAGGGTTACAAGTCGGTTAGATATGAGAGATAACTAAAAGTAATAACAGATTATAGGAATCAAGGGATCATATATATCCTAACAGATCTCGTAGTATCTTTAGGATATCTTCCTAGTGTCTTATGGAAGGCGCCAAGCAGAGTCATGCCACGCAAGGCTTCATCTTGTGGGCTAGGACACCCCTAGGGGAGCAGCCCATGTGGTCTATCATGGTATCCAGGGTCATACCCCCCGAGCGCCTTGTACCCATTGTGCAATGCCGTCTTGAGCTTATTCGAGCAGGTGTGAACAGAGCCGAGCAGTCAAACTCAAGGTCCGACCACCGTGATGAGTTGTCGAGCAGTTGTGAGCAGTTGTCGAGCAGCGTGAACCATCGCCGAGCAGCATGAACCATCGTTGAGCAGTGTAACCCAAGTATGGCTTGCCATAAGGGTGTAAGGAGCTCAAGTTTAGAATAAAAAATTTCTTCGTAGTGGACCAAGTGTGCCCACTTAGAGTCCAACCACAAGAAAAGGAGATAGTCTTCTTCAACTTTAAGAGGCATAGAGTCTTCTAGATTAAAGCAAACACACTCACCGCAAGGTGAAGTGTGCCCACTTAGTCCTCGAGCCAGACAGTAGATGACGTAGTCATGCGGTGCCAGGGTCCAAAGTAGAAGAATAGTAGAAGACCAGCCAAGCAGGCAGCCAGTCCCCCGGGCGTAGCCCTGAAATGAGAAAAAAACACATTCACCACAAGGTGAAGTGTGCCCACTTAGTCCTCGAGCCTGATAGTAGATGATGTAGTCATGTGGTGCTAGGGTCCAAAGCAGAAGAATAGTAGAAGACCAGCTGAGCAGGCAGCCAGTCCCCAGGCATAGCCCCAAAATGAGAAAAAACACATTCACTGCAAGGTGAAGTGTGCCCACTTAGTCCCTAAGCCTGAATGTAGGTCACGTGGTCACGTGGTGCTAGGATCAGAAATAGCAGTCAACTGAAGAAAAAATCCCTAGTGCAGTGAGGAACCGAGACGTAATGCTAACGTAGTCCTCGAGCCACGAGAGAAAATCTTGGAGAAAACAAATCATGGAGAAAATACCGGAGTAATGGCTATATAGTAGTAATTACTAAACCATAACGGTTGGCGGAGAAGTCGGCGAATATTCGGTGAGCCATAACAAATTGCTGAGATAAATCAGTGATACGGGCCGCAGTTGCGCGAAAGCCCAGGTAACAGCCCTTTTTGTGTTGCGGAGAATTTGGAGAGGCACAAACCGCGGGAGTGGTTTCCCAAAAACCCTCAAATGCGAAAGGGTGGGGGTGCTTTATAACTGTGTCGCCACACCCCCACGCTCCCACCTTTGCCACTTTGCCATTTCATCTTCCTCCTTAGAACTCGCATTTCTAGATTCACATCCAAGCACGCTTCCACCACTAGTCCCCATCCAGATATGAGAGGTGGCGCCGAAGAGGGGAGCTATGAACCTAAAGAAGGCAAGCCTAAAGAAGGCAGGTGCTAGAGCCAGCCATGATGAAGAGTGGGTGCCGTCACGCATGGGGAGGCAGAGCTTGACAGATTGGTGGAGGCGAGCGTTCTTCCTGACTGCGTCACTGCCGAATGGTGGCCAGCCAGTGGTGAGCCCTTCCCAATGCCTCACACTGATGAAGTAGTGGTGTTTGAGGATTTATTTCTGGCGATGATTAGGATTTCCTGTTCATCCTTTTTTGAGGGATCTGTTGGAGTTCTGGGCACTTAGTCTATGCAATCTCCACCTAAACACCATCTTGCACAACGCAATCTTTATCCACTTCTGCGAAGCGTATTTGGGGATTCTTCCACACTTTAACCTCTTCAGACACCTGTTTTGGTTGAAGAAGAAGGGCGGCAACGGTTCTAAGGTGGTCGGCGGAGTGTATCTTCAGTAGTGTGATGGAATGGTGGGCGAGTACCTTACTATGCCACTGAACATGTCGCTGAAGGGGTGGAATGCCAGGTGGTTCTACATAAAGCAGAGCCATCTTATCATCCATTGCGATGCCGACCACATCCTGGAGAGCCAGAAAAGCTGGTCGGAGAGGCCAAATAGTGCTGATATAGAGCAAGTGAGGGAGCTCCTTGGCCTAATAAAGGGCGTGAAGGCCAACGGTGGACTAGTAGTGGCGAGCTTTATAATGCGCCGCATCCAACCCTGCAAGGAGAGGGCCCATGCGGGTTTTGACTTTAAGGGGGACACCGACGGCACCCGAGAGAGGTCGGAGACGCTGTCGAGACATGAGGTTGTAGAGCAGGCCGCAGAGCTATTCGCTCCATTGGACTCGTTTTAGGTGTTGGGGTAGACGAGACCCTTTAACTTCACGAATCCGCCTCCTCATGTAACTATCTCAATTGTTTGTTCCTGATCCTTTTAATCCTATAGCATTGTCGAGCAGTGAACTGATTCACTTATGGGAAGATTCATTCATAGGAAAGAGCGGTGTACTTCTCAGGCGTGCCGAGGGGTGATTGGCCGCAGGCAGTAGTTGCCCGGCCACCAGCACAGCCCGAGGTGGGAGCCATCAGCGCCTCATCAGAGTCTGAAGGCACGGACACTGGTCGGACGGAGAGTCCACCCCTAGTATCGGAGAAAGTCTGGAGGAAGAGGGCAGCGGCAAATGAGCCAGCCCAGAAGAAGAGAAAGATGGTGGGTGCTGCTCCCCTCAAGCCGGGCAACATCTCGCATGGCGGTGACCAGACCACTCGGACGCGGAGTACCGCGATGTCCGAGTGGTCGAATGACGATGAAGTTCCGGTGGCTCCTCCACCGAGCATGAAGGCACCTCCGCACAGCATGTGTGCAGAGGAACAATCTAGGGGAGGGGAGGAAGTCCCCCAATAGCAGGTGAAGGGAGTCCCCGAGTAGCAGGTAAGGGGAGTTCTAGAGCGGCGGGTGGAGGAAGTCCCCGAGCAGCAGGCGAGGGGAGCCCGGGAGCGGCGGTCGGAGAGAGTCCCTGAGCAGCAGGCGAGGGGAGGCCTAGAGCGGCGGGTGGAGGAAAGGCCGATGGTAGAGACCGCGGGACCTCTACCCTAAGACGCAGGCGTCGACCCCAAGGCCACGACTAGGGGCTCGGGTAGGCAGCGCCGGTTCAGAAAAATCTACTAAAAAGCCGCTACGTAAGTACCCTTGCCTTGGAGTTTTTTGGTTGTCATTTCCTTATCCTTTTTTGGTGATTGATGAGCTGATCTGATGCAGAGTGAGGCATACAGAGGATCTGGCCCCACCCGCCCAGACTGATGAGCAACCGAAGGCTAGCCCTAGGGCAGAGGAGATGCTGGTGGACCCCATTTCAGAACCCCCGGGTGCTCGGTAGCCTATGGAGGAGTCAATCGCCGCTACTAGCGGACTTGGTGGCAGCGAATAGTTGGTGCCGATGGCGGATGGTTCAGCAATGATTCCCGGGGCAATAGCGAAAACCACCGGGTCTTCAGCGGCGAATGCAGGAGATGCTGGTGTCGCGCCTGAGTCTAGGGCAGCGAAGGTGGTGGCGCCCAAGGAGCAACCAGCGCCCTCCGAGGTGTCGTAGGGCATGGTCGGACCCACTATCTGACCCTAGAGCCCCTCGGTAGTGCCTCCAGCCACGGCGGAGGAGGATGAGGTGGAAGAGGTCGAACATGAGGAGTCTCGACCCCAAGCTATCTAGATCCTCCATAGACATGGCGACGAGGTGGTGGTTGTTGAGGAGGAGGACACCACTAGGGAGCTAAGGAGACTTGAGTCCGCCCTTGCCAGCGTGATGAAACAAATCAAGGTTAGTACTGCATCTTTAATGTTCATCTTTGATGTTAGAGATTGTTCTTCTTCATAATCTTGGCATTTTTTGAAAGGGATAACTCGGACTGCCAAGCAACGGCACCAGCTGATAAAGAGGATGGAGCCCCTTGGTGAGGAGAACGATAAACTCAAGGAGGTGATGAACCTGATGGAGAGAAACATCTAGAGGGCCCAGCGCGAGCGAGACCTTGCGGAATCCAACGTGCGGGACCTGAATACCAGAAGGGTGTCCTATTCAAGCAGCTGGCAACCATGTCCGAGCAACTACATGGCAAGTCTAAGCAGCTAGCCACTGTCTCTGAGCAGCTATCGAGTGCTTCCAAGCAGCTAGAGCGCAAGTCCGAGCAGCTCAAAAGTGTCTCTGAGCAGAGAAAAGGTATGGCGTATCGACGAACTTGCTTTGCATTGCTGAATTATTATTGGTGATGACGACCTTTGTACTTGTAGAGCAAGATGTAGAGCTCGGGTAGCTGCGCCAGACCATCGAGCAACTCCAAGAGGAGAAGGCGAAGGAGTCAGGGCAAGCAGACAAACTAGCCAAGGAGCTAAACGATGAGTACTTCTTGGTTGGAGTTACTGTTGGAGTGATATCCTTGCCTGATAGAACCTTTTAATGCTTTTAGACTACCATCGGAGGGTCAAGGCATAGTTTGATGTGCTGGAGTAGGAGGCCAGGACCCAAAGGGAAAAGTTTGATGCTGTAGTCACCGAAGTCAAACCAGTGCTCGACTGTGTTGACTTAGAGGCAGCTCCTTAGCCCGACGGTAGGCCACCGTGTTCAGACACCATCATCTAGAGGTGCAAGGCGGCATGGGAGAATTTCAAGGACTTCAACCATGACGCCATTGTTACTGCCATTACTCACACCCTTGCGGTGGTTCGGTCCCACTATCTAGCCATTGACCGTCAGGCGATAGGGGCTAGATTTGCTGAAGGGATGGGCGAGGCGGAGCACCAGCAGCTAGAGGATGAGGTGGAGGGCGTGGCAAAGAAACTAGCCGGCGACATTGACCTATTCGGCGAGATAGACGGCGATGGTGAAGTTTAGTGATCTGCTCAGAGAATCATGCTATATTAACTGGAGAAAGTAGTTAGAATGTGCAAGGGCGCAAACAGAGATTTATGTATATGTATAAATGCTGACATGTGCATGTTTATGCACTTTGTAATGTTGCGGCGAAGAAATCATTATAGTATTAACCCTAACGCAATTGTAAACAGTATAAGTAGCATCCGAGCAGTTAGTTTGTTACTGAAATCTTTGGCCTTAGCTAGCCCATAGTCCATAACGTCAAGCGAGGAGCCCATGAATGTGTAGGAGGAATAGGCATGACCAAGGAACCGTAGCTGACTACCCATAACGTAGAGCGCGGAACCCGTAGCATGTGTAGAGAGAGATTGGAGACTGGGTCTTCTCCATAGAGAACAGAGCGAAACATGTGCTGCTCGGTGGTTGGTGAAACAACTTGGAGATATACGTAGTATTAGTGGCATCCGAGTAGTTAGTTCTTCTACTGTGCTCTTGGCCTTGGCTAGCCCATAGTGCATAACGTCGAGCGCAGAGCCTGTGCATGTGTAGGAGGAACATGCGTGACCAAGGGACCACAGCTGACCACCCATAACGAAGAGCACGGAGCCCATAGCACATGTAGGGAGAGATCAGAGACTGGGTCTTCTCCATAGAGCGTAGAACAAGACATATGCTACTCGTTGATCGGCGAAATATCTTGGAGATTTGGAGAAAAGTGGTCGGCGGTTTGGAGAAACTTGTTCGGCGAAATACGTTGGAGATTTGGAGAATTGTGGTCGGCAATTTGGAGAAACTTGTTCGGCAAAATATGTTGGAGATTTGGAGAAACGTGGTCGACGATTTGGAGAAACTTGTTCGGCGAAATACATTGGAGATTTGGAGAAATGTGGTCGGCAATTTGGAGAAACATGTTCAGTGAAATACATTGGAGATTTGGAGAAACATGGTCGGTGATTTGGAGAAACTTGTTTAGTGAAATACGTTGGAGATTTGGAGAAACGTGGTCGGCGATTTGGAGAAACTTGTTCGGCAAAATACGTTGGAGATTTGGAGAAACATGATCGGCAATTTGGAGAAACCTGTTCGGCGAAATTCATTAGAGATTTGGAGAAACATGGCGGAGTAGTTATGGCGATCCCGTAATGGAGTTCGTTAAGGAGTACCTTAGAGCTTGGCGACCGTAAGTGGAGATTAAATTGTAATGGAGAAAATAATGGAGTCAAATTACGGTGACCAAAACTTTATCCATCATGAAGTGGAGAATACATATCTAGAGCATTTCAAGGATAGAAACGTATAAGGCGCTCGATGTGCCATGAGTTGGGGACATCAATTCCGTCTAAGTCACGTAGGTGATAAGACCCTAGTCGGGTAACTTCTTTGACGATGTAAGGCTCTTCCCAGGGGGAGAAGAGCTTGTGCATCCCTTCAGTTTTTTGTTTTCTACGGAGAACAAGGTCGTCGACAGCAAATGAACGACCTTTGATGTTGTAGTTGTTATACCTCTATAAGCCTTCTAGATATTTGGCTATGTGGACATAGGTGATCAGGCGTTCCTCCTCGGCCCTATCGACGTCCTCTGTCCGAACAGTTGTGGCTTGCTCTTCATCATAATTTTCCACCCTAGGTGCTCGGAAGGCAATGTCCACTGGTAGTATGGCTTCTGAGCCGTAGACCAAGAAATATGGAGACACATCGATGTTGTGACTAGCTTGAGTGCATAGTCCCTAGACCATAGCTAGTAACTCTTTGAGCCATCTGTCCAGATGCTTTTCTTCTTTCTGATATAGCCTCTTTTTGAGGGCATCAAGGATCATGCCGTTCGCCCGTTCGACCTGGCCATTGGCTCTAGGATGGGCAACATAGACGTATTTAATGGAGATGCATCGGTCTTTGCAAAAGTCCCAAAAATGATGGCTAGTAAACGTAGTTCTGAGGTCGGTGATAATATTGTTCAGGAGACCAAATCTATGGATGATATCCTCGAAGAGCTCGATTGTTTTCTTTGTAGTAACCGAGACGAGCGGTTTATACTCAATCCACTTGGAGAACTTGTCGATGGCGATGTATATGTACCAGAAACCACTTGGCGCTGGCTTGAAAGGCCCGATCATATCCAGTTCCCAGCATGCGAAGGGCTAGGAAGCTGGGATGGTCTGCAGTTCTTGTGCCGTCACGTGTATTTGCTTAGCAAAAAATTGGCATCATTCACAACGTCGGACAAGGTCTTCTGCATCAAAGATGGCCGTGGGCCAATAAAAACCAGCTCGGAAAGCTTTGCTGACCAGGTTTCTCGAGGCTGCATGGTTGCCGCAGGAACCAGTGTGAATTTCAAGAAGTAGCTTCACTCCCTCTTCTTGGGTGATGCATTTCTATAGTATCCCTTCCTTAGCACTTTTCCTCATTAGGTTGCCGTCCACTAGCATGTAATGCTTGCTTCGATGAATTAGGCATTTGGTTTTAGTCTTGTCGGTGGGTACTTCGGTGCTGGTGATGTACTTGATGAACTGTTCCCTCCAATTGGCAGTCAGCGAAGGTACCATAAGTACCACCTGCTCGGCGGGGGGAATTTCCTGAACTTCTTTCTCTTCCTTAATGGATGGCACCAAAAGATCTTGAACGAAGACCCCTGGTGGATTTGCGGCGCGAGAGGAGCCTAACTTGGATAGGTGGTCGGCGAGCTGATTTTGATCTCGTACCACGTGGTGGTACTCGATAGCGTAGAATTTCCCTTCAAGCTTCCTGATTTTCGATGCAATATGCATCCATCTTGTCACTGGAGCAGGACCAGTCTTTGTTGAGCTGGTTGATGACCAGTGTGGAGTCCCCATATACCATGAGGCATTTGACGCCGAGCTCAACAGCTATACGGAGTCCGTGGAGACACGCTTCGTATTCGGTGGCGTTGTTGGAGGCCGGAAAATGTATCCAGAGAACGTATCGAAGTTTATCCTTGGTCGACATAATGAACAGAATGCCTACACTAGCACCGTTAATGTTGAGGGCGCCGTCGAAGTACATCACCTAGTGCTCAGGGCAAGTGGCGGCGATGGGCTCTTGGATCTCGGTCCACTCAGCGATGAAATCAATGAGCGCCTGTGACTTCATGGTAGGCCTGCTTCTGAATTTGATGGAGTAAGTGCCAAGCTCAATAGCCCATTTGATGATGCAGCCATTGGCCTCTTTGTTGCGGAGAATGTCCCCTAGAGGGAACTCGGTGACCACAACAATCTTGTAATACTCGAAGTAGTGGCGAAGCTTGCGCGACATGATCAGAATGGCATATAGCAGCTTTTGGACCTAAGGATAACGAGTCTTGGGCTCATTAAGGACCTCACTGATGAAGTATACTAGACGTTGCACCTTATAGGTGTGCCCGGCCTCCTCACGTTCGACGACGATGGCTATGCTGACGATGCGAGAAGTAGCGGCGATGTAGATCAGGAGAGTTTCATCTAGCCATGGCGCCGTCATGATCGGAGGCCTTGTTAGGAATAGCTTGAGCTACTTGAAAGTTGTGTCCGCCTCCTCTAACTAGGAAAAGTGCTCAGAAGCCTTGAGGAGTTTGAAGAATGGAAGTCCCTTTTCACTAAGGCGCGATATGAAGCGGCTTAAAGCAGCTATGTAGCCTATAAGCTTCTGTATATCCTTGACGCATGTTGGGTGTTTCATGTTGGTGATGGTAGAGACCTTGTTAGGATTGGCTTCAATGCCACGTGCGCTGGTGATGTAGCCAAGAAGTATATCGGATGGAACTCCAAAGATGCACTTTGAAGGGTTCAGCTTTCATCGGTACCTTTTCAAGTTGGCGAACGTTTCTTTGAGGTCAGCGATAAGAGCATCGGTGGTCCTGGACTTGATGACCACATCGTCCATGTAAGCTTCGACGTTGTGGCCGATCTGTTGATCGAGGCACATCTAGATGGTCCTTTGATAGGTCGCCCTAGCGTTTATGAGTCCGAAGGACATGGTGGTGTAGCAGTATGCACCGAAAGACATGATGAATGATGTCTTGATTTGGTCTTCTTCCTTGAGGGAGATCTAGTGATAGCCGAAGTAATAGTCGAGGAAGGAGAGCAGTTCACAGCCAGCGGTGGAGTCTACAACCTCATCTATCCGAGGTAGACCGAAGGGATCTTTATGGCAGTGTTTGTTAAGATCAGTGTAATCAACACACATTCTCCATTCTTTATTCCTTTTTTGAATGAGAACAAGGTTTGCTAACCACTCAGGATGATACACAACTAGGAGCCATTTTATTTCTACCCTAATAGCCTTCTTCTTGTCTAGTGCAAATCGGTGGAGTTTCTGCTTGATCAGTTTGACGGTCGGTGAGACATTCAAGGAGTGCTCGATCTTCTCCCGCGATACCCCAGCATGTCTATAGGTTTCCAAGTGAACACGTTGGTGTCGGCACGTAGGAAGGAGATGTGCACACTTTCCTATTTGGGGTCGAGGTGAGCCCCAATCTTCACGGTCTTGGAGGGGTCGTCTAGGCTGAGGCCGACCTCCTTGGTTTCCTTGGACTTGGCAGAGGTGCGAGGAGGCTCTAGTGATGGGATCTCTAGGTCATCGACGGGCACTGTCTTGGCATCGGTAACCACACTGGCCATCTGGATGGAGAGGTCGGTGGCTTCAGTGAGGAAGAGACTCTCTGTCTTGTAGGCGTAGGCGATGGATAGGTTGCCCCATAGGGCCAGGACTCCTACAGGTGAAGGCATCTTTAGCACTAGATAAGCATAGTGCGGTATAGCCATGAACTTGGCCAGAGCTGGCCGACCAAGTATGGCGTGGTAGGCGGTGTTGAAGTCGACGACGTAGAAGTTGATGTGCTTAACGCGGTAGTTGATTGCCATGCCGAACAGTACTGATAGGGTGATCTCTCCAAGTGGTTTGGATGCCTTGCTAGTTAGCACACCCCAGAAGGAGGAGTCTGAGGGTGTGAGATCTGTTATCCTAAGGCCCAACTCCTTTAGGGCTCCGGCCAAGAGTAGATTCAGAGTGGTCCCACCGTCGACGAGCACTTTTCTAAAAAGCACTTTCTGGACGGTTGCGTCAAGGACGAGGGGGAAACGCCCTGTGTAGGGGACGTCCGCCCACTGGTTGGCCCTGCTAAAGGTGATGGGGACCTCGGACCATGGGTGATAGCTGGGGTTGGCGGCAGCATCTTCTAAAGTGACGGCGAGCACCCGCTGGGCGGCGAGCTTCTGTTCTCTTTTGCTCTTGGTGGAGGCGAGGCCCTCGAAGATGGTGGCGACCACCTTGTCATGGTCCTAAAAGGCATTGTTATTGCCCCTAGGTGGTCGGTGGCCTCCGGCTCCATCATTGGAGTCATCGTCCAGCTTTATGTCCTATAACTCCTTAGCCAAGCCGAGGCAGTCCTTCATCTTATGCTTGGTGTTCTTGTGGAGAGGGCACATGCCATCGAGGATCTTCTTCTACTACTCGTCGTAGTTGCGCTTGGCACGAGGTTCATTAATGGCGGCGACGATGTGGTCTAGCCGGCGGCGGTGATTTTGACCAGACTTGGGTCCTTTTGGCCGATCACGGCCGCTGTCATGATGGTAACTACGGTCATCGTAGTGGTGATCGTTGTGGCTTCGGTCATCGAGGCGGTCATCATAACGGCGTGTTGGGCGATGAGTGCCCATATCCTCATTGAAGCGCACCTTGGCTTCCTTGATGTTGGCATACTGGTTGGTGGTGTTGATCATCTCGCCAATCCCTATGGGCGGCTTGCGATTGAACTTGGAGAGGAGCTCGCGGTGATGGAGTCCCCGGATGAAGGCGTTGATGACCTCAGCTTTTGTGATGTTGGGAATAGAATTCCTCATCTCGGAAAAGCGTATGATGTAGCTATGAAGGAGCTCGGACGACTTCTAGTTGATGCGGTTGAGATCATGCTTGGTGCCCAGCTGAGTACACACAGCCATATAATTATTGATGAAGACTTTTCAGCTCTTCCTAGGATCCGATGGAGTTTGGGGCAAGGCTTGTGAACCAGTCCATGGCGGTTGGCGTGAGCATGACAGAAAGATAGTTAGCCATGACACTGGTGTCTCCTCCGATGGCGCAGACGACAGTGGTGTAAGCCTATAGCCACTGTGTTAGGTTCATCCTTCCTTCCTAGGGCTCGACCCTAGTGATTTTAAAACCACGGGGTCACTAAAGTGTTCAGAGCACCCTCATGAACCCTTTGGGGTTGTCGACGCCATCGTCTACAATGTTGCCGGCATTGAGCGGCTCGAGAGTTGAGTCTAGGTTACCGTACTCTTGCTCGTACTCCTGGCAGCGACGTACTTCTTCTTCATGGCGACCGCAACGGCGTTCATCGATACATCGTCGTGCATCTCAGAGATTGTTGAGGTGCACTCAGATGTCCTGGTCGACCTCCTAGTTGTGTTGGCAGTGATGTTCAATGCGGTTGCCCCTAGCTCCACCCTAGAGGGGTTGCCTGTCGTCATGGTGTTGGTCGGTGAAGCGACTTGGGTGGCAGTCGGATCTTGGCGTGGCTGATCGGTGAATCGAGGTTGTGGAGTATGAAGGTCTCTAATCCTGGTGGATCTCATTGACCTGACAATGCATCGCTTTAAGCATGGCGACGACCTTGGCGACCTCGGGTGTCTACGGGAGCCAGGTGAGCTCGTTGATGGCCACTGCCAGATTGATGCTTGGGGTCTTATAGACGTTGTGGCCGTCAATGTAAACAAACTCGTCATTGAGATTGCGTTGGAGTGGCCTTCCTTGCGAGTCAAGCTAAGCCTCGTCCATCGCAAGGGTAACCTCGTTTGCTCGGCACTGTGCACGGTTGACGTTTTGGTTCTTGTGAGCGGCATGTTCCCCTCAGTTTCACTGTTCTGAGGGGGGCTATCGACGCTAACGTTGAAGATTGCGCTGCCACAGAACAGAGGGAGAGGTAGTAGTTCGGTGGTGGTTTTGGCGACGGTCTCCGTAGAGCCCTGGGACTCGGAGTCTAGATTCTCCTCTAGGATGGTTTGGAGGGATGCTCCAGGGCATCGGGTGATGTGCAGCATGTTGATGGCCGGTGGAAGCTAGTTGGCGATCTGGTCAGCGAGAGGATGAACATCTCTAACCTAGTTGGCGAATTTGCCCCTTAGGGCATCTTGGTAAGTGGTGGCAGTGTTGGTGAACCTAAAGGGTAGGGCCATAGCCCCTGGAGTTTCCCAAGCAGCCTTCGATAGATCTAGATCAAATGGTGATCAGTGCTGAACCAGAGTGTCCAGAGCCAATTCGGCGATGGAGAGGCAATCGGTGAGCTTTAGACAAACCCGATCGATGGATGCGATCAGATCATCATTGATGATCTGCCTCCTCTAGTAGCAAGGAAGTAGGCAGTGAGTTGTCGATGAAGGCGACCTCAGAGGTGGTTCCAAGATAGGATCTGCGGTTGCAAGTGTTGGGGTGATCGGCGTAGAATCGATCTGCACTAGCTCGATGAGCTCTCCGACTTCGTC
Organism: Miscanthus floridulus; assembly: GCF_019320115.1. Lineage (NCBI taxonomy): Eukaryota > Viridiplantae > Streptophyta > Magnoliopsida > Poales > Poaceae > Miscanthus > Miscanthus floridulus. The sequence continues at coordinate 106,064,092 of NC_089597.1, read as the reverse complement.
AGTGTTGATGATCCATGAGATCAATCTGACCATGAAGATTTGGCCAGGCTATGGGAGGGAACAAAGAGCCTATGGATCGTATCATCTTGTTTGATATATAAATAGCACGCACTCCCCTACCTGGTGCGCCAATTGTCGACAGAATATTATCGACAGCCCTCCGAGGGGTATCATACGAAGGTAGATTGATCAGTAGAGAGGCATATAATCAAGAACAAGAAGGCAATAGAGAGTCAGAGACATACGAGTTAGACAGGTTCAGGCCATCAGTATGACGTAATACCCTACTCATGTGTTTTGTTTGATTGTATTGGCTATCATATGATATTGTGTGAGTTTGGAGGGGGTCCCTACCCGCCTTATATAGTCCGGGAGGCAGGGTTACAAGTCGGTTACATCTAAGAGATAACCGAAAAGTAATAACAGATTACATGAATCATGGGATCATACGTATCCTAATAGATCTTGTAGTATCTTTAGGATATCTTTCCAGTGTCTTGCGGGAGGCGCTGAGTAGAGTCATGCCCCGCAAGGCTTCATCTTGTGGGCTAGGCCGCCCTTGGGGCACAGCCCATGTGGTCTGCCATGGGTATCCGAGGTCGTACCCCCACAAGCTCCTTGGTAGTTTGTGGGCCCTTACGTCCTAGCTTGTGAACCAAGGACTCACAGGTGGTCCTAAATAGGAAGGCTCCTATGACATCGGCGTCGGCGACGTTAGGCAGCTCATTGCACTGTTGGGAGAAGCGCTGAATATACCCACAAAGAGTTTCCCCAGCCTTCTATTGGTAGTTTTTGAGATCCCATCAGTTCCTAGGATGCGCGTATGTGCCCTAGAAGTTTTCCACGAAGATCTCTTTCAGGTCCGCCCAACTTTAGATTCTGTTGGGCGGAAGGTGTTCCAACCACATTCCTACCGAATTGGCCAGGAACAATGGAAGGTTGTGGATAATGAAATCATCATTATCCACTCCACCGGCTTGGCAGGCAAGCCGATAATCCTTGAGCCACAGTTCAGGATTTGTTTCCCCGGAGTATTTTGGGATGTTGGTCGACGGTCAGTACCGTGGTGGAAAGGCGGTGTTGAGGATGTGTCGGCAAAAGGCCTGAGGTCCCGGCAAGTTAGGGCTTGGGCTTCAGTCCTCGCCGCTTTAGTAGCCTCTGCCATGATGAGGGTGGTAGCCATGGCTGGCCTCCTCCCTAGCGTCACCATGGGCACACCTAGGGGCATCAAGGGTGTCGCGCGTGTCATGATTGTGGCCAAGACGCTCTTGCACCGGGACCACGGTGCATGACCTATCACCTTGTTGTGCCTGGTGGACTAATGCGTCCATGTTGGGTCACTCTAAGGGCGCACGCTGGTTGGCGTCGAGCTCACGTCGTTGGGACAGCGAGCTCTCGGCCTGTTGCATCGCTGCATGCTCGAGTAGCATGGGAATCTCACGATGGGATCAATGATTCTCGGGCTTCGCGGGCCCTGAAAGCCCCCGAAGCAAGGCCGCACAGCAGCAATGTTCTAGCTCACCCGATGAAGTGTGGGAGGGCTTCATTGTCCTTGATGACCCTTCGGTTCACATCACGGGCCACGGTGCACGCATGCCCCGCCGTCTTCATGGCGCTCGATCTCTTGGTCGAGCTCTGCGTATTCCTGTTCGAGCTGGAGTCATGCTTCCTTGAGCTCTTGGTGCTAGGCCTTCAGCTACTCCACCCGCAGGCTAGGTGGGGCCCATGCATCCCTCTCGACCTCATCGTCGAGGTCGTTCATTTGGGTAGCCTCTCCCTTGTGGATGCTTTCGATGTGTCCCTTGGGGGTACCTATCACGAAACATTCATGAGAAGGGTGATGACTCCCCTTGCTAGAGTTAGAGTCAGAGGGCGACCCCGATTCTCCTGTGAGAAGGTTGTGGAAAGATTCTGTGATATATTCGATCATCCCCATGAACTCGTCATTTGTGGGGGATGGAGGCGTGCATTGTGCCATAGGGTGGCCAACGGTCTCTACGGTGCTGCAGAGACCGGACAGGAGCAATGTCGGGGCGCTCCGGGTGAGGTATTCTGGGGTGAGCGGCTCTCCTCTGGCAAGCTACATCATGACATTAGCGAACGAGAAGGTGAGGTGGCGCAAGTCCTCCCATGATGGTCGGGGTCCTAATAAGGCGCCGAGCTGGCGCTCTAGCCTCCTGTAATCAAAGTTGAGGAGCTGGTCGCTCCTGGGGGTACGGGCCTCCGATGCATGTAGCTGTAGCTCCTCAAGCACCTCGGCTATCGTGTTGAGGCCGGTGAAGTGGAGAGGTTGGACGATGGCAGGAGCCTACACCAACCCTCCCTCCATCGTGATGATGAAGTCTAGGTTCCCGAAGCACACATGCATGCCCAGGACCTAGCTGACGCCGTGAATAGCCATCCAAGGCCTGGTGTGGATGTCGAGATGCGCAAAAAGGCCCCTACCTAGCATGCCAACTGTCGGTGTTTTGAGTTACCACCGATGAGTAAATTTCTAGTATTGCGTGTCTACTCGGATGGTGTGCTTAGAGGATACGATGTTTATACTAGTTTGGGCAGAAAGTTCCTATGTCCAATTTGTTGCTGCTACTCATGTTACTAGCACTGAAAGTTTGTAGTAGGGGTTACAAACTTTTGAGAGAGGGAAAGGATCCCAAGTCTCTGGTGAAAGGAGTGAGTGGGTGCTGAGAGCTTGATCGTTGCTTGGCTGTGCGTTCGTGTCGTGCTCTTGTGTGAATTTGTATCAAATCTTGATGGGTCGATCGGTTTGGGATCCCCTTCTTGGGGTGCCCTGCTTTCCCTTTTATAGGCCAAGGGAAAGTGTAGGTTATAGCGGAGGAAAAGGAGAAGAACGAGAGAGAGGAAGGCCTCCAGAATCCCTGGGTCCTTCTCCTTCATGCGGGTCCCACCAACCCTGTAGATGTCAATAGGGACGGCTCCATGTCGTGGTCCTATCCATCACTGGCGTCATGCATAGGTGTCATCCACCGGTCATGGCGCTCCACTCCATCCTGGCAGACGTCGTGGTAAACTGACGCGCCTGTCAGTGTTCGTACGAGGGTTAGGCAGAACAGCACTGGTACACCCGATGCTATTCTTGATGTGAATCCTCAGGTATGGCCTGTTGTGGTCATGGGTTACATTAGGGCGTGCCGATCTCTTCCTTGGTGTTAGAGTTTTGACCCAAGGCCATACGCTTGGACCTGGAGTGGTTGGCGGTGGTATGGGTCTCCGTCAGGCGAGACAGAGCCTGCACCCAAGGGGTCTAGCGAGGCGGAGCCCGCGGTCTTAGGGTCGGGCGAGGCAGAGCACAAACCCAAGGGTCGAGCGAGGCGGAGCCTGTGGTCTCGGGGACAGGCAAGGCAGAGATCATAGCCTCGGGGTTGGGCAAGGCGGAGCCTGCCCTCGGAGGTTGGGCGAGGCAGAGCACATGCACCTAGGGGTCGGTTGGAGCTATAGGCGTGCTCCTGACTGCTTGGTTGAATCAATGTTGATGACTATTAGCTCCTCCTCTTTGCATACCCTAGTATTGGTCCCTGACAACATGACAACACAATGAAAACTCCAAAACTAGACAACATTATTCATGAATAAACCAAACAACTTGCAAGTCATGGAGACTACTGAGTGCAACGAGGCCACTTTCCCTTCCTCAGGGTATCGGGATTCTCCTCCATCACTACTTTCGCTCGGCGCACACGCTCAAGCTTCTCCTCCCTCTCCTCCCTGTACGTAGCAACATGCCTCCTTTCCTCCTCTTCCTTGTGCTCCTTTTCTGCAGCCACCTCTTTGCGTCTCCTCTCGATCAACTCCTTGTCCTCTGCCTCCCACCGCAAGAGTTTCTACATCCACTCCTTGTCTTCTGGCTTGATCTCGGTGTCGATCCACTGCTCAAAATCACAGAGTGGTGGAGGGGTCTGCAATACATTTAAATGTTACACACCAAATAAACTATGCATGACTTCATATGACACAAAATAATTATTACACAACATTAATTTTCCACCATCTTGTTAATGCGGTGCTGACGAAGTGTAGGCTCAAAGGCAAAATTGGCACACATCCAATACCTCTACCTATACGTGTCCTCTTCATCGGACTTCGTTACCTTGCAAGGATCACCGCAAAAGCACATGGGCACCGGAACACCACTAGGCAAAGGCAATGGGTCAAAGGCATTTCTAGTCATCTTGCCATAACTACAAATAAACCAATTTCGTTCTAAGAACCGAAAGCAATGACCATTAAACCATAAACCTAGGGTTTTCCATTTGTTGTACATAAATAAACCAATAACATAACATGATTGACAGAGATTACCTTGGTTTACTAGCTTTACCACGCCTTGGCATCCTACTGTTACATAATAGAAAAAATTAATAATCACTTCAAACAATAAGTACTAACGTATTTAGGGTTGCAAAATACACGTAATATATACCAAACCAATGCGTAAAAAATTAGGAGGGGAGAGAACATACCTTGCTCTCGAAGATCTATGGATCAAATCCAACTTTCCAAGGTCAAATTGCTCGATTCAAGAGATTGGACGGTTTAGGGAGAGCAAAAACCCGAGAACAAGGAGGAAGAAATGAAGGGAGCCTCGGCCAGGGAAACCTTGGCGTGGGTTTTGAATTCGAGCTTGGCGCCATGGATCTTGGCTCCAAAGTCGGCGCCGAGACCCATGGCTCTGAGGTCGGTGCCAAGATCTGTGGCTCCGACCTCGGCGCCAGGGTCCGTGGCCCCGACCTACCTGCCACGTCAGCGCCACTTGGATGCCCTGTCTTGCCTAGCCAGGCATCTCGGCGCCATGTCCTATGGCGCCAAGACGTGTTACCTCGGCGCCGTAGGCAACGGCGCCGACTCCCAGGGTTCAAAGATCAGTTTACGTCGTCCAGGGGTTAAACGCAAATTTTCTTTAAAAAAGGGCCAAAATGCAAAAAATCCATTTTATTTTCAGCCTGATATCATCATTTTGGGTGTGCAAGTTGCAACAGAGATTCGAACAAAAGCACCAATGCTCAAGCTTGTCTGAGGCGTCACACTATTGCTTCCTAGTACTCTGATCCTCTGGGCCACATGCTAGGGTACCTTGGGCAACTTCTGAGGCACATGCAAATGTTAAATTGTTCAAAAGAAAATACAAGATTGCTCCCCCTTTTTTTCATACAGACTTGCTCATGCATGTTTTTTATAGTAAATTGTAAAAGAGTAATCTATTCTTAACATGCAAATGAGGAAGGTAGACAATAGTAGTTGCTTTTTCTGTTCTGAACATGAAAGGATCAGCCATATGTTTTCTGAATGTGCAAGTGGGAGGGTGTGGGGGGTACGACCCCGGATACCCACGGCAGATCACATGGCTACGCCCCTAGGAGTGGCCCAGCCCACAAGAAGAAGCCTTGCGAGGCACGACTCTGCTCGGCGCCTTCCGCAAGACATCATGAAGATATCCTGAAGATACTACGAGATCTGTTAGGATATGTATGATCCCAAGATTTCTATAATCAGTTATTACTTTCCGGTTATATCTTAGATCTAACCGACTTGTAACCCTGCCTCCCGGACTATATAAGGCGGGCAGGGACCCCCTCTAAAATCACGGCATATCATACGATAGCTAATACAAAGCGACCACAGGAGTAAGGTATTACGTCATACTGACGGCCTGAACCTGTATAACTCATGTGTCTCTGTTGCCTTCTTGTTCTTATCCCGCGCTCCTCTACCGATCAATCTACCTTCGTGGGATAGCCCTCGGAGGACTGCCAACGATAATCTGTCGACAGAGGGTATTGCTGAAATTATGGGAATGAAGGGAGTGGTCAACTATGAATTTTATAGTTAAACCTTGGTCAGCCGACAAAAAAACATATATGGTGTATTTGTACCATAAAAGTTTTATTCAATAAAATCCAGTAGGGGGCAACCCCTACTGTTTCATAAAAAAAACATATATGGTGTACAATATGCGCACTTCAGCGACCCTGGCTCAGCTTGCAGCAGTTATGGTGAACTTTGACTGCCATGTTCAAGCAAGGCTCACAATCTCGCTGAAATTCTTGAAATGTAGCATTTTTCGTTGGGCCAATTTTTTTTTGTATCATTTGAATAAATTCGATTGAATTCATCTTATGCCCTAAAATTGCACAAAACTGCCTTACAATGGCCCTCTATATCGCATTGACCCATAGAAGCTATAAATTTCTCCTAATTCATTCTATTTCCTTACTCCTACAATTGACGTAACTAGCATAGGCAGCTCGCTCACCGTTAGTTTGTCATATTATCACTACTACACTTCTGCTATATATTGTGTTATTTTTTTTGGTGTTATATAAATTAATTTGTGATGTATGGTAGGTTAGAGAGTGTTTCTCATAAAATGGTGCTAATTTTTTTTAAAGAAAACTCATTTGAATTTGACCCGATATTTCTAAAATTCCCAAAATTTCGAATTTATCATCGGGGGGCGATTTTCTTTCAAATATTATAAACCCTATGTTCATGAGCTGCAGGGATCACAGAAGGACGCGGCGAGACAAACCGGAGAATCTGGTGACCTGGCTGGAACAACTACTCTGGAAGTCAGTTATCAAAAACATAAATACACGACCACGCAGATGATGGTTGATCTGGACTGGAATGAGCGCATACACAGAACTGCAACGCACTTGGGGTTTGCGTCTATATGGAGAGCTCTGTAAAGTTCGTTCGACTACCCTTCTTGAGACTATAAGATGTTTTCAGTAGTGGTGGGTTGACTTTTTTGACTGTAATATCTGGGAGAAATGGGCATGTAAATGTTTCACATGACTTTGTCCTCCTGATTGCAATGCACACGTGGACAAGGCTCTATGCCTTGTGGAAGTGGAAATAAAAATTCGCAGCCTCTTCATTTCGGCTGGATTGGCTTATAAGCCATGGCTAAAAGTACTGTTGATTGATTTGGTGTGAGGGAAAAACACTATTGACTGGCTGATAAGCGGTAAACCAGATACAGGCTGCCGAACATACTATCGGTTCCTATAGCCCGGTCTCTACTCACGTCACTCGATGATGTGACATCTAACTGTTCTGTTGCCGTACTAGCTAATCTTTTGCTCCCTTTATTCTCTGAAAAAGCTGAAAGCAGCAGCCAAATCAAACGAGATTAATAAGTCACAGTATTTTCTAACTTGGTTATGATTATTCATTCTTTTGTGTGGCTTTTGGTTAGCTATGATTCTGGTTACAAAAATGTCTAGGCATGAATGATTGCTTTAGGCCTTATTTAGATGTGTATGGATTCATCCCAATCCATATGTGTTGAAGTTGATTAAAATGAAATTAAACTAAGTTTCATTTCATTCCACTCCAATAATATGAATTGAGGTAAATACACGTGCATCCAAACAAATCCTTAGGGGTCCCGAATACCCCACCTGAATTTGATTAATCAATGGCTCTTAAACAGCCTGATGGTTCACAAGAGTTTGTTACGTGGCATGCTTAGCTATTACATAGCGTTAGCCAACACAGAGCACCATTTGGAGGATATATCCGCCTCATCACGCGGCAGCCGGACAGCCCATAAGTGTGCCTCGGATTTGCACGCGAGAGGATTAGAACCTGTGACAAGAAAGGAATCGTTTGGTTCCTAACCTTGTCTGCTCACCCAAAACTGAGTGAGACAAAGATTAGTGTGGGCAATACCTAATTATTTCTATACCGGCTATGCCGGGTCTCCTGAAACCACTTGGCCGATCAGCTCCATTTTCGGCTGAGGAGTGAGGACGCTGCATGTGCGGCTGGCAATGCTACCAGATGCTGCACTCTTTGGCAACAGGTTCTCTGCCTCGGCACTCCACTGGTAGTAGTGGACTAGTGGTAGCCCGTCCTCGTACGTCATGGACCAGGACTCGGCTAGTACATGACACAAGAGGCATGCAGATGCAGAAGACCAAGCTCTGAAAACGCGAGATTGCTTATATGAAAATGCACGTCGGTCAATAGATTAGAAAGTGGAAAACAGAGCAGGAAATGCTGCCTGTACTACGCGTGATCGATCTCTCATGACATGAGCACGTGGAAGGAATCATGGAAAAGGCCTCAAATCAAATCATCAAAGTGGCAAATCTTGAACACAGAGTCGATCGCAAAGAAAGTACTAGCAAATCTTGAACACTGAGCATTGATCCCCACTTCTTCCCAAGTGGATGAGCAAAGCATGCAGTGCTGCAACTAGCAGAGGCTGTGGCATGGCATCATGTAGTGTAGATCTTTTTTTTCTAACCTTTGAGATGAGAAGAATAAAGCACCAAGGTATTTTCAGTTATCCGTCCATGTTCATTGTTAAAGGAGCAGGTCAGCAGTCACCAGTAGGAATTGGATATTAGTGGACACTTCATCTATTTGATTAGAAAAAAAATGGTAATAATGACGTTGACCCATCATTCGTCATTATGTGCGCCTAAAAAAAATCTAGACGGAACTGTGGAGTCTGGAGTCTGGATGGCGAAGGCTTTGTCCGTGCATTGGGTTCCAGAATCTCCACCTCAGGTACATGTACATTGCGTCTGAACCTATTATGCATGGTCACAGGACACAGTGCATTGCATCCACAAGACTACCAGAGAAGTGTTGACAGATGAAACTAGCTAGCTAGCCAGCAGTGAATTTGCGTGCAGAAACTTGATTTCCCGGAACGTACGTCTGTTTCAAAGCCTGAATCGATATCGATGTACCAGCTCACAGCCGTTAAAACTCCGAAAGATTTCAACGTTGCGACAGGGCATCCTTCTGGACATCTCGCTGGTTGCAAGGAGAATTGCCGGCAGACATGTCCCCAGCTATCTACAAACACAACAAGAGAAGGAATAGGACCGTGACAGAGACACGTTGGCTAACAAGTAACAACACATGGATTGCTGACGTTGACGATGATGAACTGACACAAGAAGCTTCATGTCACGTGGGAGAGCATACAAAGCATCATTGCATCAACTAGAATCAAACACAACGTGGACGCACAGGACGAACGGTCAGCACTCACAACGGATCGGCGTGTGCATTGCAATTTGAAGGGACATCAAGATGCCTAATAACATCAGTTGTTGGAAGACTAAAACGCCACCAAAATGCAAGCTCTTCACATGGCTAATGCTTCAGGATAGAATCTGGACCGCTGCAAGACTGCAGAGGTCCGGCAATGGCCTAACCTATACTACTTTCTACCCAGCTGTGCATGAGGAACTTAGAGACCACTCTGCATCTCTTCCAGTGGTGTGGGTACGCTAGATCAGTATGGAGGGGAATAGCCGCTTGATAATGAAGAATAGGACTTGTTCCTGAATTTAGCTGATAATAGTCCACCATCAGCAAAAACCAGAAACACTTGAAAGAAATAATAGTCTTCAACCGAAGACGAGCACAGTGCAGGAGGTTGTTGCAGGAATCAAGGACGAGTGGAGGACATGCATGGTGTTATGCAGGCAACGAAGATTTGGCAATGATATTACCACAACAGACTACTTCGACGCAGCTGCATCTGCAGGAACTTCAGATGCACAAAAACACTGATATGGATCGAGATGAAACATTGAGATAGATTATATAGACCTATAACTACAATTTGATAGTTCATGAACCGAGATGAGAAGTCGAGAATAGTATAGAGACCGAGCATGTAATTTCTCTCACTAGGTCGAACGGGTTCAGCGTCATTCCCTGGACACCTACCATTCCTTGAAAGTTCTTGGCCTTGTAGTAGCTTTGTGAATCCATCCACGCATGGATCACATGCCTGGTTGTTTTTCCCAGTTTGAAAAATTAAATACAGTAATTTTTTTGCTTGGAACCAGTCGTGTTTGTAAGCCCCTTTCTTTGTTCAAACAAATATTTTGCTTTTTTATTTAGGAGAAAGAAACAAATATTTTGCTAGTAAGAAAACAAAGAAATTGCAACACAAAAGCATGACGGACGGCCCAGGAGAAGAAGGCCCGTGCGGGTGCGCTCCCACTGGGCCCAATGGGCTGAATAACCCCAGACTGAGCTTAAGGCCGTCCGTCGCATTAGTTATCTTCACCACGTGTGCTCTATCAATTCTCAAAAAAAAAGTGTGCTCTATCTCTCGTCTCTCCCCTCTCTCTCTACCTGCGATGCGACGACTGGTTAGCCTACCGCCGCGCCACTGCCGCCCGACACCAGGTGCCGATGCCTTGTTGGTCTCGTCGCCGGCGACGAGCATCCACAAGGTATTCCTACCCCTTCTCTTCCCTTCCCTTCCCGCTGTGCGGAACCGAGCACCCAAACCCTAACTTTATCTTTTACTGGGTTCGCCCCCCTTTGTACCGTACCGGGAGTTTAATTAGAAGAAGGCTAGGATATTAAGCGGAACTCGGCCCACTCCAACGCCTCCACGGGCAGATACACGGCTGTCAGCTGCGAAAGATGCCTTAGTGCACAAAAAAAGAGGCCTCCGAGCCCAATCGTGACCCTTGGCCCGGGCACGGATGGAAAAAAAATGCAGTGAAAAGATCTTCTCCGAGAGTGAGATGCACAGTCGTAATGAAAAAGCGCAATTGTATCTCCCGTGGTGGCGTGCACTAGACATTAGCGCGCCTAGCTTTTTGCCTTTTTCTGTTTTATATATATATATATATATATATATATATATATATATATATATATATATATATATATATATATATATATATATATATATAAACACAATTTAAATGTGATATTTTCTTATAATTAGAACAAACCAAATTCAAAATTTGAGAAGCAGTTGCACCTATCACTTTCTCTAATCCCCACGAACCACATAAATGTTGCCTTTTCTGTTATTTATATACCAAACAAAATGTAAATGTGATACTTTCTAATAATTAGAACAAACCAAATTCAAAATGTGAGTGGCAGTTGCAACTGGTACTTTCTCTAACCCCCACGAACCACATATCTGCGTGATCTGTATTTTACCATTATGTTCCACAGTATATCTGTGCTTACAGATTTATAGCGTACATTTAACTCTCAGTATGTTCATTGATCCTTTTCAAGATCCATTACAATTGGTAACAACGAAAAACACCGCTTTACCAACTGCACACATATTGTTGCATTGTGTTGCTGATTGTCTTACCTGCAAAGAATTCCAGCCAGCTTTGGTACAGTGCAGGGGCTGCCAAACTGGTCAGTGGTCACGGAAGTCGGAAGAACACTGCAGTACTGGAAACATTATAGTTACCCTGTTTGGCTGGCTGATTTTTCGGCTGCTGATGATGCTAATACTGATTTATTGTGAGAGAAAATACTGTTCCATGGCTGAAAAGTAGTGTTGATAAGTTCAAGCCATCCACTATTCATTCTCTTTTCATTGAGGAAAAACATGATCATGTGATTCATTATGTTCTCTGTTTTTCCCAGAAGTGTTGATAATCTTCCAGGGGAAACGGAACTTCAGAGGAGTAAATGTGGAAGAACAATATCTTTCACTTCATTTACCTTGTATGAATCATACTTTGTATTTAGATCCATCTTATTGATGAGAATATGAGATAGATTATGTAACAGTCAGTTTACTACAACATCCTAATTAGTTTGGGTATTATTGTGATTTACTAACTAGTTGAAATATTTAAAAGAAACTACATGCTATAAGTTTTGTATGTGGTATATACTGCTAGGAATTTTTTAGGTTTTATTTAAGATTACTATTGCCGATATCCCTTTTCCAACAATACTAGAAACACAGGCGTGCCGGCCTACCATGTTGGTATGGCAGACGGATAGGGAGCTACTTGTGGAGATATATCATGGGCGCGCAGGAGGCCGGTGTCCTCTCCCATTGGTATAGTGTTGTCCCATAGACACGAGATATATACTGATGCCCTTTTATGTAACTATGTAACCTATTTAATGCTGACTATACATATACATATACATATACATATACATATACATATACATATACATATACATATACATATGAATGCAGGTCACCTCAGTAGAAGGAAATCATCTCGAGATCCCATAGACCACCCACTGAAGTTTGATCGGAGGAAGGGGCCTCCTGACGTTTGAGATACATCTGTAGCTGTAAGCTACCCAAAGAAGACGACTGGTAGCTCTAAGCTGCTGCCATTGTGGTGAACTTTATCGATTGAATTACCGTGTCTAGAGTCAGTAGTAGTGATCAGCTGCGGAGTTGGTTTCTGGGAGGGATAAATATGAACTTCTGTTGGTTGAAGAACCTGTAACGATTATGATGTTTCACTGTTAACTGTTGTAAACCCCTCGGGATGCTGGGGATGTTTTATTCCCTGGAACACTAAGAAAAAAGATAATTCATGGGATGATTTCTTGGTCTGTACTCTGTAGGTTGTGCAGGAGGTCTCAGTTATAATTTACTTTAGAGCTGTTGATCAATCAACCTACATACTCGTATGTAGGAACCAATATATATAGCAGAAGTTAGTTTGTACAAACAGTTGTTTTCATGCAATAGCGTGAATTGTGGATTGTGTTAATAGCAATCTTTTGTGGTATATAAAGCCTAATGGTTTATAAATAAAGAAAATGGATCCCAATAAGGGAACATGTTTTATGTATATCATTGTCTTGTGCAAACATAAGTTGTGCTCTTGGACTCTGATGTTGCATTTCAGGTAACACCATTCGTGAGTTCTATTCCATGCTAATAGGTGGACTAGAGTTGTATAAGGTGTGACCGTGTGAGCCCTAGAGGTGTGGGTTTGCAAGAGAGGAGAGCTACTCTGTTTTGGCTACCAATGAACTGAGTACATAACTGGTCGGAGGTGGACATGATGTCCGGTCTCTACCCTGAGCCCTAACTCTTGTTCCCCAGGATTCCCCAATTCTTTCCAAATTCCCTCCTGCTATCGTTCTATCCAGTTCGTGATCATGGTTCATAACAGATACCCTTGACCTTATCATTCCCTCGTGTTCTCTAGCAGGTTTAGTCGCGTCCGCCTTGCCCATTGGCAACTGCTCCCCTTCCACAATGTCTGCTTCAACTCTCATGGTGGTTATAGTAGCTGGGAGAGTTCCTCCTTGGAGGCGTCCTTCTCACACCTCTTCTCCTACTGAGCTAGGATTTGCGGGTAAAAACCTTCGCTTGCGACGTCGGCGCCTTTGGTGTCGTTTACTTCGTGAAGGCGCCACAAGGCTTCCCTGCTCCGTTTCCGCTCCGCTGCTCCGTTTCCTGCCATAGTGGTGCTTCAGGTTGTTTCGTTGGTGGTGCTCGGTAGCGACGTTTGGGTTGGTTGCCTGAGTTAGTTGTTTTTGCTGGTTGTGGCGTCTTTTAGTTGTTGAGTTCCTAGTTGGGTCGTTTTTCGACCAGGTTAAATTGCTAGTTGGATCATCTTGACTAAGTTAGCTTGGTGAAGTTCACCAGAGCATGTAGTGATGTGAAGTTCTTAGTGGTCCGGTTGGAGTACCAAGTTGTATGAGATGAGTGGCGTACTCTCTTTAGTTGTGTTATTTTTAGGCCCGGTTTTCACTAAAAAAAACTCACCCTGACACATGTTTCCTTTCTCATCGTCTAATATAAATAGCGGCAAAGGGTTAGCCATCCTTTTAAAAAACCCTCCTACACAAAAATTTGACAGAGCAATGCTTAAGGGAAATTGTTGAATCCCCATTTAAAAAAAAGGAGCAAATTGCAGCAACGCACTGCATTGCAAATACCCATCAAGAGCACCAGGCTTTGAGCTCTAGAACTTGAATTAAGGCGTTAAATCATGCCCCACAGAAAAAAAACAGAAGGGAATGACTCAGTCGACGACCACCTCACCCGTATGGAACTCGTACTCGCAGTCCACGTTCCCCATGCCTCACCGCCGGGACTTGAGCACGCACGGGACCGAAATGCTTAGCTGATCTAGGCCCAGATCGAGCCCTCCGCTGGGCAGCTCGGGTCCACCCGGATCGAGAGGCTTCAAGGTCATGCAGAAGGCAGTGAGTGACGCCGGAGAGGAGTGCGCTGTCGGAGAGGAGCGAGACGCTGGGGATCGGGCGCTGCGCCGGTGGGGTGCGCCGCCGCCGCCGCCCTCAAGCCAAGGAGACACCGCCGTCGTCGTCCTGAAATCCTAGCGTTAGACTTGAGCCTATTGAGTCCGGTCTGGCCCGGCCCTCGGGCCAGTCCCCCAAGTTCGATGGTTTTTGCCCCTGCCCGCAAACGTTAGTGGAAAGGGCTTGGGCACAGTTCTCGTTACCTAATTTTTTTTTTGTCGGCACGAGTCTGGCCCGAAATACTGATTTTAGCTATTTTACACTATAAAAATGTGCGAGCGACATGTCTGGGCCCAAGCCTAGCTCGAAAAGTTAGGCCACTTGCCCAGTGAAACGATTATAGACAGGACTTTTTTGACCCGAAATAGCCGAGCTTTTCTTCAGCCCGGTCTAGACCATAAAATGCTTAGGTCTACTGTGCGCATGGTCGCTGGGTAAGTCGCGGACGACGGAGCCAAATTACCCCCTCGATGCCTAGCTTATTCACCTCTATCCATGAATAAATAGATTCCTAGAGTTGTCTTAAGTCAAACTTTTTAAACTTTGACTGAATTTCTAGAAAAAACCGTCAAGATTTATGACATTAAATTAATATCATTAGATATACAGTATTTTTATAATATGTTTATTTTATGTCATAGATGTTCTTACTCTTTCCTTTAAAGTTAGTTAAACTTGAGATTGTTTGACTTGTACGGATTCTAGAAATTGATTTACCACTGAGAGAGTAATTAGGTAAACAAACGCGTCCAAATAATTAAGTTGTAGAAAAGTGATCACCTGCAGCTAACTTGAAGCTTCCATTTATTTATATAGGTAATAAGACAAAAATAAAGCAGCCAACTTGCTGTGGGTCTCGTCACTAGAAACATCCTTGAAGTTTCCTAGTAGTCTCTGTCTTTTCTTTTGCTTTCAGTCGGAAAATACAATAGATTCAAGTCCTGAAAGTATTTTTTTGTCAGAAATGAATAAAAACAATCACCAACAGTTCCCAACCGGCTAATTCCATTTCTCAATCTTTTCACGCTTGAAAAATAGACTGATCGCACGGATATATCCGCGCGTCTCTCACTCACGTATCCATCGGCCAATCTAAAGTTAGAAGAGCATGGAAAAAAATAAAAAGTAGAAAAGAGTTGCAAGGCAAAATTGAAAGTGGCTAGGAAAATTTAGAAATAGTATAGGATTTTTATGTAAAATTGTCTTCTACATTTTAGGAGTGAATTATTAGAAACTGTTGAAGATAGTCTTATTTATTCTTTTCAATAATTTTTGACGAGTTGAAAAACCTTATGGTTTTGAAAAAAAAATGTTAGGAACTCTCGGAGATGCTCTAAAATGGTCTAAAGTTTAGTGGCTAAATTTAGACCATGGGATCCAAATATGGTCTTGGCTTCTTTATAATGGCCATATTCGCTTCTCTTATAATCCGTATTTTTCAGCTTATTTTTTAGTTGGAACAGTGTTTTACTCTCATAATAAATCAGTTGGAATAGTATTTCGGCTTTTTTTCGGTGAAGCAAACGGGGCCATTGTATAGGACGGGAGAGTAAGATGTTTCGCATGCATCCATTAGTGGGATATTAGAGATAGAAGATTGAAAATTCGCTACTCTCCTCGGGACACAAATATTCATTGCCTGCTGTGCCGTTCTTGTGAGGGAGATAGATAACCCTGGCCTGGAGCGCTGAGATGGAGGCAACGCTAGTGAGCGCTTCGACGGGAGTGATGAACTCCCTCCTCGCGAAGCTCGCAGCCCTTGTGAGTGGTGAGTACAAGTTGCTTAAGCAGGTCCATGGGGAGATAGTTTTCCTTGAGAGCGATCTCCGTAGCATGAACGCACTCTTGCAGAGGCTCGCGGACATGCAAAATCTTGACCCCCAAATGACGGAGTGGAGGGATCGGGTGCGTGAGCTGGCATACGACATCGAGGATTGCATCGACCTCTTCATGATGCCAAGGCTGGGCTTGGGCAAAAGATTGTATCCCAGCTGCGGAAGATACGAGCGTCCCATCAGATCCAAGAGCTCAAGTCTCGCGTTGTGGTGGAGAGTGAGAGACAAAAGAGGTACTACTTGTTTCACGACACCTTGAGTTCCAGTGTCTCTGTGAAAGTAGACCCTCGGTTGCCCGCACTTTGAGGAGGACAGATCAGTGGGCACCAGTCCATTAACCCGTGCTCTCATGCTATAATTTTAGAAGATTTAACTATTAGTTATTGTTTAATACATATAACGAATAAAGAATTACTTATATTAAATTTATGTTTTTGTGTTTGTTTATTTTCTAATATAATAGATCCAAGTATCATTAACTTACTAATACTTTTTTTGCAAGGGACTGATTTTTAAATTTTTTCACTCATATTCATATTTTTTCTTTACATGGCACCTATGTATATTTTACATACGCAATTAGTTTGAAACCTGACCATTAACTATAGTGGTTATTTTTGCATCATGTATCTTGCGAAGTCATGAATCTGAATTTTGTTCATATTTTATTCTTATTGACTACTACACATTCTTTTTATCCTCAAGTTAAGTTAAAACTCTTGTGGTTGTATTTTTTATTAACTCTCTTTTTAGCATTTTTTAGAATGAAAATTTTAGGTCATAGAGTACATTCTTAAATACTATATTACCATAACCAATCATTTGAAACATGCACCATGTCGCTTAAAAAATCGATAGAGCATGAATTGAGATCTTGGATGGGGGTCGCAATGCTAACCTTAATAGAATTTTAATACTTAAGCCTTATAATAATCGGTTTTTACTCTAGAGTAATCTTATAGGGTCTAAAAAATATAGTGACCAGTGGTCTCCCACACTTCTTAAGATGATTGAATTTAACTATCAAAGAACTACATGTGCAGTTATAGTTTTACTACCAATATAGACATGTCAAACATTTTAGTTAAAATATATAAATATATTTAATGTAACAACCTATACAAATTATATGTCATAGTTACTAATAGGTTTTAAACATTTTTTTAGTATGATTAGTGTATGACTTGTTAAGGAAATATTTTTTATGTGATGAAACATAACATATTGCTCATGAATGCTTGTACGACACACACACGTATGCTTACTTTAATCAAATTAACATATTTTATATTGATAGAGGTGGGTAATATGGAAACATATATATGCTCTATTGTTAAACAATTTTTAATAGAAGATTTTGACAGTTTATATTTAGGTTTGAGGGGATACTTAATTTTTCTAGTAATAAGATGAAAATTAGGTTACGTAAAATGTCTATCGTAATAGGAGGCCACATGTAATTAGATGTGAATCTAGGACTACTTTAGATCATATTTCTTAATAACATACGTGGGTAATTTAAATATAGAATCATTGGTTACTTTATGTTGTTTTTTGCAATATCAACATAGGGTAATTATTTAGATATTTCCAAGAGCTATTATTATCAATGTTGATTAGGTTATACTGAATTGATAGTTAGATGTTTCTGAGTTTTGTGAGATTTTGTAGGATCTATATATTGTTTTTCTATCGAGTCTTGTGAGGATAAATGTGGAGGTTCCATTCAGGACATCTAGATCATAGAGTTTATAGTATTTATCTTTTTCTTAAATCATATGTATTTAGTTGAAATATAATCTTATAGTTTGGCTTTCAACTTTTAACGGAGATGTTGCAATTTTTCCACTTTTTAAGTAAAAACTCTAGCCTTTTTTAATCTTTTATTCAAAAGTTTTTTATTCTTAAAAAGTGTTAGGTCCATGTAGTATTGTTTTCCACATGTTAAGTTGAAACTCAACTTGCACCGCGGCACTGGACATGTTGAATTTGTTCTATCACATGATTATATGTGTGTAGTATTATTCTATATATCATAGAGTGTTTAAAATTAAATTACAAATATTTATATGATATAATGTTTTAGTCAGAATGTATAAATTTATTTAAAATAACTGAAATTTATTAATATGGAGTATTAATATAAATTGAAGTTATTTTCCACACACACACACCATACTTTATGAATAATATTTTGTTTTCTACAATAGCATATGTTAGTATTTACATGTAGATTTGATAGATATTCTTTTTTTATTTTTTTAAGTGATTGAGGTATATACAAATATTTATCTTTCGTGTTGACATTTATGGGTAGGTTGAATGCAACCTTAGGAGGTTATTTTGCAGTATCTTTTATAATGATAAGGAAGGGGAACTCATAGAAGCATTATGGGTATTTTAGTTTATATCTTTGATAATGGTAGACGTGAGTAATTTAGATATAAAGTTAGATGGTTATTTGAAATTATCCTTCATAATAGTCAAGATGGGTAATTTAGATGCAATCTATAGGGGTTATTTCGAATTATGTTTCATAATGATAAAGGTGTGATTTAGAAGCAAATTTAGGGAGCTATTTAAATTGTCTGTCATAGTGACAGATGTGGGAATTTATATACAAATTTAGGGGGGTTATTCTGAATTATCTTGCGTAATGGCAGTGGTGGGTAATTTTTATTCTAAATTACAACAGATCCAATGGTTAATATCTATGATGATTCGAGTCAACCAAATTAAAGGCTAGATGTTTCTGATTTTTGTGAGAATTTCTATGATTTATCTTTTTTATAGCGTGTCTGGTGGAAATTAATGTGGTGCCTCCGTTGAGGTCTCTAATTAGTAATAGTAAGATTGATGGCCCAAAGGATGAGATCATTGAGCCACTTATGGACAAGAGTAGGGGCAGTGCCTCATCGGAAGATGTCATGACAGTGTGCATTGTGGGTTGTGGAGGCTCAGGCAAGACCACTCTTGCCAACCAAATTTACTGCAAAATCAAGGGGGAATTTCAGCGTGCAGCTTTTGTGTCGGTGTTTCAGAATCCTAACATAAAGAAGGTTTTGGTGAGCATTCTTTCACAAGTTGGTGCCGATTCTTGCGCGTTAGATGATGAGCAGCAAATTATCAACAACCTAAGGGAATACCTTAGTGACAAGAGGTACCTTGGGTTTCCTTTTTCTTATATCATGCCACAAGATTATTTAGAAGTTTGTTTCATACTGTAAAAAGACAATTCGCAAAAAATATATCCCTGCCTCTGTAGTGTGTCAGGCTGGGCCTATTCCCAGTTCCATAAAACAGTGGTATTTAGAAGTTGTTTCGTACATGCAGTGGTATTTAGCAAACATATGTTTGACTTGGTTGTTGTAGAGCGGCAAATCTTCCTCATCATCATTGCAATAAAATGCACATTAAATTGGGTATGCCATTAGAGTACGCAACATAAGAAAGCGATGCTCTCTGCAAAATTCAAATGTAGCCAATGGAAATTGTAATAAGAGTTTCCATCTGATCTAGGTTCACAATAAAAACGTATGCAGTATGCAGCCTTTGGTCTTGGTAAGCTAGCTAAAGTTTCTGTATATCCTAGTGCAGGTACAAAATATAGAGATTCTTTTTGTTCCTGATGATGAGTATGCCAGGTTACCGATTAGAAAGAGGACAAAGTCAAAGGGTAAGCCTATGAATACACTGTAATGCCTGTGGAAGAAAAGATTATTGATTCATGTTTCACACGGCCATTCAACGCCTCCTTTCACATATGTAGCATTATACGAGCATCTTCTTTTTACAATCTTCTTTTATTTTTAATCACACAAACGATAACTTTTAAGTTGAACTCATTCAGAGTCTTGCAATGATGATATGCCCATGCAAGTCTATACTAGATCTCCTATCAAAAAAAAAGTCTATACTAGATCTCAATAGTAGATATCCCAGTATATCTGTCTCCTTCCCATTGCTGTTTACATTCTTTATAAAATTGTTTATTTATGGGTGCATACTGTTAACATAGTCAAGCATCGTTACAGGTACATTGTTGTAGTCTATGATCTTTGGGATAAACAAACATGGGAAATTATCAAATGTGCATTGGTCAAGAATCGTTGTGGTAGCAGAATTTTGACAACAACACGAAAATATGATGTAGCTAAATCATGCTGCTCCTGTCTTGGTGATCATGTTTATGAAATGAGACCGCTTAATATTGTTGACTCCAAGACATTGTTCTTCAAAAGAATTTTTTATCCTGAAGATAGGTGCCCAGCACAGCTGGCAGAAGCTTCTGATGAAATATTGAAAAAATGTGGGGGTCTGCCTTTAGCGATTATTTCCATATCTAGCTTATTGGCAAGCAAACCAAAGTCTATAGATCAATGGAACAAGGTGAAAGTTTCCCTAAGTTGCACATTTGAAAAAAACTCCAGATATGGAAACCATGAGACAGATAATCTCACTAAGTTACTTTGATCTTCCAAACCATTTGAAAACATGTTTATTATATTTGAGTATATTTCCAGAAGGTTGTGAGATAAGAAGGGAGCGTTTGGTGAGTAGATGGATTGCTGAAGGATTCATTAGCCAAAAACAAGAACAAAACATATATGAAGTGGGGGATAGTTACTTTAATGAGCTCATCAACAGAAGCTTGATTCAACCTGCAAGCATAAGCCGTGATGGTCAAATAAATGCTTGCCAAGTGGATGACACCATTCACGATTTCATTGTGTCCAAATCAACTGAAGAAAATTTTGCTACACTGATTGGTGCCTCAAAGCTGGTACCCATGCCACGAAGCAAGGTCCGTCGACTATCTCTTCAAAATGGCAACCAAGAAAATATAAAGTTCTTGGTCAAATCTCATGTACGGTCACTAACCGTATTTGTCAATTCTAAAAGAATGCCATCTCTTTTGGGTTTTGACATTTTACGTGTGTTGGACATAGAAGGTTGCCATTCATTAAGAAACCGTCATCTTGAAAATCTGGAAAGACTCCACCAGTTAAGATATTTGAATATATGAGGATCATGTATTAACGAGCTCCCAAAGCAAATGGAGAACTTCAACATTTAGAGACACTAGACATAAGGTCAACTTATGTAGAAGATTTACCATCAGGCATTGTCAGAATGAAGAGTTTGGTTCGTTTGCTTGTTGATTGTCATGTTAAATTGCCAAAAGGAATAAGCAATATGCAGACACTAGAAGAGCTAACAAGTTTCTCAGCTTTATTGAACGACTCAAACTTTTTGCAAGAACTAGGTAAGCTAACAAATTTGAGGGTGCTCCGAGTAATTTGGAATCTTGATGACTTTGGAGGTGATGGAGGAAGCCATAAGGAATCTTTATATTCTTCTCTCAGTAAGCTGGGCACATGTAACCTTCAGTCCCTTTTCATTGATATCAATGGATGTGATGAAGATAATAACTTCTCACTGGATAAGTGGCACCCTGCTCCATTTAGACTAAGACAATTTTACATTGGCCAGTGGTGTCCCATCCCGAAAGTTCCCAATTGGATGGGCTCATTAATCAATCTTGAAGAGTTAGTTCTATATGTTGACAAAATTGGTCAAGAGGATGTCCAGATGCTGGGACACATGCCTGCTCTACTATCCCTAACCATATACTCAAATACCGCCTTTGAAGGGAGTACCACAATGCGTGGATTTCAATCTTTAACAGTTTTTCAAGTTTTATGGTAATTCTGTGGGGTTAATTTTTGAACCTGGGTCTATGTTAAAGCTTGAGTGCCTTGATGTTATATCCAGCGTGTTTTGGATTAAATCTTCAGACAGTAGTTTTGATTTTGGCATACAACACCTATTCAACCTCAGAAATGTCTACATTCAACTTGAATCTACTGGTTCTACTAGTGGAGAGTTGGAAGCTGCAGAATCAGCTATCAAGAATGCAGTACAATCACTTCCCGGACACCCTAAACTCAACCTGAGGATGTTACAATGAAAATAGTTGGGCTCCTAAGTGGCTAGTTAAACTAAACCGATACTAGCCTGAGATTTCAGGTATCAACTGTTGATTTAATTCTTATATTCTGATTAACACCATTCTCATATTCTGCTCTCTTGAACCGAGCACTTTGGTACAGCCGGCGGTTGGCCCAAATCTGATCGGACAACAAAACCCGGCCGGCACACCCTGCAAGTCCCAAGGTTGTGAGTGCTATTGGTGCAACCTAGCAGTCTTCTGTTGATCCAAAACCGCAGGAGGTTCCTGTCATCACGCGAACTGGAACGAGCAGCAGGCAGCCTGACATCGTTGTATCAGGGTGATACTTTTGGAATTGTTAACGACAATACGCAAGCTTCAGAGATGGGATTTTTCCCTGCTACAGAGACATACAGTACTCTTCATCTACTACTAACGTCATTTTGACGCCGTTACAGTCAAACGGTACAAATTTTATACCAGGTTTGAATGTAATTAGTAGTTGTTCTAATACGTTAGAATATAGCTCTCGTTCTAACTTTGTCTCTTCTACTGATGGTATATTTGCAGGTAACGAAGATATGATGCAAAAGGCAATGAGAAGTGCTGCAATACGCTGTTGAGAAATCGTTCTATGGATCTATGTATACGCTCGTAGAGCACAGTATGACACCAGGAATTTTTTTTTAGATAACATGACACAAGGAAATAGGGAGGAATGAGAAGCTCTTTATTCCTTTCTCTTGCATGTTGTACAGAGTACAGTAAGCTTGTGTTCAGTTCTCTCATTGCCTTAATTTATACTCCCTCCTTTTGTTTTTTTTTATGTCACAGTCACATTAGCTTTGTCCTAAGTCAAATATTACTATCTTTGATCATCCAATTAAAATATAATGTCATGAATCCATACAAATTAAACAAATGGAGGCAGGATGACAAAGCTAACATGACATGTAAAAACAAAAAGAGGTAGTAGTGTTCAGTTCTCTCATTGCCTTAATTTATAGGCAAATGAGACAACCAGTGAAAACTTATCTAGGTCTTCACCCATCTGCTTATTGCCTCCGAAGAGACCTTAATTCCTAACCTACATTTTTATAATTTATTTTTTTGAAAGATTTTTATATTTAGGTATCTGAAAGAGTTTGGCGTTACGATAATTGACGCCTAGATTATATATGACAGGACAACGCTTTGATACTTAGATGACGGGATAACTGATGTAGCAAAGCTCGGCACCGTGAGTCCTAGCACCTGCCTCAGGGCTTCACCAATACTCCACCGTGGCGTGCTACCCCAACTTCCACATTAACAGTTGGTAGCCATGTCATATCAATTGGTAGTCTCACGGTGTGTCCGGTGTGCCTATAGAAACTACAGTGCCCTCACCTGATAAAAGGATGAGGCACCCTCACCTGATAAAAGGATGGGGCAGTGTCTAAGGAGAGCGTCGGAGGGATGAAGTGCTCCACCATGACGTTGCCTCTCCCAGAACAGGCCCACGAAGAGAGAGTAAGAGGCAAAGAACAGTAGGGGACCAGAAGTGTTGTATGACTGCGTTGAAAGAATTGTAGCCTTAAATGCTCTTTTATCTACGTACACATTAGCTTATAGAGCAAGGCTAATAATATAGGTTACTGCTAGTTATATAGATCTTGCAACCCATCTCTCAGTCAACTATATAGTAGTGAGCTCTTCACTATTAAATACATACCCCACTTTCATCTCTCACACTTCTCTTTTCTCTTTTTTCCACTTAGCATTCAGCCCATCTATGACTTGCTATTATAGCTTAGGTGAGGCTGACACTGTCCGCTGCTCACGTTGATGAAGCCCTTAGGGCAGCTCCAGCGCAAGCGTATACAAGTAGTGGTCTCAGACAAAAGCAGCGGTGAGGCTATCCTAGACGATTGATTCTCCCAAAGCAGGCATACAATGCCTATCCTTTTATGGTCCCATCGTTTGGCAGGAAGCTTTGTCAGAGTTTTTATGTGCTTGAACGATTCTTTCTCTCATCACGCGCTCCAAACTGTGTGCTCCGGTCTTTTGTCAGACGAAGCTATCGCAGGCTCGCAGCTCTGCAGGATCCTCTGACCGTTTGCGAAGCATACTCCCTCCCTCGTTTATTGAAAACGTCGTTTTTTACTTTTAGACTTTTTATTTGTTTGTTCGTCTTATTCAAAAAATTTATATAAATATTATTTATTTTGCTATGACTTATTTTATCATTAGAGATATTTTAATAATAACTTATTTATTTCATTATTTAAACGGTCAAAAAAAGTAAAAGTAAAAAACAACACTTTTAATGGACACCGGAGTACGCTAGCGATGATTTAGATACCATATGTAGAGGATGGGGCTTCCAAACAAGATGTAGCGTTGGGGTGGCCTCAAGGTTGTGGCGCCGAACTCACTGCCAAAAGCAGTGGCGTCCACTTCCACGATGTCGCTCTGCACGTTCTATCTCTGTTGCCGCAACGATCAACAATCCTGTTTTTTCTCTCTCCAGGCCTGTTTGGAATATGGAATTTTACAAGAATCACATAGAAATTTCATAGGAATTAGTTTAATTTCACAGAAAAAATACAAATAGAAAATTTTTTCAGGTTCCAAACAGACCCTCGAAGTCTAAACCAAATCCTTCCAATGTTCAGATCTGAGCGCCATGGCTGTGTGTGAGGGGATGCGGTGCTAATGCTCCTGGGCCATGCTGCTGTCTCCAGTCTTCTGTCCGTCACCCACCTCGCCAGCTTCTACAGCACATGTTTAGAGCAAGGCTAATAATATAGCCGGCTTGTCGGCTGTAAGGTTCCTTGCAGCCTTCTCTCAGCCCACTCATATAGTAGTTGGCTCTTTACAGTTAATACATGGCCCACTTGTCTCTCTCACAGACTTTCTTGGTTCTTGTGCCCAAGCCGACTGTAAGCTTACAGCCCACTTCTCCTCTTTCTCCTCCCCTCTCTCCTCCACATCAGTATTTAGTCGGCTTACAGCCTGTTATTATACTTGCTCTTATGCGGTACAAAAGCAGGAATTTAGATGATAGTACCACCTGTCAGCTCCGTCTAAAAAAATATATAATTCTCGATTTTCGAGAAGTCGAGCCGTTTGAATTTTGACAAAATATTATAAAAAAAGTACTAACATTCAATATGCAAAATAAATACCATTAGATTCGTTATAAATATATTTTTATAATATATTTATTTAGAGACATAAATGTTAATAGTATTTACTATAAACTTGGTCAAACTTAAACTATATTGACTGACACGGATTCCATAATTACATTCTTTTACGGATAGAGAAAGTACTCCTAGATGCATACTCTCCCGTCCCAAAATAGAGATCGTTATGGGATGCGTGCAGGTAAAACTTTTTCAACTTTTGACTAGATTTATAGAAAATGTGTGTAACATTTATATCTTCAAATAAGTTTATTATGAAAATATATTCAACGATCAATCTAATGATACTAATTATGTATTATAAATATTAATATTTTTAATATATATTTGATCAAAGTTAAAAGTGTTTGATTTCTAGAAAAGTGGGAATGACATTTATTTTGGGACCGGGAGTACGGAGTATTAGCCTGTTCGGGAGGCCGTATCGTATCGTGGATTATTTACTGCTGGCTGGTTTGGTGTGAGAGAAAAACACTGTTTCTGGCTGGAAATTTACGATCGTTTACGAGCAAGCGAACAGGCTGTATATAGGCAGCACAACAACCAAAGCAGGATATTATATGAATAGTGCATGTTAATAACCCATTCACAAATTCTGAAATCACCAGGCCTTCTTTTCAGACTAGGTGGGCAAAGATTTAATTGTTTTTTCATATAGCTGCCGCCACTCCAGGATGACTATATATATGCCCACTACCACACTCAGTGTTATTCTAAACATGTTATCCTAAACGCTAAATGATAAACAGTCCGTCATCCTTTGTTTAACGTTTAAACAGTTTAGACGGTGTTTAAACGAATTAAAACAGTCGGTTTTACACAATATATTACCAAAATATGTATATTTTTATGTAAAATTAACTATTCTAGCATTTATACGTATTTATGCAATAAAAATCAATTATTTTAGTATGTATATATATTTATGCATGTGAAAAGAAACAAATATACATATTTATGCAATTATGCAGGTAACAAATCAAGTGCAAAATGGTGGCGATCAAAGCTGGCCGGCTCGTTGCACCCAGGAGGCCAGGACTCCAAGTCCAATCCCGATCCTACAAGAACTCCAAGGCCAGAGCCTGAAGGCCGATCGATCATTGTGTCACACCCCGTGGCCACCGGTGGTGAGGACCGGGACGTGAGGAAGACGAGGATGCTCTCACCGGTAGGTTCCGGTGGCCACCGACGAAGATCGCCAGGACGTGAGAAGATTTGCCGCCGTGGAAGAAAAGAGCAGGGCAACACCGGATTCAATTTTCTGATCCCCTCTACTCTGGCCCTTCTCTGGCTTATATGCCTGCCTTCACATAATCTTACATGTGGGGCCCCTTTGTGTATAGACCATGTCTATGGGTGTTACACTGTATAGACCATGTCTATGGGTGTTACATTTCCACCCCCACAAAACGTTGCTTGTCCCCAATGGGCGTGACCTGCATAACCTTGATCAGCTATCTCATCTCTCCAAATTCCAACGTCCCATTGTCTCACAGTCATCAGTGCAAGCTGATGCTCACATTCTGTTGGCCTGAAACCCCTCCATCCCTATGATGACATTTTCTGGAGTACTGACCGAAACATTTCAATCTTGCAATTTCCAAGGGGAATGGTACTAACACTCCATGGTTGTAATTCCATAACCACAATGTGCAGACCACTTAATCCTTGGCATTCTTCATAGAATCATAGATGGCAAAGTTCTCACTGCCATGGTTCAACTCCTGGACTGCAGGAAGTTCACCAGATATGCCATTTACAGTGACGGACGCCAAGTTCTAGAATCCCTGGAAAATCATGGACAAAACTAAGAAATTTGGTGCATCGCTGTCCTTGCACAAAAGTTCTCTCTCTTTGCTTGTCATCCAGGTCATCTCCTTTCCATGCCAACTGCGACAAAAGATGTCCACCCCCACAAAATGTTGCTTGTCCCCAAGCAACAGCATGAAAAATACCAGGATCCTATGGACGGATGATGGATAAGATAACCAAGGAGTCCCTAACATCGAGATGTAATACTGATATGCATATACTGCCGTTGATGAGCAAACTGAAGCATCTCTTTCTAGCACAGAGATTACCAAGAATTAGAGCTGAAGGGACCGTGATGCTTAAGAGGAGGGTGAATTAGGCAACTTAAAAAATTAATCCTTAAACTATGACCTCTTTTTCTATCTCTAGCAAAACCTATGCAAAAGATAAACTATCTAGATATGCAACTACGGTTTTGCTAGTGTGTTGCTATCTCTACCGCAAAGATAATAATATGATCAATGTAAATGCGGAAGCTTTAAAGAGCAAGGTAGAGATATACAAACTCCCGTCGACGACTCCGGTATTTTTACCGAGGTATCGAGAAGCGCGCAAGCTTTCCCCTAGTCTTCGTTGGAGCCCCTCACAAAGAATCCCTCGCAAGGGCCAAGCTCCCGGTCGGGTAACTCCGTGGATAGCCTCGGGCCTTCCCCGCGCGCAAGTGGGTCTCCGATGTGCCTTCCGGCAAGCCTCTCCCAGATGCTCCCCGCCGTCTTCACTATCAAGCTTTCGGTCGAAACGCCGCGGGCCTTGTTCCCTTCGGTACACGGTGGCGGCCGCACCACAAACGCGGTTGGTGCGATCTCGCAAGACTTCAAGCCCCTCCGATGTACAACACTTGTGCTCGCAAGCACGGGGTGGCAAGAGGTATGCTAACCTCACTAAACACTAGGCAAACACCTAAAGCAAGTGCATAAGCGGTGGTCTAATCAACCTCAGCACTTCGCAAAGCACCTATGCTAATCATCTGATGAATCACTAAGCACTATGCAAGTGGAGATCACTAAAATGGTGTATCAACACCCTTGGTATGTTTCCTTAGCTCCACACACTCAAATGGCCGGTTGGGGTTGTATTTATAAGCCCCACTGAGAAAGTAGCCGTTGGGGACTAAAACCCGCGAAACTGCTACTGACCGGACGCGTCCGGTCGATCCGACCGTTGAGCCGGCAATATACTGATCGGACGCTGGCAGCGTCCAGTCGCCTGCCACCGGACGCGTCCGATCGCAGATTTGCCGCTCTGGAACCTTACTGTACTCGATCGGACGCTGCGTCTCTGCGTCCGGTCGATTGCCGCCAGCGTCCGGTCCTCGCGTCCGGTCACCAGTCTATCGAGTCACCACCCAGCGTCCGGTCGCAACGTCCAGTTGCTTGTTCAGCGTCCGGTCCAGCGTCCGGTCACCTCTGTGACTTCGTTTCTTCACGATCTTGCGCACAGCTTGGTTCCAATCTTCATGCTTGGACTTTGCTTGATATCTTGAGTCTTCTCTTGTGCTTCTAAGGTCTTACTTGAGGTGTTGATCATCGAATCATCACGTCGCATTTGTCCAAGTCACGTCTTGCACCCTATTGAACTACAAAACAAACACTTACAAATTCATTAGTCCAATTTGGTTGTGTTGGTCATCTAACACCAAAATCCAAAGTAAATAGACCAAAGGTCCATTTTCCTTACAATCTCCCCCTTTTTGGTGATTGATGCCAACACAACCAAAGTAAGCAAATAATAAGAATTTGAAAATTAAAAACTACCTACTTACTAGGATGCAATGCAAAGGGCAAGTTTATATGGTACCAATTGAAATCATATATGATATTAAAGGATACTAATTGAAATCAATTGAGAGACTAAAAGATACCAATTAAAACTACATGAAAGCTTATCTTGCCCTTGCAAATGTCCCCGTGTGGCATTATGGATTTCTACAAATTTTACCATTACTTAGACTACTCCATAATCCACTTTCCTCCCTTTCTCGGACCATTACCACTTGTAGACAACAACTTCATGCTTGCCTTTGGTCCTTCAAATTCTCTCCTTTGGCATCAAACACTAAAAAAGAAGACATTAGTAGCACAAGGGAGGATCAAACTTTATGATTCTTTGTGTGTAGAATGAAATAGATCACAAAATTTGACTCTCACATTATATAGACTAAACTCCCCCTAAATTAGCAATTTATTGCATAAAAGAGGTTAATCTATATAATGCATGGAGAAAGCATATAAATATAAAATGAAATCAACATGATGAAACTAATTGAAATATGATGCTTAACTTCCGGGACTCTATTTTCCTTACAATGAGACTATTACACATAGGCTTTAAAAAGTGATACATCATAAATATGTGCACACAAGTGTGGAATACTTGTAGAATTTGTGCATATTGATTTTAGAATCAAAATACCACTTGAAGATGATATTTGGGAGAAATTGTCTACAATTTGGACTTTGGCACATATTAGATAAATAATTGTAAGACAAGCTATGTGCCATGCTTCTAAACAAGTTTAAACCATGTAGGTTTGCTCCAAGGGTTAAGAATGAAACCGAGCAATCCTACCATAAAATATACCTATTGTATGCATGACAAAGGATTTTAAGAATGCAAATGCAAACATAGGCATAAGGAGTAACTAGATGCTTAAAAAGATACCAATTGAAAAATACTATCAATTGAAAGCAATGCTATTTGAAGAAACTACTAATTGAAAGCAATAACATCTAGTTACCTAACATGGGAAGGGGAATTTGAGTCCATAGTTTTCACTAATCCACTTGGCAATAACTTTGTACATCATGATGCACCCCATGATATGCACCCACACTTTGCCAAGTCTCCAAATTCCCCGAGGTCCATCGAACTACTCACTTCTCTTTCGGGATCCAAACCTTCTTGGTGTTCTTCATGTTGGAGATGATTTTTTTTGGCACCCAAAAGCGTTTGACCCCATTGTTGGCTTGCTTGTTCACCTTGATGGCCACTACCTTGTCATTTTTCTTCTTCTTCAAGAGATAAGGTGTGGAGACCTTCTTGTCCACCTTGTTGATGTAGGTGTTGAAAAACTTGCTTGTTTGCTTTTGCTCCTTCTTTGTTCCTCCCCCATTCTTCACCTTGCACTCATAGGACTTGTGGCCTTCCTTGTGGCACACGTAACAAACCACGGTTTATCCTTCATCAAGCTTCTTCACTCCCTTGACGGTGTTATCTTGATGAAGTTGGGTTTGCTTTGCCTTTCACTTGAGTTAAGTCCTTAGTGAGACGAGCTACTTCTTGCTTGAGTTGCTCATTTTCCTTTATAACTTCTTATGTGCATGTATCTACAATAACATTCTCAACACAAGCTTGGTTGCACAGAGGTGAGTCTAAACATAAATCATTGCAAGAAGTAGAGACATCCTTTTTAATGATAGAACTTTTCTTTTTAGAAGCCTTGGAGGGGGTGTTTTTAACGGCTTCAAGATTAGCAACTTTATTAGTTAGCTCATCACAATATTTGCACATGATTTCCATTTTAGCAAGCAAACTTTGATAATCATTTTGTGAGCTAGCTAACTTTTCTTTTAATTTTTTATTTTTCTTTTCAAGTTGCTTATCATTAATTGTGCATTCATTTGTTGTTGCACTAGCATCAAGTTGCTCGATTTTAGTAGATAGTTCAACATTAAGATTGGCAAAATTTTCATATTGTTCAAGCAATGTTTTGTATGCTTCTTGTGAACTATCTAGCTTTCCTTTTAGTTTTTCGAGCCTTTTTTGTTGAGTAGTGCAAGCTTTAGCATAGTTAAGATTTTCTTGCACAATTTCATGATAAGAAGGCAAATCATCATCACTATCACTCTCACTAGATGAAGAGCTTTCGTTACCTCGTGCCATAAGGCACTTACAAGAGGAGCTTGATGATGAGTGCTTGCGCCCTCGCCTCTTGTGATGGTCTTCTTCAAGAATCAACCCATGATCTCATTGATGTGAGGACTTTGTTCTTGCACGCCTTCTTCTTTGTCTTGGGTGTGGGCTTGTTTGGACAAACTTCCACAAAGTGCCCCACCTCCCGCATCCATAGCATCCTCTCTTTCTTGGCTCGTTTCTTTGACTAGTGAAAATGAGGTCTTAAATTTAGATGGGCACACCCTTGACATTGAGCTTTTGGATCATCCTTTCCACCTTGTTGATAAGTTTGATTGATTCTTCATCAAGGTCGGAGGTGGAGGAGGAAGATTGATCATCATCGCTTGATTCTTCTTCTTCTTCATCATCCTCTTCTTCATCTTCACTTGAGGAGCTTGAGCTTAAACTTGTTTCAACTTTCTTGCCCTTCATCTTCTTCTCGCTACAAGCGAGGGCTTTGCCTTTGCTAGATGAAGAGGCTTCTTTTTGACCTATCTTGTGTGACATTTCAAATGCCACTAATTTTCCAATTACTATCCCCGGGGTCATGGTGCTCAAGTTCTCCATGTTGTGAAGGATGGTGATGATGCTTGCATATTTCTTTTGCGGTAGCACGGAGATGATCTTCCTCACGATGTCTGCATCATCTAGCTTTAATAATCCTATTGAATGGAGCTCATTGATAATTAGATTCAAACGAGAATACATATCACGAACAAGCTCATCATCATTCATTACAAAGGAATCATAATTTTGTTTTGCTAGACAATGTTTTTGCTCACGGACATTACTTGTGCCGTCATGGAGCTCTTAGAGTTTTAACCAAATTTCATGTGCCGTATTTAAAGTAAATACTTAGTTAAAAACATCCATGCTAAAAGATTCAAACAAATAATTCTTAGCTCTAGCATTAAAATGCAATTCCTTTTCATCACTCTTCATGAGTTTTTCGGGATTCTTAATGGATTTCATCCCGTCACGAGTGACTCTCCATACACCTAAATCAACCGCCTCAAGATGGCAAGCCATTCTAGCCTTATAATAGAGGAAGTTAGTGCCATCAAATTGTGGAGACCTAGCGGTATCCATCACAACCATTCTAAGTAGCGTCGGCTCAACGACGGTTAAGCCAAAGGTCCAAATATGAGCCAAACGGCTCTGATACCAATTGAAGGGACCGTGACGCCTAAAAAGGGGATGAATTAGGCAACTTAAAAAACTAATCCTTAAACTATGGCCTCTTTTTCTATCTCTAGCCAAACCTATGCAAAAGATAAACTATCTAGATATGCAACTACGGTTTTGCTAGTGTGTTGCTATCTCTACCGCAAAGATAATAATATGATCAATGTAAATGCGGAAGCTTTAAAGAGCAAAGTAGAGATATACAAACTCTCGTCGACGACTCCGGTATTTTTACCGAGGTATCGAGAAGCGCGCAAGCTTCCCCCTAGTCCTCGTTGGAGCCCCTCACAAGGAATCCCTCGCAAGGGCCAAGCTCCCGGTCGGGTAACTCCGTGGATAGCCTCGGGCCTTCCCCACGCGCAAGTGGGTCTCCGATGTGCCTTCCGGCAAGCCTCTCCCGGATGCTCCCCGCCGTCTTCACTATCAAGCTTTCGGCCGAAACGTCGCGGGCCTTGTTCCCTTCGGTACACGGTGACGGCCGCACCACAAACACGGTTGGTACGATCTCGCAAGACTTCAAGCCCCTCCAATGTACAACACTTGTGCTCGCAAGCACGGGGTGACAAGAGGTATGCTAACCTCACTAAACACTAGGCAAACACCTAGAGCAAGTGCATAAGCGGTGGTCTAATCAACCTAAGCACTTCGCAAAGCACCTATGCTAATCACCTGATGAATCACTAAGCACTATGCAAGTGGAGATCATAAAATGGTGTATCAACACCCTTGGTATGTTTTCTTAGCTCCACACACTCAAATGGCCGGTTGGAGTTGTATTTATAAGCCCCACTGAGAAAGTAGCCGTTGGGGACTGAAACCCTCGAAACTGCTACTGACCGGACACTGAATCGTCCTGACCGGACGCATCCGATCGATCCGACCGTTGAGCCGGCAATATACTGATCGAACGCTGGCAGCGTCCGGTCGCCTGCCACCGGACGCATCCGGTCGCAGATTTGCCGCTCTGGAACCTTACTGTACTCGATCGGACGCTGCGTCTCTACGTCCGGTCGATTGCCGCCAGCGTCCGGTCCTCACGTCCGGTAGCCAGTCTGCCGAGTCACCACCCAGCGTCCGGTCGCAGCGTCCGGTCCAGCGTCCGGTCACCTCTGTGACTTCGTTTCTTCGCAATCTTGCACACGGCTTGGTTTCAATCTTCATGCTTGGACTTTGCTTGATATCTTGGGTCTTCTCTTGTGCTTTTAAGGTCTTACTTGAGGTGTTGATCATCGGATCATCACGTCGCCTTTGTCCAAGTCACGTCTTGCACCCTATTGAACTACAAAACAAACACTTGCAAATTCATTAGTCCAATTTGGTTGTGTTGGTCATCTAACACCAAAATCCAAAATAAATGGGCCAAAGGTCCATTTTCCTTACAAGAGCTCCAAAAATCATGTCCTCAAGTATCAGACTAGCAGCACAATTAGCATCACTCTATGATATGCATCTCCACACCGTCCAAGTCAAGAATTGATTGAGTACTGAAGCCTGTAGAATATCTTCTCCATGACTAGTTTCATCTTGTTTGAATTTGTACTGTTCGCACAAATTTTAGCACTTAAATGCATATTTTAGCACTGTGCACCAACTGATAAGATATGGAGCCAGGGAAAGCCTTATTTCTTTCAGGGCAATGGTTCTTTCATTTCCATCTGCAGAGAGATGATGCTGAATTTGCAGTCCAAGAGCTTTCTCCAATGAGCTGACAGCAGCAATGTGATGCTCATCTGATTCCACATCAGCTATGCATTTATAATACCAGGCACAAAATTCAGTTGTATCCCTTGAGCTATGAGAAGAAATTCCCAGAGTAACCGTAATCATGAATTCACTAGCATCCCTCCTGGATGAGCCAACAATCAGCACTAATTTTGTGGAATTGAGAATAGGACCACGGATACCTGGATCCCATTGTCTCTCCACCATCTTGTATTGCTCAAGTTGCAGCTCACTTTCTCTTGGACTAAAACCGCCTCTATTCCATGAAAGTATTTTGTTGAAAATTGAACAAGTAGCTTTTGTATCAGAATTTCATGGGCTGAGAGCATTTCGCCTCCATAGTGCTACACCAAAGGCCACATAATGAGCACCACCGCATATTTCTTGCTTTCCATCAAAGATAACCAAGTCTTTGCAGTCACTTTCCATCTCCTGGCCAGCCCATGCTCCATAACAAGCAAGGCATAAATGGCTCAGGCACTGGTGGTTAAGACATTGTGGAGAAAAATGATCTGTCACACACCCTGCAGATGGCGGCATCATTCTCAAACATGCAACATATA
This sequence comes from Miscanthus floridulus, assembly GCF_019320115.1. Lineage (NCBI taxonomy): Eukaryota > Viridiplantae > Streptophyta > Magnoliopsida > Poales > Poaceae > Miscanthus > Miscanthus floridulus. The sequence continues at coordinate 106,029,918 of NC_089597.1, read as the reverse complement.
CTTCTTCTAGCTGCAAGTTTTCATTGCACTCGTAGAGCGTTTCACAGGATACTTGGTCATCAAGCTCAAGCGTTTCTTCCAGCCCATGGTCTACAGAACTCATACCAATCTCTAGATATTGTAACGAACTGCTCTCATGAGTGAGTATCTCAGCAAATAATTTACCTGCTTCATCAGCATTTGAGGTCTCACAAATTTCCAGAAAATGTGACAAGACACCGATATGAGTAAGTGCCATATCAGTGTCAACCTCGATTACCCATTTTTCCTTCTCGCTAACTATGCTCGCTCTAGTACCTGGAGCTGCTGCAGTAAGTCATGGCAAAAACCAAGGTCTTGCAACGGCTCGTCATCCCACACAACATCCCCACAAGGCATTTTGTTGAATGCCTCATCCATGCTATACTCCAAGAGAAGGGGATCACTATTGACAAGAGTGGGAATGCTATTGCCATGGAGGAACAGCTGAGCAGTTGGCTTTGTCTCCTCGGCACCTATGAACTCTCCACCTTGAGCTAGTTCCTGCAACAAACCATGGTGCAAGTCGAGGCTGTCCAAAAATTCATCATCTTCACAGGGTATTTCATCAAACATCACCTCCACAGAATTCATGCCAAGATCTAAGAGAAGTTTATCATCACTGACTTGCCTTAACTTGTCACTGATGTCCAGCTTCACACTTGTCGTCCTCTCATCATCAACCAAAGATTCACCAGACCCTGCTACTTGTTGCAATAGACCGTCCTGCGAGTCAACATCATGCAATAAATCATCGTCCCAGACCACATCCATCTGAGGCATTACCTCGAACACTTGGTGAGCGCCGCCTTGCTGTGGCGTTCCGCCCAGTATCCTGGGAGATGAACGCTTGGCAGGTTCCATCACGAGCTCCTCGCGACAACGACTCATGCCCTCAGACCAACCTATGGTGGGTGGGTGTTCTGCAGGATGGAGCAACCACTTTGCCAACCGCAACGCCATCACGCTCAGTACCTCCACGACGAGTAGCACAGGCACACCGAGGTCCGAGAATAAGCCACCACGCTTCTGCTACGCCACCACGTCGGATTCCCCGAGGAGTGGTCTACCGCCGCCACACGCCACCAGAGTATGCACCGCCGCCAAAAGGAGTAGCTGCCGCGGAACAAAACGGAGTCTGAGTCCGAGTCGAGTGCCGCTGCAGCGCCGCCCGGAGCTGAAGGTGGGTTGCGCCGAATCGATGAAGTCGCCACGCCGGACCAATGGATCCGCCGCCGACGCGCCAACAGTCGTCGTCGCGACCCGATAACTAGCGCGGAGAGGAGCTGAGGTCGCCCGCCGCCCACGCCGAGGATACACCGTCTCTGATACCACTTGTCACACCCCGTGGACACCGGTGGTGAGGACCGGGACGTGAGGAAGACGAGGATGCTCTCACCGGTAGGTTCCCGTGGCCACCGACGAAGATCACCGGGACGTGAGAAGATTTGCCGTCGTGGAAGACGAGCAGGGCAACACCCGATTCAATTTTCTGATCCCCTCTACTCTGGCCCTTCTCAGGCTTATATGCCTTCCTTCACATAATCTTACATGTGGGGCCCCTTTGTGTATAGACCAAATCTATGGGTGTTACAATGTATAGACCATGTCTATGGGTGTTACACATTGCCAGACCGATCGACACAGAGCATTTGTCCTGGGGATGCTCCGTTGCTTGTTCTGGGTCGCCATCATCCTGGGGACCATGCATTTGTGGCAATCGACGATGATATTTGTTGTTGGAACCTGCAACTGCAGAATTTACCTCAAACGGGAGGTTTTCCAGAGTCATTTGAGGTTAATGATAATAAGGCGGAATAGCATGCATTGCTCACTTCTCTCCTTCCTGCTGGAAGGAAAAGATGATTTTTGTAGAGTTACTGCTGTTTCTGGTCTGGACTGTACATGATTTTCCACATCTCTAAATCCTTGCCCCTCTCATATTCTTTGATGTACTGAGGAATCTCTGCAGGGTCTATCTGCTTTCCAACAAAACCTGGTCCATATCCATCGATCGGATCACCATGCCCTGCGGATAATAATTGGGATGAAAGGAAACGATTTAGATCACTTGACAACACTCGTTTTGTTAACGAAGCAGAGAGACCTTTGCAAACAATTTACCATCTTGAGCTGTGAAGAAACTTCAGAAGTGCGCGTAACCATTGGCCACGACGTCTAGTTCATCTAGACTGAAGTTGTATCTCTTCTCCAGGGCCAAGTATAGCACCTACAAAATGCAAACAAGAATCTTGATTCTTGATCCTTCGCTTTGGGAAGGCGCCTTAGCTCAAGACTTTGGAGCTGAATAATGAATAGTAAATGATGAGTTCAATGGTACCTTCTTGGCACCACATGACATCAATTTCTTCACCGTGCCGAAGAACAAATCTGTGAGATCATCACTGTAAATAACATCTGCAGCAAACAGGACTGTTGCTTTCTCAGCCTCCTCAACTTCACTTGCAGACCATATATACCGACTGCACCAGAGAACATGGAATTAGCCTGTGCCAAAGAAACACTTGAATAAAGCAAAGGCTATTGTATAGAGGAGTTAGAGAACTCCATTAATGTCTCTGTTAGGATACTGTAAATTGGGTACTATCCGGTGAACAACCTACGACCTCCCCATTACCCACCCCATGCAAAAGAGTGCGAAAAGTTCAAAAGAATTGCATCAGTTCTCCTTTTGTAGCCAACAAAGGTGCTTATACACCTGAGGCTATGACCAGCTACCATCTTTCTGGAGGATGATTCTGCCCTTGTTTTAATCTGTACACTGGGGCTCACTCCAGCCACTAATATAGGCAAGATAACATATGTAGCAACTCAAGTGCAGGAAGGGCTCCTCTTCCATAGACCATGGCGTAGAAGCCCCACTGATTAAGTGGTGTGCAGGTCAGAAGTAAGGTGCCTTCATTTACACCAGAACTCGCATAAATCCCCCATATCAACTGCGATCAATTTTACATCCTGTAGCTTACACAGTTAAATTCATGTCTTGGATTCTACTCCCTCCAATTCCAAATTATAAGACGTTTTGGCTTTTCTACATACAATTGCTTTTATTATGCATCTAGACATAGTGTATAGCTAAGTACATAGCAAAAGCTACGAATCTAAAAAAGGCAAAACAGTCTTAAAATTTGAAATGGAGGGAGTAGCATACAACAAATGCAATGCAAAGCCACGCTGGAATATTTTGTTTATAAACAGGAAGTTGTAAAGCAAATTATGATCTCATATTCAGTCTCCACTTAAAATATAGTTCTTATGGATCACTATTTTGTGATGCATGATGATCAATGATGAAAGTGAGATCAATTGGTGTAGAGAAAACCTTGGATTAGAAGGAACATGTGTACCCACAGGTGGAGGCCATGACGTTTTCCAGTCCAGTTCCCGTACACAGACTTTAGCTTCATCAAACTTTAGCATACCAGAGTTGATATGGACATTAGCCACACAATTATCTAGGATATCAGTGCCTCTATCTGTTCATCCCCATTGGCAAACAAATTCTGTAAGGATTGAAGGTAGCAAAGTAGCTAAACATGAAAAGAAGATGTGAATATATACTGTTCTTCAGGGTGTATGTGTCCCGGCAGGGGGAGGGGGGGGGGGGCAAATTGTCAAGGGCGTCAATCCCTAAGGTAGCACGACCCCGACTACGTAGTTCGTAGCCGCGATCCGTCTTCTCCGGCGAGGTTTACCCCTCCGCCGCAGGCTTGGTTGAAGAGAGAGATAGGTTTAGATGATAATAATCTTCCCCCCACATTGTTCACGGAATTACAGACTTAATAGCCAACCGGCCATCACGCTAGGCAACAACCTTTTCTAAAATTAAGGAAACAGCACCTCCTATTCTTAAGGAAATAAAGCAGGGAAACTAATCTAATTTCCTTCCTAGCCACACATGGTGGCTTCCTCCTGCGCCGATGCCGCTCTGGCCGCGCGTTCAGCTGCGCGCCTGATGTCCCGGGCTCGCCGGCGCCTGGTGTACGTCATGCCCCACATGACATCTCTCCCCCCCTCGAGGTTCAGCTCGTCCTCGAGCTGAAATGCCGGGAACCGAACGAGGAATGGCTCGACGTCTTCCCATGTGGCCGACGCTGCGGACTGGCCCTTCCACTGCACCAGGACCTAACGAACGCCTCGAGCAAGGCGGTACCGAACAGCACGCTCGGGTTCTGGAGCGACGGCGCCGTAGTGGATTGGTGGCAGCACAGGTGGAGTCGGCGGCGGTGGTCCGTTGAACTTCTTGAGGACGCCAACGTGAAAGACATCATGGAGACGGGCGTGGGGTGGTAGCTGAAGCCGCACCGCGACGTCGTTGATGATTTCCGTGACGCGGTAGGGGCCGTAGAACTTGGGCTTCAGCTTGCCCGTGACCGGCTGCTGCAGGGACGCTGGAGCTCGGTGTCGAAGTCGGAGGAGCGCCCAATCTCCCACATTGTAGGACACTTCTCGGTGGTGCTTGTCGTAGTGCCGCTTGTGAAGCGCCTGGGCCTGCTCAAGGCGATAGCGCACGTCATCAAGGAACGCAGCTCGTTCCTCCATGCTCTTGGCGACGGCCGCCACACGAGTGTCGCCCGGCTCATAGGACCGGATGGAGGGAGGGTCACGACCGTAGACGACCCGGAACGGAGTGTCCTGGAGAGAGCTCTGGTAGGCGGTGTTGAAGACGAACTCCGCCCAAGGAAGCCAGCGGAGCCACTGTCGCGGCCGATCTCCTGTGAGGCACCTGAGGTACATGATGATGACCCTGTTCGCCGCCTCGGACTGCCCATCCGACTGAGGGTGGAAGGCAGTGGACATGTGCAGCTTCGTGCCCACCAATCGCATCAGCTCGCGCCAGAACGTGGACGTGAAGACCGGATCGCGGTCGGACACCATCGACTGCGGAACACCGTGCAGGCGGACGATGTCTGAGAAGAATGCCTGGGCGACGGACTCCGCCGAGTAGGGGTGCGCCAACGGTATGAAGTGGCAGTACTTGCTGAACCTGTCCACCACGGTGAGGATGACCGACTTGCCCTTGACGCGCGGTAGAGCTTCGACGAAGTCGAGGGCGATGTCCGTCCACACCCCTTGCGGCACCGGCAGGGGTAGCAGTAGCCCAGCGGGATGCAAGTGCTCCGACTTGTACCTCTGGCAAGTGGCGCAAGCTCTCACAAAATCCTGCACAACCTGCTTCATGTTAGGGAAGTGGAAGTCGCGACGCAGCCGGTGGAGAGTGCGGTGAACGCCCTCGTGGCCCTCCTCGTGCACCGCGGCCACGATCTCCTGAACCAGGGGGGACGCCGGAGGTATGTAGAGGCGGCCGCCGAACTGAACCATGGCATCGACCACAGTCCATGGGTCCCGGCGTGTTCCAGCTTGCACATCGGCCTGAAGCGTGACGAGGGCCGGGTCGGTAAGCTGGGCTTGACGGAGACGCGTGATGAAGTCGAAGCGGGGACCCGAGAGCGCCAATATGGTCCCGGGCTCCTCCGTGTCGCGGCGTGACAGGGCGTCGGCCACCGCGTTGGCAGCTCCCGGCTTATATTCCACCGAGAAATCGATCCCCAAGAGCTTGCCCACCCAATGGTGTTGAGGGATCGTTGCCAGCCTCTGATCAAGCAGGTACTTGAGGCTGTAGTGGTCCGTCTTGACGACGAAGCGGCGGCCCCACAAGTATGGCCTCCAATGGCGGACAGCGTGGACGAGGCCGATGAGCTCACGCTCGTAGGCCGCGAGAGCGCGGTGGCGGGGCGCGACCGGCCTGCTGAAGAATGCGATCGGGTGCCCCTCCTGGATCAAGACCGCACCGAAACCGTACGTGGAGGCGTCGCACTCGACGATGAACGGCTTGGTGAAGTCGGGCATGGCGAGGATCGGCGCCGAAGTGACCGCGGACTTGAGGGCGTCGAAAGCCGCGGCCGCCTCCGGAGACCAGAAGAATCCGTCCTTCTTGAGTAGGGCCGTCAGGGGGGCGGCGACCGTGCCGTAGTTGTGGACGAATTTGCGGTAGTAGCCCGCCAAGCCGAGGAAGCCCCGCACCGCTCGAGCAGACCGAGGCGTCGGCCAGTCATGGATGGCCTGCACCTTGGCCGGGTCCATGGCGACGCCTGCCTCCGAAATGATGTGGCCGAGGTAGGAGACGGAGGCGGCGCCGAATGCGCACTTAGCGCGCTTGACGAAGAGTTGGTGCCGTCGTAGCTCGGAGAGGACGACGCGGGTGTGGCGCAGGTGATCCGCCCACGTCGAGCTGTAGATTAGGATGTCATCAAAGAAGACAAGAACGAACCGGCGAAGGAACGGTCGCAGCACGTCGTTCATCAGAGCCTGGAAGGTGGCCGGGGCGTTGCATAAGCCGAACGGCATCACCAGGAACTCGTAGAGGCCATCATGGGTGCGGAAGGCGGTCTTGTGGATGTCTGCCCGACGCATCCGCACCTGGTGGTACCCGGAGCGCAGGTCCAGCTTGGTGAAGTAGCGCGCCCCGTGAAGCTCGTCCAGGAGCTCGTCGACGACTGGGATGGGGAAGGCGACCTTGACGGTGAGAGCGTTGAGTGCTCTGTAGTCGACGCAGAACCGCCAGGAGCCGTCCGCCTTCTTGACGAGGAGAACCGGCGACGAAAATGCCGAGTCGCTGCGCCGGACGATGCCCTGCGCAATCATGGCGGCGCACTGCCTCTCCAATTCGTCCTTGTGGGCTGCGGGGTACCGGTAGGGGCGCACGGCGACCGGGGCGGCGTCTGGCTTGAGGACGATGGCGTGGTCGCGGGCGCGCTGTGGTGGGAGCCCGGCCGGCTCGGCAAAGACGTCGTCGAACGTGGAGAGCAAGTCGTCGAGGAGGGAGCCCGTCGTGGCGACAGAATGGGCGCGCGCACCGAACGGGGACTCCACCCCATGCCAGCAGACGTCCCGCCCGTGGAGCGTGAAGGACATGGTCCGTGCGGGGACATCCCAAGTGATGCGCTCCAGTGGCGCCATCCATTGCGTACCGAGGACCATGTCGTACCCGGCGAGCGGCATGACGTAGAGGTCGACGCTGAAGTCCAAGCCGTCGATGGAGATGGCCGTGCGCCGGAGGACACCCGGGCAGGCGACTTTCTCGCCGTTGGCCACCGTGGCGGTCAGTCGCGGTCGTGGCTGGATGTGGAGCCCTGTGCGGAGAGCAGCTTCCTCCCCGATGAAGTTGTGCGACGACCCCGTGTCGACCAGAGCCACGAGGGAGGCGGCGCCCACCACCACGCGCAACAGGAGCGCGGCGTTGGTCGGAACACCAGCGACGGCGTGGAGGGAGAACGTGGGCGCCTCCACGTCCTGCGGCGCCTCGCTGTGCTCGCCCTCATCGTCCTCCTCGACGCTGTCCACAAAGAACAAGCGCTTGCATACCTTGTTGTGCCCGCGACTGTATTTCTCATCACAATTAAAACACAGTCCGAGGCGGCGGCGTTCCTCTTGCTCGGTCTGGTTGAGGCGGCGGACGGGACGGCCTTCGACGGACGCCGTGGGCACCGGTGCTCTGGCCGGCTGGGGCGGGATTGGAGGCGCTCCCGGCGTGGGTAGGACGCCTCGAGGTGGGCCCTTGGACGGTGCTGGGCCGGCAGTGTACTGCCCCATAAGCTCGAATTGCCGAGCGAGGCTCATGGCAGCCACAAGGGTCTGCGGGTTCTGCATCTGGACTTGAAGGCTGAGCGGAGGCAGGAGTCCTCCCGTGAAGAGTTGCACCCGCTGGACTTCCTCGACGCGGCCGGCGCGGGGCAGCAACGCCTGGAACCGATCTTGGTAGTCCTCCACCGTCCCCGTGCGACGGCAGGCCGCCAGCTCGAAGAAGGGTGCCGCGCGGAGAGGGGGCCGTAGCGCAGATTGAGAAGTTCCTTGAAACGCGGCCAGGTCGGTGTGCCTTCGTCCTCTTGGACCTGCATGTACCAGAGCTGCGCCCCCTCTTGAAGATTGTACGACGCCATCCACACGCGCTCCTCCGCCATGATGCGCTGCTGCAAGAAGAAGGATTCGCATTTGTTGATGAAGATGAGTGGATCAGTCTTGCCGTCGTAGCGTGGGAACTCGGGACGCCAGTGTTTAGGCGGCCGGTCTTGATGGTGCTCGCCGGCGCCTGGTCGCCCTCCCGAGGCCGAGGAACCGGTGGTGGTGAGATCGTGAATCGCCTTGGCGTTGGCAGCGATGGACTGCTGCATGTTCTCCGTGGACTTCTGCATCATCTCCATGTTCTTGGTGAGCGCCTCGATGGACGCCTTCAGATCGTCCCCCATGACGCCGGTGGAACAGGAGGCGACGGACGACGGGGAAGATAACGCGCTGGCGGTGGTTGGATGTGGTGAGGTGGTGGCAGCTGGTGGTGGTTCGGCAGCGGATGAAGAAGAGGATCGGTGTGACCGTGATACCAGGTTGTCAAGGGCGTCAATCCCTAAGGTAGCACGACCCCGACTACGTAGTTCGTAGCCGCGATCCGTCTTCTCCGGCGAGGTTTACCCCTCCGCCGCAGGCTTGGTTGAAGAGAGAGATAGGTTTAGATGATAATAATCTTCCCCCCACATTGTTCACGGAATTACAGACTTAATAGCCAACCGGCCATCACGCTAGGCAACAACCTTTTCTAAAATTAAGGAAACAGCACCTCCTATTCTTAAGGAAATAAAGCAGGGAAACTAATCTAATTTCCTTCCTAGCCACACATGGTGGCTTCCTCCTGCGCCGATGCCGCTCTGGCCGCGCGTTCAGCTGCGCGCCTGATGTCCCGGGCTCGCCGGCGCCTGGTGTACGTCATGCCCCACATGACACAAATTGTATCACAGAATGCACAAGATATAAATTTGAATTATTTTCCATTATATTATAAAACAAGATATGTGAATTCATGAATTCATCCAGTCGTGCCATATGAACCCACTAACAGGGGATTGACATTTCAACAATACAAATGACCTAAATATTCTTTTTCTAAAAAATAAATCATATTAAAATTGAGACAATCAGGCAGCTAGACAGTATATATGCAGATGTGCCTCTGAATTTCGTGAAAGCAATCAAGTAATAAGGATCATAACTGGAATCACACTTCCACAAGGTACTGAATTTGTGATTCCAGCCAAGTTTTCTTATTTCTAGCAGGGACATCTCAAACAAATCTATTTGTCGAACAGAAGCAAAAGGATCAAACTACTTTACATGTAAGGGCGCCTAGCTCGAACGGTTAGGTGACCCAGCGGCACTCCTCAGGTCCTGGGTTCGACTCCCCGTGGGAGCGAATCTCAGGCTGAGGTTAAAAAAAATCCCCTCGTCCGTCCCCATAACCAAAGCACTGGGGGGGCACCGGCCCAATTCTCACTTGGACGACGGAAAGCCACCGTGTAAGGGTGGGGGCGGGGTTCGGGAGTTTTTTCGGCCGGGTGAGAAGGTCCTTCTTCTTATTTGTAATGCTGCGGGGGCAGTCTTAACCACCCCCCCCCCCCCCCCCCCCCCCCCCCCCGATCGAGTTTTTTTTTTAGGTTGACATGGACCATGGAATTTAATCAATTACTACAATGTGAGGCAAACAAGTTTACCAAATTAAACTCTAAAGGAGAGAAAAGTACCTGTAACAAAAATCCTTCTAGCAACTCGAGCTAGTGCTAAACCTACTAAACCTGACAAACATTGCTAAGTTAGGAAAAGATAACGTAGTGGACTTGTACAGAGAGCTTTAGTAAATATCAAACAAAGCAAGGAACTATCATTCTAGAAACCCATATCCACTAATTTCATGTCAAACCGTCAATTATCACCTGTTCCAGCACCTATCTCAATGGCAGCAACACCATCAAAGTTGGACGATGAAAAGCTTTTGTGCAAAACAAAGTCACCTAATAGCAAGGCCGCTTTCCAAACCTGCACACGAGTAACAACAATGAATCACACAAGTATATAACAGAAAAGCACCATCCATCTTTTTCCAACCTGAAGCCCAACGCTCTTAAGCGAGCTGGTAACACCATGCTGAATAGTGAGCAGATGGCAGTCACTTCTAACTGCAAGCCAAGAAAGCTTTAATGAGAAACACGCTAATCATAACAACACGACACGTAGCAACGAACAAATGGTGTACCATATTTGTTTCTTCTCCTCCTCCGGTCCAGAACGAGATCCCCATCCTCATCCACGGCGACTGCGTCAGGCGAATCACCTCCTCAACAGAGTAAAACATGTTACCCCAACGAACACATACCCACCAAACTAACCTCTACGACAACACGAACTAACGTAAAGACACATCCACTGATCCACAGTCCCATTCACTTACAAGAACCGCTCGTTGCTGCGGCTAACTCGCTCCCGCCGCCACCAACACCATCGTTGTCCCCAGATGGCCCTGAAAACACCGAATCAAAGTTCAGGAGAGTACAAATCATGCCATGTCCCGACAATCTCTCCTCCGTTAGCACTAAGAGGCAGTGCAGGGAAGGTGTATGACGAAAAGCGCGCAAAGGAGCGCGTGGCGTGAGGTGCTGGTACCTAGGGGCTGTGAGGAGAAGCTGAAGTGGGAGATATGGAGGCCGGAGAAGTGAGGCGGGCAGCCCAGGTGCACCTCGCTCATCACCTGCTCCTCCTCGGCTCCACCGCCGCCGGCTTCCATCGTGGTCGGCGGTCGGCCCTCGGACGTTTGTCTACGTCGTCTTCCTCCGTTAGAGAGAAGCCGAGAAGTGATGCAGACAGCCTGAAAGGTTGGGCCATAAAAATATGGGTTTTTTTTCATTCAGGCCATTACAATTATGTAAGGTTTAAGAAACGCCATTAAAATTCGTCGCCATTATAATTTCATGTCTCCTCCATTCATGTCATTTTCTACACCTTTTACGTATATGGACCCACTAGCAGACGCGTATGCATACAGGAGCGTCTACTCGCGTTAAGTCTCTGCCTCCTCCGTTACACTGAGGCCACGTCGCCGTTGCTATCTGTTTCTCCCGTCCCCGTTCCCCTTCTTCCCTCTGCGACGATTGAATGCGGCGGCACCTCGGCCTTGGGCCGGATCCAGGACACCAACGAGCAAACGCAGGACAGCGCGGCAGGCCACCTCTGGCAACGCGGTCAGTAGCGTGGCCGGCGGTGCTCGCGAACTGCGGCAATGGCGAGCACGTGGTGCACTGTGGCAATAGCGAGAGCACGACGGGCTGCGGGTCGACGAGCACAGCCTGCGCAGCCAGCAGCACGACTGCCGACACGACGCGGGAGTCCGCATGCGAGACGGACGTAGGTGGGAGGCCGGAGGCCGCGTGCAAGATGGACGGACATGGCCGCCGGACTCGCTGACGGACGCCAGGTGCGTCCTCCATTTGCCCCTGGCGCGCGCGGCCCAGGATACGGCCCCACTTATTGGTCATGTGGCGCTCCCCGTGGTGGTCGTCGTGGCAGAGCTCGCGCATGGAGTGGCAGACGGTGGCCATGCTCCGTAGCTCAGCCGGCGGGGGAGCGAGCTGCCGCTGCCGTAGCTCGCGAGCGTCACCGGCCACGCTGCTCGCCGCGTCCCTGCAGGAGCTGCCTGCCGGAGGTGCTCGCCCCATAGCCTACGCGCTCGCCCCTGCCTCGCCACATCCGCCGGCACAAACTCACCGCCGCCATTGAGCCACCGGACGAAACTCGCGTACGAGCCACCGCTCGGGATGGAACTCGAGGTCACGCTCCGCCGGGTCGCATGTGACGTGTACGCGAAGGAGGGCGCGGCGGAGGGCGTCTTCTTCGCCTGGCCATGGTGAGAAGGCCGACGGCAAGGCATAGGGCCCACACGCCCATCTCCATCGCCCACATCACCGTCTCCATCTCAACCTGTTGCATACATCCACGCTGCTCTACGAGTCCGTCGCGCGGCGCCTCTTCCCCAACGGCTCCGCGCCCGAGCTCGCTGCGGGCCTCGAGGTCTTCATCTCGGCTCCCCTTGCCGATGGTGGCGTTCGAGTGGATGTCCGACGGCGAAGACGTGGGACTGGAGCGCCAGCGCGCAGCGGCTTTGCGCTCAGAGCACGTGCATGATGCGGTGCACCTGCACGGCGACCCAGGCGAGCACGCGGGGTATGGTGACGAGCGCATGGGGCCGACGAGCGCGAGGGCCAGCGGCAATAGCTGCGACCGCATCGGCATCACCACATCTGCATGGAGGCCAGCAGCACTCGTGGTTGCTGGCGCGGATGGCGGTGGCTACAGCCTACGAAGCCAGTGCTTGCGTTCCATTCGCGCGCGCAGGCCGCCGAGGGCGAGCGCCGCTGCTCTGGCTCGTGCGCTGGCCGCGCGGGCAAGCGCTCCTCCACCGTAGGCGAGCTTATTCTAACGGAGCAGCCGGATCCTTAACGCCTATACGCGTCCGTGTATGCATATACGTCTGACAGTGGGCCTATATACGTGGCTGGTGTAGAAAATTGTCATGAATGAAGGAGAGATGAAATTATAATGGCAAATCTTCGAATAGGCGAATTGTAATGGCGTTTCTCGAAACTTCCAGAATTGTAATGGCCTGAATAAAAAAAACCTAAAAATATGGGCCATGTTTCTTCATGGGGCCAGCTGTGGGCTTTCCCTCTCTGTGTTAGACAGTCTTTACCCCTCCTCCGAGTCTCCAACTTTCTCCTTCCACCAACCCAACGACAATCCCCTCCATGTCCCCCGCACCCTCCCGCTCACAAGGCCATCGCCACCCGTCCAGCGCCGAGCCATCGCCACCCGTCCACCGCCCCGTTCCCTGATTCCCCATGGGGAATTAACCCATTAGGGATGGGGATGGTATAAATTTTCTCCCCATGGGGAATTAAATGGGGGGAAAAACATCCCCGTCGGGTATGACGGGGTATGCATGCCCCCGTCCCCGTTCACCGTGGGGACCCGATGCCTCCCTCTCCCTCATGCCCCTCACGCCCCTGATAGCGGGCAGCGGCGCCCCCCGACGCCTCTCCCTCTTCCTCCCTCCACTCTCTCTGTCTCCCTCAGGCCTTGGCGGTGCTCCCCTCCCCCAGCCCGACACCCCTCCCCTCCCCACCCCTCCCCATCTGGCGGCAGCCCCTCCCCTCTCCAACCTGGTGGCTGGCGGCGCACCCTCCCCTCCCCTCCGGCGAGGGCTCATGGCGGCGAGGCCTCCCGGATCAGGAGGATGGCGTCGCGCGCGGATCTCCTCTCCATCCCAGCAGCGCCCCCTCCTCTCCCCATCCCGGCGGCTGGATCCGGAGCACGGCACGGAGCAGCGCGCGACCCGCCTCGTAAACCCTAGCTCTCCCGCTCTCTCCCTCTCCCATGCACCCCAAACCCTAGCTTGTCGCCTGCTCATCGACGACGACGTAGGGAGGCTCTCCCTCCCTCCGAATCCGGTGGGTGGTGTCCTCCTCCTCCCTCCTGAGGCCACCCCTCTCCTTCCTGCGGTGCGGCTCCCTCCGGATCCCATCGATGGCGTGGCCTCGCCGCCCCTCGATCTCCCTCCTGCGGCACAGCTCCCTCCCGAGCCCGTCGATGGCGCGGTAGAGGTCCCTGGAGGCAGAGGCCCTGGCACGGAGGGCGCACCGGCAATGGAGGCGGTGGATCTGCGGCAAGGAGGCAAATCCAGCGCGAGGAGCGGATCCAGCAGTAGGGGCCACACGCGCCCGATACAGCAAGCGGCGGCGGCGTTGCTCGACCTCCACCGCCTCCACCAAATCCGGCTGCATGGGCTCCACCGATGGTGCCTCCAGATACGGATTCATCGGTGGCGGCGCGTCCAGGTGTGGAAATCCATGATGGCAGCAGCGTGGGTGTGTAGTTGATGCGGGGATGGGGATCCCCACGGGGATTAAATCCCCGAGCGGGGACGGGGATGGGGAAGAAGTGCTTCCCATGATACTTCACGGGGACGGGGACGGGGAAAATGTGCCCCCATGGGGACGGGGATGGGGCAGTAACCCCCGACGGGGAATTCCCTGTTGACATCGCGACCTAAGAGGCGCTTAGACCCTAGTAGGAAATTAGAGTTTGAAAACTCTTTGGTCATCGGCGCCAAGAGCAGCCAACCTGCGGTGGCCGCTGTCGACTGGGGTCGATGGGCGGGGCTTGGACGTCGGAGACCGGAGTGGCCACCGTTGTTGCTGATCTAGTTCGCCGGAGTAGCATCCTAGATCTGGAGTGGGAGAAAGAGCATCTCAAGATTGGTTTGAGAAAGTTTGCAAGAGGCAAGCATCTCCAAAGTGAGCTACTCATGAACACCATCATGAAGATGGATAGGAGTGGAATTGGATATGTGGCACATGTAGAGAAGAAGAAGGCTCAAGTTCAACAACAACAATCAAAGCCTAAGCCAAAGCCAAAGAGATGCTTTGAGTGTGGACAAGAAGGCCACTTTACTCATGAGTGCCAAACTCCACCACCACAACCCTTGCCCAAGCATGCTAGACCCTTTGCTTTCAATGCTCACTACATGCTTAGAAAGGATTCAAATGGAAAGATGAAAGTCATGTTCTTAGGACCACCTAACAAGAATAGACCTAAGGAGATTTGGGTTGCTAAGTCACTTGTTGAGAAGGTGAAGGGCCCTCAATAGGTTTGGATTCCTAAAGCTTGAATCTATTGTGTGTAGGTGAACTACAAGACCGGTGGAAGTCATTGGGTTATTGATAGTGGTTGCACTCAACATATGACCGGTGATCCTCGTATGTTCACCTCACTAGATGATGAAGTAGATGGACAAGAGAAAATAACATTTGGAGATAACTCAAAGGGCAAGGTTAAAGGATTGGGCAAAGTGGCAATATCAAATGATCATTCCATCTCCAATGTACTATATGTTGCTTCATTGAGCTTCAACTTGCTATCCGTTGGACAATTGTGTGATCTTGGCTTCCAATGCTTGTTCACCGAGAAGGAGGTTGTTGTATCCAAGGTGGATGATAATCAAGTGATATTCAATGGATTTAGATACAACAACTTATATCTAGTTGACTTCACCTCCAAAGATACAAACTTGAAGACATGCTTATTCACCAAAACAACACTTGGGTGGCTATGGAATAGAAGACTTGCTTATGTTGGGATGAGCTCACTCAAGAAGCTTATGAAGAATGATTTGGTGAGAGGGCTAAAAGATGTGAAGTTTGAGAAGGATAAGCTTTGTAGTGCATGTCAAGCCGGCAAGCAAGTTGCAAATACCCATCCAACAAAATCTTTCATGTCAACCACAAGAGTGCTAGAACTCCTACACATGGATTTATTTGGACCAACCACATACAAGAGTTTGGGAGGAAATCTCTATTGTCTTGTGATTGTTGATGACTACTCAAGGTATACCTGGGTGTTCTTTCTTCATGACAAATCTAAAGTTGCATCTTGCTTCAAGAAGTTTGCCAAGAGAGCACAAAATGAATTTGAAGTGAAGCTCAAGAAGATTAGAAGTGACAATGGTAAAGAGTTTGACAACACAAACATTGAAGCTTATTGTGATGAAGTTGGAATCAAACATGAAGTCTCCGCAACCTACATGTCGATACGGGACCCATGGGGTTTCCCACGGAGAAGAGAGAAGAAGACCTAGTCCAACTAGGATTCCCTACATGTAATCCTACTAGAACTAGTTACACATAATCCTACTAGGATCTCTACTTTGTAACCGACTAGGACTCCCGCCTCTCCTAGACTATATAAAGGAGGGCAGGGGTCCCTAGATCGGCAGCGACAGACATAACCGACAGAACTCACAACCACAACAAATAGCGCAGGGCGCAATATACTATCCACCCCACACTGGACGTAGGGCGCCGTGATTTTCTGGTGTACCGAACCAGTATAAATCGTTGTCTCCCTACGTTTACTACCGAGTTCCTGCAAACGCCGATACCCCTCCGAACAAATCACCGTCCCGGGTACCCCATGACGGGTTGCCGGTGGTAAAACATCGACAGCTGGCGCGCCAGGTAGGGGTTCTCGGCGCTTTGCGTTCGAGAGCTCGGTGGACCTTAAGATCAAGACATGCCGTGACTTTCATCGGCTCCCGTCGACAACTCGCCGTAGCTCTAGTCGATCTTGTCAACAACTCGCCGTGTTCACACTCATCATCACCATCGTTCGAAGAAGAAAGTCGACCGGTCCTACTCCGATCAACACCAGATGCAGGGTTCTTGGCCTCAACGACCACAGATAGATGTGGCACCCGCACGGGAACCTGTCAAGGAACGCAAGCACTGTAAGGCTACGAACAGCAAGCTTGCAACACGCAGAAACAAGGATTTCCTGCAAAAGTCAACCAAGTCACCGTACAAACCAAAAGGGATTAGCAAGCGTCAATTATGGAAATAGTTTTTGAGCCGCACTCGGATACGACCACCAAGAGTCCAAGACCGTATACAACTGTGTATACGTATACGTTTCAAATTGCTTTGAAGCCACAAGCAAGAGAAGGAAGGAAGCATGCAAGCAAGAAAGCACCACACGGCAAGCAAGTATTCTACCAAAGGAATTACATCACACATCACCATCCATACGACATGCACATATACAGCTCATCTTCACGCGGATTCAAGTCCAACCCAGAAACAAGTCCTACTCCTACTCGAACAAGCAACAGAAGTTCGTACAAGTCCAGAGCCAATTCTATCCAAGACAAGTACCGAATCAGTGCAGAACAGAGGAATATCAGGTTACGACGTCGTACCAAAAGAACTCGACTACATCAAGCGCGGAAGTAGTCCAAGCCTGAAGCGAGCGATCCGTCCGATGACTCTGATCCAGAAACAAATTGTACTGCTACAACTTCATATATGAATACATCACGGACATGCAAGAAGCTAACAAAGGAAGCAAGCAAGCAAAGCCAAAGGTGTTTGTGCATTGATTTATACATACGACATGCTCATACGAGAGAAGGTCAAGAAATACAAGCTACATGGTCAATAAAGAGAAGACCACCTACAGCAAGCCGACAAGTCACGAGCAAGCAACCAAATTCTGGGAACCCGGCAACACGTTCCGAGTTGTTTCGAGTACTCGACATGACAGTCACTCGTCTGGTTAAACTCATCAGCAAACAACTCGGATGAGCTGTCCGACGACTTCATCATGCTGTTCGACTACATCAAGCAAGTTGTCGACCCATGAGGGTAGCTAAAAGCTAACACACGAAACAAAAAGCAAAATGGCTGAAAACATGCCTGAGCATCCCGACCGAGAGCAAAATAGCTGAAAAGACGCTTGAGCCCGCCGATGAGGGTAGCTAAAAGCTAACACCCGAAACAAAAAGCAAAATGGCTAAAAACATGCCTGAGCATCCCGGCCGAGAGCAAAATAGCTGAAAAGACGCTTGAGCCCGCTGATGAGGGTAGCTAAAAGCTAACACCCAAAACAAAAAGCAAAATGGCTGAAAACATGCCTGAGCATCCCGGCCGAGAGCAAAATAGCTGAAAAGACGCTTGAGCCCCCGATGAGGGTAGCTAAAAGCTAACACCCGAAACAAAAAGCAAAATGGCTGAAAACATGCCTGAGCATCCCGGTCAAGAGCAAAATAGCTGAAAAGACGCTTGAGCCCGCCGATGAGGGTAGCTAAAAGCTAACACCCGAAACAAAAAGCAAAATGGCTGAAAACATGCCTGAGCATCCCGGCCGAGAGCAAAATAGTTGAAAAGACGCTTGAGCCAGCCGATGAGGGTAGCTAAAAGCTAACACCCGAAACAAAAAGCAAAATGGCTGAAAACATGCCTGAGCATCCCGGCCGAGAGCAAAATAGCTGAAAAGACGCCTGAGCCCGCCGATGAGGGTAGCTAAAAGCTAACACCCGAAACAAAAAGCAAAATGGCTGAAAACATGTCTGAGCATCCCGGCTGAGAGCAAAATAGCTGAAAAGACGCTTAAGCCCGCCGATGAGGGTAGCTAAAAGCTAACACCTAAAACTAGTCGACCAAAATTAAGCTTAAAAAGACCCTCCAGCTCTTCGTTCCGAAAAGCAACAGGCTCGGGGGCTACATCCAGATAGGAATACTTTTTCCTCAGAAAAGCACAAGCGCCACTCAAGAAAGCACTCGGATGCCGAAGTTTGTCAAGGCAACATTCTATGCCGAGTCATTTTACATAGCGCAGGCGAAAGGTTATCAACACAAAGATCTACATCTAACAAGTCATAGCGCGGACAAAGCACTCGACGGATCACAAAAGAGGAAGAAAAGAAAAGTACTCGACAAATCGAGGGATTTCGTCAGGATAACGCACAGAGTTGTTTACAGGGTAGAGTACAACCACGACATGCACATATGACGTCCGGGAAGCAATAGCGAGCAAAAGATTAAGATATATGCATATATACACTGAATACACATGCACATACGGATCTGCATGCATGCAAATGAGGAAGCCATCAATTTACTGGACACATAAATCATGATGGGACACGAACGATCCAACAAGGTGCAAGCACACGTCAAGTCATATACAGGCTATCATCACATCTACAACTCTGAAATATCAAAGCCAAATTAGAACCAAGCCACAAGCAGCAAGCCGTCCGAGACCAAAGATAGCAACCTGTCCGTTCGAATGTCCGACTACTTCGAACACACGAGATGTCCAACCGTGCATCAAGACAGATAACAAGCAAGCCAAGACTGACTACTCGGCCGAGGAGTCCGAGTACTCGGATACGATTTAAGCAAGAAGAACACGCGATCTACATAACAACTCGGATACGGAAGCCAAGCCAAAAAGAGGAAGGCACACAAGAAAACCCAAAGCTGCAGGCTAGACAAAAGTACACCGAGTCTGCACGAACGCAAAAAGTTAAGATGAACTCGGATACGAAGACCTCAGCATGAACGGTACAAAATCAAGATCAACTCGGATATGGAGGACTGACCATGAAGCAAGACGAACGACCAAAGAAGCAGGCAAGGCCAAGGCGTTTGTGCACTATTTATGTATGTGCACGCACGTACATATCAAGGCTCGTACATGATACGTACATTCCTGTTGACAAGCTGTTCTAGCTGGCCAACAAGCAAGCCATCCGACTGGAAGCAAGCAGGCCACTACGACAACCCGGTAATAGCGCAACACTCTCCGAGTACTCCACGACGACGACGGATTCCGGCTACCACTACAACAACCCGCTGACTCCGCCGTGATGCTCAATGACTACCTCGACTACTACTCAGAACCAACAAACTAGTCGGTGACGAATTCCGGATGCTCGACGTGTCTACAACCAACTGCTCGGACGTGGTATCCAACTACTCGTCCGAAATACCCAGCAACTTGACTGCGGCGATCAACAACGCGGCCACGAACCAAGGGAGCTACATCTATACCATGAGATCGGGAAAAACATGCTCTTGAGAGCTATTTTACTCAGACAAGTCCAGAAACAACCTGGTTTGATCAAAAAAGAACGTCGATGAGGTACGGCAAGAACCAAGACAAGCTCAGAAAGAACCCGGATTGATCAAAAAAGAACCCTGACAAGGTACGGCAAGTACCAAGACAAATCCAGAAAGAACCCAGATCGATCATAAAACAACCCCGAAGAGGTGCTGCAAGTACCAAGACAAATTCAGGAAGAACCCGGATTGATCAGAAAACAACCCGGATAAGGTACATACAAGTTCAGAAAGAACCTGGACGAAGTGCAAACAACCTGGAAGAGGTACATCAAGAACCAGAGAAGTCTAGAAAATGACCTGGATGAATAAAAACAACTCGGAAGAGCATCACGACTTAGTCAAATCAGAAAACAACCCGGATAAGGTACATACAAGTTCAGAAAGAACCTGGACGAAGTGCAAACAACCTGGAAGAGGTACATCAAGAACCAGAGAAGTCTAGAAATGACCTGGATGAATAAAAACAACTCGGAAGAGCATCACGGCTTAGTCAAACATTAAGCTTGGGGGCTCGGCATTCGCTTCAACTACGCTCGGGGGCTCGAATTCAAGGATGAAAGACCAAGAATACAAGTACTCAAGACTACAACAAAGACAACACATCAAGACCCTTCATCCAATTTCTATTCTAAAGAAAAGTACTCGGAGAAGGCTCGGGGGCTGCGGGATACATAACCCCAAAAAAATTTTGAAGACAAGAATCTAGACCCTCCAACTTTTGCAAGCAAAAGCAAGAGGCTCGGGGGCTACACTCAGCGAGTGCAATTTTTATGAAAAATTGCACCCACCGAAAAAGAACTCGGAGCAACCAAGAAGACTAAAGGGACCCTCTGGCTTCTTGTCCCAACAAGCAAGAGGCTCGGGGGCTACACTCACTGAGTGCACTTTTATCCAAAAGTGCATATCAGCCGAAGAAAAGACAAAGAAGACCATCTCAAGGTTTCACTTCAAGAAGAACCTCGAACGGGATACATAACCCCAAAATTTTTTTGAAGACAAGAATCTGGACCCTCCAACTTTTGCAAGCAAAAGCAAGAGGCTCGGGGGCTACACTCAGCGAGTGCAATTTTTACGAAAAATTGCACCCACCGAAAAAGAACTCGGAGTAACCAAGAAGACTAAAGGGACCCTCTGGCTTCTTGTCCCAACAAGCAAGAGGCTCGGGGGCTACACTCACTGAGTGCACTTTTATCCAAAAGTGCATATCAGCCGAAGAAAAGACAAAGAAGACCATCTCAAGGTTTCACTTCAAGAAGAACCTCGAACGGATTTACAACAACTCAACGAAGACCAAGAAGAACAAGAAGGCTTCCGAAGCTCATCCATGAGATGCTCGGGGGCTTGTCGATACGGGACCCATGGGGTTTCCCACGGAGAAGAGAGAAGAAGACCTAGTCCAACTAGGATTCCCTACATGTAATCCTACTAGAACTAGTTACACATAATCCTACTAGGATCTCTACTTTGTAACCGACTAGGACTCCCGCCTCTCCTAGACTATATAAAGGAGGGCAGGGGTCCCTAGATCGGCAGCGACAGACATAACCGACAGAACTCACAACCACAACAAATAGCGCAGGGCGCAATATACTATCCACCCCACACTAGACGTAGGGCGCCGTGATTTTCCAATGTACCGAACCAGTATAAATCGTTGTCTCCCTGCGTTTACTACCGAGTTCCTGCAAACGCCGATACCCCTCCGAACAAATCACCGTCCCGGGTACCCCGTGATGGGTTGTCGGTGGTAAAACATCGACACTACACTCCTCAACAAAATGGTGTAGTTGAGAGGAAGAATCAGACTTTGATCACTCTTGCAAGGACAATGCTAGATAAATACAACACTCCCGAAGCTATATGGGCGGAAGCAATCAACACCGCATGCTATGCATCCAATCGCCTATTCCTTCAAAAGTTCCTTGGCAAGACACCTTATGAGTTGCTCAATGGGAAAAAGCCGGACGTCTCCTTCTTTAGGGTGTTTGGTTGCAAATGCTACATCTACAAGAAGCGGCAACACCTAGGGAAGTTCCAAAGACGTTGTGATATTGGTTTTCTTGTTGGTTACTCATCAAAGTCCAAAGCATATAGAGTATTTAATCATGCCACCGGCTTGGTTGAAGAAACATATGATGTGGAATTTGATGAATCTAACGGCTCCCAAGGAGCACATGAGAAACTTGATGATGTAGGTGATGAACCCTTGAGGGGGGCTATGAAGAACATTCTGGTGGGAGACATCAAGCCAAAAGATGATGAAGATGATGTACAAGTGATTGATCAACCCTCTTCATCAAGTGTACCACAAGATGGTGAAAAAGATGGGAGAGTTGAAAATGAAGATACTTATGTCTCCCATGAGCAAATGGTGGTACAAGCACAAGATGTTGATGCTCCACAACCTCCTCCTCAAGTGGTCAATAGAAAGAACACATCTCTCCTACAAGATCATCCACAAGATCTCATCATAGGGAGTCCATCAAAGGGAGTGATGACTAGATCTCAAAAACTTGCTTCATTTATTGCTCATCACTCTTTTGTTTCTTGCTATGAGCCTACCAAGGTAGAAGAAGCTCTTAAGGATCCGGATTGGATCAATGC
Organism: Miscanthus floridulus; assembly: GCF_019320115.1. Classification (NCBI taxonomy): domain Eukaryota; kingdom Viridiplantae; phylum Streptophyta; class Magnoliopsida; order Poales; family Poaceae; genus Miscanthus; species Miscanthus floridulus. The sequence goes on along the minus strand of NC_089597.1, from coordinate 106,007,941 downwards.
TATGCATGAAGAGTTGAACAACTTCACTCGCAATGAAGTTTGGACTCTTGAAGAGCGACCTAAAGGAGCAAGAGTTATTGGAACTAAGTGGGTGTTCCGCAACAAGCAAGATGATCAAGGTGTTGTTGTGAGGAACAAGGAAAGACTAGTTGCAAAGGGGTTCTCTCAAGTTGAAGGTTTGAATTTTGGAGAGACCTTTGCACCGGTTGCAAGGCTAGAAGCCATTCGTATCCTACTTGCATAGGCTTCATATCATGAAATGAAATTATATCAAATGGATGTGAAAAGTGCATTTTTAAATGGCTTTATTAATGAACTAGTCTATGTTGATCAACCTCCTGGGTTTGAAGACCCTAGATATCCTAATCATGTTTATAGGTTGTCCAAGGCGTTATATGGGCTTAAGCAAGCCCCAAGAGCTTGGTATGAGCGCCTTAGGGACTTCCTCATTGAGAAGGGCTTCACCATTGGAAAGGTCGATACCACGCTATTCACCAAGAAGCTTAGTGGGCATATCTTCATTTGTCAAGTATATGTTGATGATATCATCTTTGGATCATCAAATGAAGATTCATGCAAAGAATTTGGTGAATTGATGTCGAAGGAGTTCGAGATGTCAATGATTGAGATTCAAGATGGATGAATGTAAGCCAATCAAGACCCCAATGCCTACTAATGGACATCTCGACCTAGATGAGGGAGGTAACCCGGTTGATCAAACTCTCTATCGTTCTATGATTGATAGCTTGTTATATTTAACCGCATCTAAGCCCGACATCATGTTTAGTGTATGTATGTGTGCTAGATTTCAAGCTAGTCCTAAAGAAACACATTTAATTGCCGTAAAAAGAATCCTTAGGTATCTTAAGCACACACCAAGCATTGGCCTTTGGTATCCCAAAGGAGCTATATTTGAGTTAGTGGGCTATTCCGATTCGGATTATGCCGGTTGCAAAGTGGATAGAAAAAGCACATCCGGAGGGTGCCATTTGCTTGGTAGATCACTTGTGTCTTGGTCCTCCAAGAAACAAAATAGTGTGGCTTTGTCCACCGCCAAAGCGGAATACATTGCTGCGGGTGCTTGTTGTGCATAAATTTTATACATGAAACAAACTTTGCTAGACTATGGTGTAGTTCTAGAAAAAGTACCTCTTTTGTGCGACAATGAAAGTGCGGTAAAACTTGCAAACAATCCGGGTCAACACTCTCGCACCAAGCACACAGATATCCGCCATCACTTTCTTAGAGATCATGTTGCTAAAAATGATATATCACTAGAAGGTGTAAGAACCAAAGATCAATTAGCGGATATCTTTACTAAACCGCTAGATGAGGCTACATTTTGTAGATTGCGGAATGAGCTCAATGTACTTGATTTTAGTAACTTCACTAAAAGATGAGCTTGTGTTGTCCCTTGCATTCATTGTAATATACAACATATTTACATTTTGATAATGCACATAGGGCTTGTCTAACATGGTTAAGATAACCGCCGAAAAACGTGTGAAGAAGCTTAACCTTGGATCAAACTTGACAAGCAACTAGATTTACTTATAAGTACTTCATATGCATGAATGTTGCTTCGACGTTTTGTTCCATTTGCCCTCTTATTGCCTATTTTCTTAAAAAGAATTATAGCCTAAGGCAAAATATTTTGAAAAACTTGAGGGTTTGAGAGAGGTCACTCATATCAGTCCCAATTGGTGTTTATTTGGATCTTATTCAAGTTGGGACTTGATTGGGAACAGGCAGCGCGAAGAAAAATTGAAGATTTGCTGGAAAAGAGTGACCAGACGCTGCTCCGGACTCTGATGTCCAGCGTCCGGTCAGTTCATAGGAGGTGAACAACAGCTGATGGAGTGACCGGACCCTACGCCTCAGCGTCCGATCAGGAGGACCTTCAGCGTCCGGTCGATTGAAGAAGACAAAGGATGACTTGATCGGACCCTGCCTGTGTCCGGTCATGGACCACCGAACGCATCCGGTCATGATTCCAGAGGATTTGGACCTCTCTAGAATCGACCGGACGCTGGGTGGTAGCGTCCGGTCGCTACCACCGGAGCGTCCGGTCAGTAGATCTCGTGCGGCTTCAGGACTCCTTTTCTGTTTCCTTCTTTGTCGCGTCGGGGTACCTTTATAATCGATTTGGTCGTACCTGCTTCCTCACCTAGCCCTAGCCAGCGCTGCCACAGCCCACCTCGCCAAGCCACTGTGCCCCCGTCAATGCCGCCGAGCACCAGCCCTAGCCGCCTCTGCCTCCGCACAGCCACGCCCACGCTGAGCCGTCGTGCCCTAGCCCGAGCAGAATGCCGCCGTGGCTCCACCGCACCAGCAGCCGCCGTGCCACCGCTGTTGCGTCCCCACGACGCCACTATCCCGTGCCTCCCTGCGTGCCCTGGCCGACTCCACCGGACGCCGCTGGTCATCCACCACAGCAGAGCCTTCCTCGCCATCGATTTCTTCGGTAAGGCCATGACCTAGCCCCCTGTGATTTACTTGTGACCTAGATCAATTTCCATCATTGATGTCAAATCACATCCAGGGCCATTGATTCATCCAAGTGCTCCACAAATCCTAACCCTAGCCCGGTTCCGAGGTTCCCCGCGTGACATCTCGTCTTTTCTCGAATCGCCGATCGTCAGGTAGAAAGCCAATCGATTCAATTTCGTACCTACATTGCTTTCTCTATTAGGGTTTTCGCATCTATTAGATATATTGTATTTATTTGTATATCTATCTATTCCATCGTGCAGTGAGTCGTGCTGTTGAGATTCGTGTGGCAGTTGTTAGTTAACTCGGGGCCAAGCTCGCGAGTACGGATTGAGGCCAAGCCTCACAAGTGTCAGTCGACAGTTGATCTTGTCAGCGGCAGTTCATCCTCTTGTCAGATCAGATGGCTTGCACCAAGAACATCGAAGGTGGTCCAGGAGATGATGATCGCAGGCCTCTGCCTCGCCTGCCTGCTGATCCTAGAGGCAAGGCGACGAAGAAGATTGCATCTAAAAAGCGCAAGTACCCAGATGCAGAGACAGCTCGAGCAACAGCAGTTGTAGAGGCCACAGATCGTGCCGAGAGAGGAGGTGCTCGCAGTGGGGTAGTTATTGCAGATCAGCGGCTTCCACCAGCAGAGCAGGAGCCACAGTCTTCACAGCCTCCTCAGGAGGGTGAGCAGGCTGAGGAGACCGAGCAGGCACCCCAGCCATAGCTTTGCCGCTCTAGTCGTACCCGAGTTCTAGTATCACCGAGGCCACCTACTCAGCAGAGAGGTTCAAATGCACTGCCTAGACCATAGGGTCCTCCCCTAGTGATCCATCTTGACTTGAGGGCCGCCATGGCCAAGCAGGTGTAGCAGCTGAGATTCGTAGTTTTTAAGGAGTGGTTCCCACCGAGGAGGGATGAGAGAGCTTCAGAGTGGTTCTACACTCCACTTCAGGAGGATTTCTACAATGCCTATCTGAACAGTGGAGCTATTTTTAGGTCTCAGCGAGTATGCAGCATTGGAGATATAGTCGCAGTAGCTGGAGAGCATATCCGCCCCTATCTTGCATATCTGCCGGGGTTGACAGATTTGATTGGACGAACTGGAGTATATGTACCATCTTGGGTTCGTCAGTTTTATGCTTCACTCTTCATTGATTCGCATCACAGATTTATTCACTTTGCTTTCAGAGGCAGAGACTACAGAGTGACGAGTGAGAGGGCCAGGGAGATACTAAGGCTGCAGGAGCAGCCTGTCCGGATGCATGAGGTTTGTTATGGATAGCAGGAGCCTCCTAGGAGTCCTCATGGTGGCAAGGTGCCCCCTACAGATCTTGTGCGCTATTGCTTCCAGGAGCCTTTTGGTGAGGGGTCGAGGAGGAACCCCAGTGACCTTACCCCTACTGCACGTGTGCTAGAAGCTATCATTAGGAGGACACTTCTTCCCAGGATGGGATACAGAGAGGGACTGACTCATCTCCAGCTTTGGCTCCTCAACGCCCTGATGCAGCAGACAGTGTTTGATATATGGGACCTCCTTCTGTCAGAGATGGAGGATACTATAGCTGAGGGATTCAAAGGATGCAGGCAGCTTTCCTATGCTCACTGGATCACTTTTTTCATCCGCAGAGTAGTGCTTGATAAGCCCCCAGGTATGATGGATGAGTATACAGGTGCCACCACAGAGTTCACAGCTTACAACATGTCATAGAGGATCAAGCACAGCACTCCTCAGGCACCCAGACAGCCTAGCCATCGTCCCGACGTGCCAAAGTCCGCAGCTCAGCAGGATGAAATTATCAGAGGGATTACAGCCACTGAGGAGGAGGAGCTAGAGGCACAGCAGGAGGTGAGCGAGTATAGTGACAGCTCTGACGATAACTACCAGCCTATTCCTCAGATGCCTCCATGCAGACATGATCATGAGGCCGGTAGCTCCAGTTCCGCTCCACCTGCCCCGCAGACAGACCCCGCTCTCATTGCTATTCTTGAGCGGATGCAGCAGACACAGGATAGACAGGCACAGGAGACAGCTGCCACCTTTGCCCAGTTTCAGGCTCGTTAGGACGAGTTCCAGAGGCAGCAGCAGGTCATGCAGCAGCAGATGCATCAGCAGCAGTTACTTATACAGCAGCAGCTTCTAGGTTTTATGCAGCATGTAGTGACAGCCATTGGGGCTCCACAGCCACAGTCTACGCCCCTTGGTCCGCCTGCTACCACTACGATGACTCCAGCTATACAGCCCAGTGGGCTACAGAGTCAGGGACAGCCGCCAGCTCAGTTTGCTTTACCTCCAGTTCAGGTGTCCCAATGGTTAGCTTCACTCGTGGTAGCCCCGCAGTTCACTCCTTTCCAGATGGGCTTCACTCCGGACCAGTCATCATCGCTATTTGTGCCTGACACGTCAATCTCTAGGAGTCTTGGAGCGTCTTTCAACGAGTTGATAGGGATGCCTACACCGCCGCATATGCATGCCCCTGGTCCTTCTACAGCTCCCGTTGTAGTGACGACACAGAGGCTTCCATCATCAGTTGCATCTTCAGATCCTACAGATGTACCGGCAGCGTCACAGGCAGCTCCAGCCCTAGCTCAGACCCAGACTGCTTCAGCGACACTTCCAGCGATAGAGGGTCAGTCAGTTCAGAGCTCCGGGTCAGATGATGATGGCGCCCGCTTTCACATTGCTACACGTACTTCAGCGCTCGACTCGTCCGCTGCAGCCCTACCAACCGACCCTTAGTTTTGGTGTTTGACGTCAAAGGGGGAGAGGGACGAGTATGTAGATTTAGGGGGAGCGTCTATTTAGGGGGAGCTTAATTTATTATTAGCTTATATTATTACATTTGGAGTTTTTATGTGTGATACACTATTATGCATTCGTGTGTTTACTTTCATGCATACATATTATATCTTTGTGATAGTGATATCTACGTGATTGTGATATGTGACATGTGTGCTCTCTACTTTGAATTCTTTATGTCATATCACTTGTATGATGCTCATTTGCCTTGCTTCCGCGTTTTACTCTAATGCAAATGAGCTTTACTATTTGTACTCATGCTTAATTCATATCCTTTGAGTACATTATGATGGCTTGGGTCATATAAGCTTGCCTAACACTTTTGTTCTTATTGACAAAAGCTTATATGATCCAAGCATGTTAAAAACCTCAACTCTTTTACATACTCGAGGTGGTATTGTCATAAATCACCAAAAATGGGGAGATTGAAAGTATCTAGGCCCCTAGAATGGATTTCGGTGATTAATGACAATATAAGATTACTATGACTAACGTGTGTTTTGCAGAGGCAATTAAGTAAGGTCATGGTAATGAAGATCAATTGGGCGATCATGGTGTCATGCCCCTACGATGAAAATCATTTCGGTTTGCAAAGGATGGGCGACAAGGTTAATGATGACTAGTTCTAAGTGTCGATTGGAGTTGGAGAGACACTTAGAGTAGTTTAGGACTTTGTTTTTCCTTTGGCCGTACTATTAAGAGGGGTATGGACGGGTAGCTTGACCTAGGTGAGTCTATTGAGTTAGGTGTGGTGCACACTTGTTAATTCTAGCACTAGGTAGCTCCTACAAAGCCCTTTGATTCATTGGAGCAAACTTCATTCACAAATGATCGAAAGTTGGAAGTGAATAGAGGGTCAAATACTGACCGGACGCTAGCTCCGGTGCGACCGGACGCTGGCCGCAGGGTCCGATCAGTTCACTTGACCGAGGAGAACAAGTCTGGTGTGACCGGACGCTGGGAGGTCAAAGTGACCAGACGCTGAGGGTCAGCGTCCGGTCGACTCCAGTAAGGGTCCAGACTTGAGAAAATGTGACCAGACGCGTCCGGTCAATACTGACCGGACCCTGAGTATCCAGCGTCCGGTCGAGTACAGTAAGCATCCAAGAGCGACCGGACGCGTCCGGTCAGTGCTGACCGGACCCTGCCAGCGTCCGGTCATCACTTAAAAACTGGTTCGCGGGTTGAACTGATCGGAGCATCCGGTCAACATGACCGGAGCGTCCGGTCACCCCACAGAGGCACATAACGGTTCGTTTTTCAGCCGCTGTTATAAATACCACCTCCACTCGTGTGTGGGGGTACTTTTACTCATTCCATCAGCTGAGAAACTAGTTTGTGAGTGCCAAGAAGAGCAAGGTCCTAGTGAGGTGTTCATGATTTGAGAATCCAAGAGAGAGCCCTCATTAGTGAATCAAGAGTAGCAAAGTGTGCATCCATCCTTCTCATTAGGCTTCGCGTGGTCAAGTGAGAGTTCGTGCTTGTTACTCTTGGTGATCGCCATCACCTAGACAGTTTGGTGGTGATTGGAAGTTCGGTGATCATCCGAAGAGCTTGTGGGTGACCCGACTCAAGTTGTGAGCGGCTTTGGGTGATTCGCCGTGACGGAGTGTCGAAGAATCAACCCGTAGAGAGCACTTGATCCTTGCGCGGATAAGGGGGAGCTACACCCTTGCACGGGTGCTCCAATGAGGACTAGTGGAGAGTGGCGACTCTCCGATACCTCGGCAAAACATCGCCGTGTTTCCTCTTCTCTCTTTACTTCGAGCATTTACTTTGTGCAATTCATTACTTGTCTTTACATTTATAGAATTGCCATGCTAGAGTAGGATTGGAACTAGGTTGCAAGTCCTTTTGTGCTTTACATCAATAGAAACACTTTTCTAGGCACAAGGGGTTAATTGGGCTAACCATAGGATTTGATTATTGCGAAGAAATTTAGAATTAGCCCAATTCACCCCCTCTTGAGCATCTTGATCCTTTCAAATGGTCTGGTCTCAACAAATCTGCCTAGAAACTTCCTTTCTTTGGCTAAACAATTCATTGCTGATTTAAGACAATTCAATAAAGTGAAGAATTGAAGATACACTACCCTGCAGCAATTTGCCTGCCTAAATCGCTGTCCGTGCCTTGTCTAAAACCCGTGCAGGCAAGCACATGAAGCAGATAGCGGACATCCCGTCAGTGCGAAAGAAGACAGAGTAGATGAGCATCTGCAGAACGTTCAGCCTCGGGTTTGACACAGCACAACTTCAGGTAAATACATCTCAGTCTTCACGATCGGCTATAGTTGGTACATATCCGGTTCCCATCACGCCGAGAGCTATGACGGCTTGCGCTATCATCTTATAGGGATCTTGCAATGTAGGATCCTGGTACACGAACCGCGACACAAACAAAGAACCCAGCATCATGATGCCCATGACAGTCGTGCAACTCTGCAGAACACACACACGATAAAGGTATGATGAACACATATGGATCCAATAAAGGTATGATGAACACATATGGATCTAGAAAATAAACTGGCATAAATAAAAGGAGTATGCATGCGTGTGGATCCACGAATACAAGAACCCGCCAGTCATCTGGCTAAAAACATCCACCCACGAATTCAAGAACCTGCCAGTCATCTGGCTATACATATACTATTGAGAGAATTGAGAGAGGAAAGGAGTAATAAGCAGAAAATATATGCCGAGGAGCAAGCAGACGAGCTTTGGTACCATCATTGCGATTTTCACGAATCTCCAGGTGGCCTCGCTCACCCCCCGGACGTTTGGTTGTGGTGAGACGTGCTCTCCTTCCTCCAACCTGCGGCAAGCGTCGGCGTTGGCGTCGGCGTGGGCGGCGGTGCGGCGGGCGCCTATCGACGCAAAGATGGCGGCCATTGAGGGCGCGCTGGGTGGCCGGCCGGATCGGACCCTGTGATGTGAGCCGGCAGAAACACGATCCACGGATCCTCTTCCTCGTGGAAGAAGCAAAGCACGGTGCACGAGGGCAAAAATCTTTGCGGGTTTTGCTTGCTTGGAACATCGTGTCTCTATATATCTCCATCGCTTGGACGTGTCGTGTCGTACCCGGTCACGATTAAGGGCGCGTTTAGATTCGAAAAATTTTGGGTTTCAGCTACTGTAGCACTTTCATTTGTATTTGGCAATTAGTATCTAATTATGGACTAATTAGGTTCGAAAGTTTCGTCTCGCGATTTCTCACCCAACCGTGCAATTAGTTTTTTTTTTGTCTATATTTAATGCTCCATGCATGTGCCGCAAGATTTGATGTGACAAGAAATCTTGAAAAATTTTAATTTTTGGGTGGGATCTAAACAGTGCCTAAAGGCGTTGCTGCCGACTCGTTTCGGCTGATCATATCGACGTGACAGCATACGCGGACCGACCGACCTATAGGGCGAGCCCCTCAGGCCGGAAAGCCTGGAGCCCAGGAGTCCGACCGGCGCGAGGTCGAAGAAGGCCGCAACGACGGCGAGCTCGCTGAGTTCTGGCTTGGCCGCTTGGAGGGCTGGTGGGTATGCGTATCATCAGCGTATGGGTATTGGGCCTTCTAGGCTTCTTCCGTCTGGCTGGGCCAAGCCCATTAAGGCCTTAGCGTTAGGAAAAGAAGAAGCAGAGGCGCAGTCGGCAGTTGCGATTTTTTTTTTAATTTTAACACTTTTTGAAAACTAATTTTAAATCTAACACGGTCGTTTTTTTTTAAAAACTAACACTTTTGGCCGCGCCTATTGCCCTGGCGCGGCCAAATGCCTGTGCCGCGCCATACATGGTGGCGCGACAGAGGGCTGACGTGGTGGCGACCAGGAGCGCTGACCGCTGACGGGGCAGGGCTCTGCCGCGCCACCGATCTTGGCGCGGCAGTGCCGCGCCACGGGTCATGGCGCGTCTGGGCCAAATAAAACCCCGCGGCCGAGCCCCCCGCCCGCACACACCCCTGCCCGCACGCCCACGCCACCAGCCAGCCGATGCGCCCCGCCGCCGTCCAGCGCCCGCCTCCAGCGCCCGCACGCGGCCGCGCCCTCCCACGCCGCGCCCGCCCGCGCCCTCGCAGCACCCGCGTCGGCCGCGCCACGAACCCCGGCGCGTCAAGGCCGCCCGCTCCTAAGGTACCTCCCTCTCGATTTAATGTTATTTTGATTATTATTGTTTTAGGATAATTAGTTTGTGATATAAGTATGTAGTTTTTAGGTTTTAGGTTAGGATTTTTTGTTTAGGGATTGATTAGGTATTTATTATTTAGTTTGTAGTTAGTTATTTAGTTAGGGATTGTAGCGATGCGGTTGTCACTGCTAGATCCGGTTATTATTTAGTTTATAGTTAGTTATTTAGTTAGGGATTGTAGCGAGCCGGTCGAGGGATTGTATTTCATTCGAACGTTTCGATCGTGGGTTCATCCCGCCGTGGCCGTAACGCTGAGCGTAACTCGCTCCCTCGCTTCTTGGTTGGCTTTGTCGTACTACGATCTCTAGCCCCTATTCACATCCCTAGCACATGACCATCGGGCTTTACCTCTTTTGCGCGCTTGTTTATCCTAGCCTTGTGCCGATTTATTTTGGGTTAGTGTTTATTTTACTTTGAATATATACATGTGCTTTCATATTGCATAACAAGTAGTTCAAATTTTGCAATGCTACATAATGTTAATTTGAATACTCTAACGCTTTGTTTATCAATTTGTAACAGGATGGTCCATCCCACGCAGCACCCGTTGTACCCCATTCTTGAGGTGGAGTACGACGACCGGCACCGAGCACACATCTTGAGTGACAACGATGCAGAGGTGGCCTTGCCTCTTTTGAGGCCCCGCACGCACACCAGGGCGCACCAGTGGGACGAGCGTTACACGTCGTACATACGACGTGCCGGCTTCCTCGAGCTTGTCCGTGTTGTCAACTACGGTCTTCCGCCCCTTGACCCAGCACTACTTACCGCAGCTGTAGACAGGTGCGAGTGCATTCTTTGTACGTAAACTTTCTTGTAACAAATTTGAGGCAACTAACAATCGTTCTATTCTTATAACAGGTGGAGGCCTAAGACCCACACGTTCCACCTACCTTGTGGCGAGATGACATTGACCACGCAGGACGTGAAGGCTATTTTCGGCCTTCGATTGGGGGGACTTCCAGTGACAAGGATAGTTGACAATGATCACTGGAGGGAGCTGGTGGCTCAGTTTACTGGCTTTCTTCCACCGGACGACGAGGCTTCCAAGAAAAATAAGTGAGAAATTCAAGCCTATTTAATACTTGCATTACTTTCCTGCAGCCATCGGGTCTCATTTTCTTTGGTAAATTTCAGGAAAACTTCCGGTGTTTCGTCGTCCTGGATCACGGAGCGCTTTGATTACTTGGACCCACAGGCTGAGGAGGCTCAGATCGACAGGTTCGCTTGAGTGTGGCTTTGGCACTTTCTTGGTGCTTTCCTCTTCCCAGACGCCTCGGGCAACACCATCAACTAGATCTTCCTTGACATACTACACCAGTCGTGGGAGAACATAGCGGCGTACAGCTGTGGCAACGCAGTCCTGGCATGGACATATCGACAGCTATGCGTTGCCTGCCGTCGCACCTCAAGGTATGCGAACCTTGGGGGTTGCTCGTACCTACTCCAGGTTTGGTGTTGGGAACGATGGCTCGTTGGGAGGCCCCTTAATACGGGTTTACCGGTAAGTACTTCGGTTCATTATATTCTTCGATATGGTTACATATGATGAGTTTATTAATGGCTAATTCATTATCGTGTTCAATGCAGCAATGGAACGGACAGGATACACTCCCTACAGCTCTGTTTATCTGGACGGAATCAGAATTAGTTAGAGGGAATGCGAGGCGCAAGTACAGGGAGTACACGGACGGTCTCAACGTCCTGACACAGCACCAGGTTACGCTCTCTTTACTATCATACCTATGTCTTGTTCGATCTACACTATATCATAGTCTAACTCAATTACGAAATGTTCAGGTGCATTGGTGTCCTTGGGATGCTTCGGAGTTCCAGTACTATCTCAGTCCTGTCGCTAGGGATGAGTCAGAGGAGTATCGTTGCAACGCCCCTCTTATTTTCTTCCACGTGGTCGAGATTCACTTGCCCATCAGGGTTTGCAGACAGTTTGGAAGAATGATAGGCTGCCCACCACCGCTTTACTCCACCAACCAAGGATTGCACGGGTGCGTTATCGATTAATAATAGAGCTACAATTCAGAGGTGTGTGTGGTAGAACTAACATCGTTTTGTTGCAGGTATGACCGCAGGAAGAGGTACAAGACCAAGGATTGGCGCGTGACACAACGCGCACATCCACTTGTGGGAGACCAGGGAACGGCAGCCAATCCATGCGGGTCCTCCACACGACCAGCACACCTTCGACGAGTACCTGCGCTGGCTTCACATATCTACGAGGACACATATCAAGCCCCCGTACACTGAGGAGGCGATTGACGAGGACTCAGAGGAAGATGTGATCGAAGATGTGTACGACGTTGCCACTAGAGAGGACACACAGCTACAGAGAGCCCCGCTACAAAGATACGTGGTAAGATACTGAAATGGTACAATTTGTTATCCATTTGGTATTAATTATGTATACTAAAACTGTTCAACCGCATTTCTATACCCAGGCGACACAATTGTCGAGGCTGTCCAACGAAGCAGCGTACCGGCTTCACGAGTCTAGAGGACAGGGGTCAGGCGTTCTCAAGGCTTTTGTGGAAATAAACATAAACTAGTCCGTTCCGAAATTGTTTCTTTAGTGTATATGCGTTTGTGAAATGCACTAACCTTAATGTCTATTTATGCAGAAGGTGAAGAAGAGATGCAGAAAGCTAGCTCAAAAGTTAAGCTGCATGGACACTCCTTATGAGGAACCGCCACTCCCAGCGTGGTCGGGTGGTACGTCTTCAGCCTCTTTGAGGACGCCAGCCGACTCTTCTCAGCCGGTGACAGGTGACACTTCCGCGGTGCGTACACCAACACATTATAGTACTGGGAAGGACCCTGCAAACGAGGACGACGATGACAACGACAACGAGTGGGAAGATTGGCCACAGGACAAGATCGGCATGTCTCAGCTAGGTGGTGCCCCGCTTGACTCCCAAGGAGCATCACAGGTACTAACAAAGATAGTTTCTTTAAATACGTAGGCTATATGAACTAACGATCACAAAGAATTCTAAGTAATCGTGCATATCACATACTTGCAGGGTACGAGCCATACGCATCGGCGACGCGACCACACCGATGTTGGCTACACTCTCAATGTGTTGCCAACAAATCCAAAGAGATAGAGGCGTCTGAGGAATCCTTACACTCCTGGGTCTTATTTTGTTAGGTCAAACTATTATTGGAGTCCGAAACTTGCATGCTTATTTGGTTATGTTATGTCGAACTTAAGTTAAACTTATGTGACAGCTTGTCAACTTATGTTATTTGCTTCATATTCGTTTCAATGCGTCGCGACATCACTGCTTGCGAGATTAAGTAGCAACTAGTTCAAAAAACGGCAGTCCCAGGGTATCTCGACGCCGGTGGCCGGCGTCTTACGCAAGGGGTCGAGGAAGCCGGGGTCCATGGTCGCGTCGCCACCGATCCTACAATATGGGGCCAAAAACCCAAATAAATAAGTTCCCTTAAAATATTCGTTTCAATCCGATCCAATTTTTCGTAATCGATTAGTTAACATGGTGGTTAACCGTATTATGAAAGACGGAAAAAATATTAATTGCCTTATCAAATTCTCTATTCGGACCTGAAAAAAAATTAACAAAATATAGAAACAAATTCACTATTCATTTTACGTCAAGCAATACTTACAATAACTCCCACTATCGGCACGACGCGTTCCGATTAAACCGTCCAGGTACCGCCAGGTTGGCGGCGGGCACGGCGGCCAGGCGTGCTTGCTGCTCGGGCTGGCATGACCCGTGGCGCGGCGGAGCCCTGCCCCGTCAGCGGTCAGCGCTCCTGATCGCCGCCACGTCAGCCCTCTGCCGCACCACCATGCATGGCGCGGCACAGGCATTTGGCCGCGCCGGGACAATAGGCGCGGCCAAAAGTGTTAGTTTTAAAAAAAAACCGATCGTGTTAGATTTAAAATTATTTTTCAAAAAGTGTTAAAATTTTAAAAAAAAATCGCAGTTGCGGCGTCGAGCAGAGCGCTGCCCCAACTCCAAGCTAGCAGGCTTGGTCGCTGCGGCTGGCCGTGCCGGCGGGCCGGCTCCCTCTCCTAATCTATCGCCTCCCGCCCTCCATGAACTGCGGCTCCACCCGTTGCCGGCCACCGGCTCGCCCCCTCCCGGTCTCCTGCGCGGCCTGCGCACAGCCGGCGGGCAGCGGCCAGGGTAAAGGGCCAGCCGGACAAGGCCAGAGGTGCCAGGTAGGCCACCAGGCACTGTGGTCTGTGGTGATACTCTGATTTTGTGAACTTTGATATTTGGTGAGTGGTGATGGTTGGGCAGGAAATTTAGATAGCTACAGGTGTAATAAAACCAACAGTGATCCTTTTGAAATATTGGTGTGGCGCAAATTTAGATAGCTGTCCTTTAGTTGGTGCTACAACCAAACACTATAAAGTCCTTGATCTAATAATTTGACCAGCCTCGCAAGCCTTATTCCATCAAAATAAAGGACAACGAAGAAACATAAAGTATCAAGTAAATATTTTCTAGATTTAATTCTAGTGTGAATTTACCTCAAATATTTCATCTTTAAAATTAGACATGTCACTAAATTTCATCCTGTTTGATGTTTCACATCAGAACGTAAAAAGGTTTGGACTCATTCCAGTATCATCAAGATTCAAAAAAGGTGTAAACTAGATGAGTTAGAAGGCTATCGGATGCACCAGAAACATTATTAGTTATTATGGCAGTTGGTGGATCAACAAATTGAAGATCATCTTACCTTCAACAATGCAAAGTACGATACACCACCAGCAACAAGGAAGGTGCAAAAATACTCTGGAAGTGTGTACACACCATAGAGCAGAGTCCCCATCAACGTTACTGTACAAATTGAATTGCTAATCAGTGGAGAATAATCAAATATGCAGCATGCAAGGTTGAGGAACAATATATTTTCTTTAATACAAAATACTTAAATACATAGAAACAATTACTGATCGAGAGTTAGCATCGATAATTGTGTTTAGTGATGATGAAGACACTTTAATTTGGCAGTTTACTTCTAGGGGGATCTATTCTTCTCAGTCCCTTTACAAAGTGATTAACTTTAGAGGTATCCATCATATCCATGTTTCAGTGGTTTGGTCTCTAAAAATTCCTCCAAGAGTTAACTGTTTTCTATGGTTGTTGACTAAGAATAAAATTCTGACTTGAGACAATCAGCATGTTTGCCCGTTGGTTTCAGCCAGGGCTTATCAGCCAGCCAACAGTGTTTTTCTCTCACAACAAACCAGCACCAGCCGGGCTTATCAGTCCAGAAACCAACCAGCGAACAGGCCGAATCTTAGTAAGAGGAGGACGATAGAAGATGACTCTTGCCTTTTCTTCTGTGAGAGAATCTGCCAATCGCTGCGAGGTTGCTAAACAGTTGTGGGCTGTACTCTCAAAGGTTTTTGAGATAGATCTAGGAGGCTCTTTACATTCTATAGGGAAATTCTAGCTAAGAGAAATGGTGTCATAAATATGTTCTCTTCAGATGCACTTCGGAATCTGGAATATTATGGAAACTTAGGCCTGTTTGGATCCCACCAGTTTCTAAGAATCTGGTTTTTGAAAGCTGGATGGGATCCAAATAGGCTAGTTTTTGCCTAGTTTCTTGTGTCAGTTTTTGCCAGATTCTTAAAAACCAAGAAGCTATTGATACCCAGCTTTTGCTAGTTTCTTGTGACCTATGAGTAATAAATGAAGCCAGATTCTTAAAAACTGGAGGATCCAAATACCCCACCGGTTTTTGCTCAGAATCCAGATTTTAACTAGAGATAAAAACTGGTAGATTTTAACTAGAGATAAAAACTGGTTTTTAAGAATCTAAAACTCATCCAAACAGGCCCTTAGAAATGGTTTATGTTTTCAAAGGTATGGGTGGAGAAGTATAGAGATACTTCTTTGCAAGGTGGCCGCTATGGCACAGAATTTGGCTAATTCTGTGTTACAATTGGGCTAATTCTATGTTACGAAGACAAAAAAGAGTTCATGGAAGGAAGAATAGAGAGAAAGCCTTTGACAATTACAAGCCAGAGAAGATGCTGAGTTTGGAAGGGCTGGAGTTTGCAAGCTAAAGTGATTGACATCTTAAGCTGATGTAATATTCATTTGTTGCTGTTGTTTTGAAGTACCTTTGAAGAGGCTCTGTGAGTGCTTAACATTCTCGGATGGTATGCCATTCACAGTGTTGTAACAGTTTAAACTGTCTTTTGACTTCAGTTAAAAAACTGGGGCTCTGCCCTAAAACTCTAAAAAAAATACTAATCAAACAACTTATAGAATAGTTTCAATAATATAAACTATTGTAATAGTTTTGGAAAGCAATGAACATAAGATCCAGCAAAGCATACTGGCAACTCAAACGGTTAAATCATGTAGCCAAATAATAAGATTAAATGGCTGTGAGTTTAGTTGGAAAAAGAGGTTTGTCTTAATCAGTATTCACCCTGTGATAATTTTGTAAATAGAAAGAATGTAAGAAACAAACATATTCATTTTCTGAGAACCATATGGGCTTTAGATGTCAGGAGCAAATATTTTATGATCCCTAATAAACACAATGAGCCAATATGGATATCACTACCCCCATCCCTGTTCCTGCTAATGCAAAGTTCTACACTTCTACTCATAATATTGTTGATCAAAGTATGCCTCCAATTAAAAGAACTAAAATAAAAGGCCATTATCTTTCTTTCTTTTTTATTCCATTCTTCGTAGTTTTCTTTACCTAGTGAAATAAATTAAATTGCATTATTCAAGAAGGAAAGAACAAGCGACCCTGAGATGCAATGTACACTGCCAACAAGTTTATGTAGGTATACAGTGTGCAGCGTGTAGAGGTAAATGTGAACTTACTGTTAGCTTTTAATACCTGCTATTACTTTGTATTAATACATGCCATACTTTGTATCGGCTGCCTCCTGGGTTTCTACCCAGCGTGTTGCCTGGGAACTCTCGAGGCGTGTTGCCTGGGACTTCCCCCCTCTTAACTCTCTAGCTTAGCCTCTCTCTATATATCTGTAACCGTACTCCTCTTCATATTATCAAGAAATACAGAAGCATGTTTATGCTCTATTACTTACCAGGAATCATCTTAGAAGATTTTGCCAACACCTGTCAGCACCAACATTAAATCAGCCAGGATCATATTCATGTACTGGAAATTGTGTTACAATCACAAGAAAAGAAACTAATTGTGATTCCTCTTTTCAAGTATTGCTCTAGCTAAATTAGAAAACTTAATTCCACATGAGGGGACACATTAAAGAATTTGGTATTCGGAAAGGAAAGACCCATTTGTTTCCAGTAAATTCGAGGCCACATAATATCTGAGGAATCTCTGCAGGGTCTATCTGCGTTCCAACAAAACCCAGTCCATCTCTACCGATCGGATCGCCATGCTCTGCAGATAATAATAGGGATGAAAGGAACAAATTTAAATCACTTGACAGTGCTCGTTTTGATAGCGAAGCTGAGAGATCTTTGCAAACAATTTACCATCTTGAGCTGTGAAGAAACTTCGGAAGTGCGCGTAACCATTGGCCAGGACGTCTAATTCGTCTAGACTGAAGTTGTATCTCTTCTCCAGGGCCAAGTATACAACAACAACAACATAGCCTTTCAGTCCCATGCAAGTTGGGTAGCACCTACAAAATGCAAACAAGAATCTTGACTCTTCGTTTTACGAAGGCGCCTTAACTCAAGACTTCGGAGCTGAATACTGATAGTAAATGCTGAGTTCGATGGTACCTTCTTAGCACCACTTGACATCAATTTCTTCACCGCATTGAAGAACAAATCTGTGAGATCATCACTGTAAATAACATCTGCAGCAAACAGGACTGTTGCTTTCTCAGCCTCCTCAACTTCACTTGCAGACCATAATACCTACTGCACCAGAGAACATGGAATTAGCCTTGTGCGAAAGAAACACTTGAATAAAGCAAAGGCTATTGTATAGAGGAGTTAGAGAACTCCATTAATGTCTCTGTTAGGATACTGTAAATTGGATACTATCAGGTAAACAACCTACGACCTCCCCATTGCCCACACCATGCAAAAGAGTGCGACAAGTTCAAAAGAATTGCATCAGTTCTCCTTTTGTCGCCAACAAAGGTGCTCATACGCCTGAGGCTACGACCAGCTACCATCTTTCTGGAGGATGCTTCTGCCCTTTTTTTAATCTGTACACCGGGGCTTACTCCAGCCACTAATATAGGCAATATAACATATGTAGCAACTCAAGTGCAGAAAGGGCTCCCCCTCCATAGACCATGGCCTAGAAGCCCTACTGATTAAGCAATGTGCAATTCAGAAATAAGGTGCCTTCATTTACACCTGAACTCGCATAAATCCCCCATATGAACTGCGATCAATTTTACATCCAGTAGCTTACACAGTTAAATTCATGTCTTGGGTTCTACTCCCTCCATTCCAAATAATAAGTCATTTTGGCTTTTCTAGATATATTGCTTTTATTATGTATCTAAACATAATGTGTACATTGCAAAAACTATGCGTTTAAAAAAGCTAAAACGACTTATAATTTGAAATGGAGGGAGTACCATACAACAAATGGAATGCAAAGCCAAGCTGGAATATTTTGTTTATAAACAGGAAGTTGTAAAGCAACTTATGATCTCATATTCAGTCTACACTTAAAATATAGTTCTTATGGATCACTGTTTTGTGATGCATGATGATCAATGATGAAAGTGAGATGAGTTGGTGTAGAGAAAACCTTGGATCAGAAGGATCATATGTACCCACAGGTGGAGGCCATGATGTTTTCCAGTCCAGTTCCCGTACACAGACTTTAGCTTCATCAAACTTTAGCATACCAGAGTTGGTATGGACATTAGCCAAGCAATTATCTAGGATATCAGTGCCTCTATCTGTTCATCCCCATTGGCAAATAAATTTTGTTAGGATTTAAGGTAGCACAATGGCTAAACATGAAGGTACAGGGGAGGGGAGAGGAGGGAGCCAAATTGTATCACAGAATGCACAAGATATAAATGTGCATTATTTTCAATTGAAACAAGATAAATGTGAATTCATCCAGTCGTCATATGAATCCACTAACAGGGGATTGACATTTCAATAATACAAATGGCCTAAATATTCTTTTTCTAAAAAATAAATCATATTAAAATTGAGACAATCAGGCAACAGTATATATGCGGATGTGCCTCTGAATTTCATGAAAGTAATCAAGTAATAAGGACTATAACTGGAATCATACTTCCGCAAGGTATTGAATTTGTGATTCCAGCCAAGTTTTCTTATTTCTAGTTGGGCATCTCAAACAAATCTATTTGTCGAACAGAAGCAAAAGGATCAAACTACTATACATATTAGGTTGACATGGAACATGAAATTTATTCAATGAGTAAAATGTGATGCAAACAGTTTTACCAAATTAAACTCTAAAGGAGAGAAAAGTACCTGTAACAAAAATCCTTCTAGCAACCCGAGCTAGTGCTAAACCTACCAAACCTGACAAACATTCCTGAGTTCGGAAAAGAAACATTCTAGAAACCTATATCCACTAATTTCATGTCAAACCGTCAATTATCACCTGTTCCAGCACCTATCTCAATGGCAGTAACACCATCAAAGTTGGACGATGAAAAGCTTTTATGCAAAACAAAGTCAGCTAATAGTAATGCCGCTTTCCAAACCTGCGCACCAGTAACAACAACGAATCATACACGTACATGACAGAAAAGCACCATCGATCTTTTTTCCAACCTGAAGCCCAACGCTCTTAAGCGAGCTGGTAACACCACGCTGAATGGTGAGCAGATGGCAGTCACTTCTAACTGCAAGCCAAGAAAGCTTAAATGAGAAGCTCGCCAATCCCAACACCACGATACGTAGCAACCAGCAATTGATGTACCATATTTGTTTCTTCTTCTCCGGTCCAGAACGAGATCCCCATCCTCATCCACGGCGACTGCGTCAGGCGAATCACCTCCTCAACAGAGTAAAACATGTTACCCCAACGAACAATTGAACACTACCCACCAAACTAACCTCTACGACAACACGAACTAACGCAAAGACACATCCGCTGGTCCACAGTCCCATTCACTTACAAGAACCGCTCGTTGCTGCGGCTAACTCGCTCCCACCGCCACCAACACCATCGTTGTCCCCAGATGGCCCTGAAAACACTGAATCAAAGTTCAGGAGAGTACAAATCATGCCGTGTCCCGACAATGTCTCCTCCGTTAGCACTAAGAGGCAGTGCAAGGAAGGTGTATGACGAAAAGCGCGCAAAAGAGCTCGTGGCGTGACCTGCTGGTACCTATTGGCCGTGAGGAGAAGCTGAAGCGGGAGATGTGGAGGCCGGAGAAGTGCGGCGAGCAGCCCAGGTGCACCTCGCTCATCACCTGCTCCTCCTCGGCTCCGCCGCCTCCGGCTTCCATCGTGGTCGGCGGTCGGCCCTCCGTTAGAGAGAAGCCGAGGAGTGATGCAGGCGGCCTCAAAAGTTGGGCCATACAAGTATGGGCCATGTTTCTTCATGGGCCCAGCTGTGGGCTTTCCCTCTCTGCGCTGGTTTGTGTTAGGTGGGCCGGTCATCCATCGCTTCATCGTCCGCCGTCGCATTTGTGCGCGAACTATTCGACGAAATATCCTTCTGGATTGAATGGTTCAAGCAGACGCTAGATCATCCGTGCTCTTGGTTTCGTTACGGTTTTCAAAGGCGGTTTTGTTTTTTTATTTTTTTTATTTCGGCTAAATTTTTGAAAAATAATAGTAAATCATAGAAAATTTATAAAATATAAAATCCAATTTTGCTGGACTCCACATGAGTAGATCTACACAGTGAACATATAATATGGTATGCTCTAGTATATATTTTGTTGTAGCTTTAGATCTATGATAACTTAGTTATAGATTTATTTAACAAGCAGACACCTAAATAAATCAATAAATAAGTTATATATGATTCAATGAGTATGAAATTTTTACTACAGTTCAAACATACAATAATTATTCCACCATAAAAATTTCACCACAATTGAGCCATAAAAACTGCATCTATGAATTAATTACAGAAAAACCTAGATCTAATACCACAACAAAAAAATGTACTAAAGCATACCATATTATATGTTCACTGTGTAGATCTACTCATGTGGAATCCAACAAAATTAGATTTTTCTATTTTATGATTTTTATGTAATTTACTATGATTTTTCAAAGATTCAGCCGAAATAAATAAATAAGACAAAACCACCATTGAAAACTGTTTATAATTGGTCACGGAGGTAAAACGAACGGTTTTAAAAGTTCAAGGAGGTGTTTTACCCGGTTTTGGAGTTCAGAGAGAGAAAACAGACTTTTGCAAAAGTTAAGAGAGGTAGTGTTGACTTTTTCCTTGTTAAAACCTGTGAAACCGCACCTCCAATGCGCAATGTTTGAAGACCTCCTACTCTTCGAGTAGGTCAGCTTAATAAGACCCATTAAGTCAATTCAAGTAAGCACATATAACAAAAATATTAATTTAGAATAAAATTAAATGTTCTAGGATAATGTTCAAGAACAATGTTAAATCAAATGTTCCAAATATTTATTTTATTCCAAAAATTATACATATAAAAACATCTAAAATTCAATATTCTATGAAAAATAAAAAAAGAAAAAGAAAAAAGAAAAAGGGAAGCAAGGCGGTGTGAGGCTGGAGGTGGAGTCAGCGGTGGGAGGCCAGTAGGGAGGAGGCAGTGGCGGTGCCTAGGATTGACAAGGAGGAAGATAAAACTCAGGTTGTTGGATGAGGACGTGCAGCACGAATCTTGCTGAAATTGTCCACTCTACAGCGATGTATAGGAATCCAGCAGTGTTTTCGGATGAAGGTTGAACAAGTGGGAGCCCCCTATACAGAGACTGATCGAGCAGAATCGCCCCTGCTCTAGCAGTCCTCCTGCTACCTCCGTCTCTCCCAACTCCGACGTCGCCGCTCGCGACCCTGCTGCCCTTCTCCGGCTCAGCTCTCTCGCCCCACCCTCCTCCTTCGTTTCTGGCGGCTACTGTAACACCCTCTATGTTACGTCCTAAACAAACTACTAAATCATATCATGAGCATCATGTTTATATGATAATGTATGTGATGGAATATGTAGATAATATTTTTGTAACTTCAGATGATCAATAAAAATGTTAAATGATAAGTTATTCCATAACTCATATGTATCAATTAGGGTTTAAAACTAATTTTTATTGAACAAAAATGCTATAGAACATATATGTGGCGCTAAAGAAAGTTTGGAATATAAACTTTGTAGATGACAATGAAATACTTGTCGTGGAAAAAAACATGTGCTAGCCAACATTTCTAATAGCCTAGAAATGCAATTTGGAATCAAGTTCAGCTCAAAAATTTGGAATATTTTCAGGTTTCTTGACAGCTAGACAATGCGATGTTTGCTGGTTTATTTTGTGAAATCGAGTTAGGAAGTGGTGTCGTGTTTTAGCTCGGGTTGGTAGCCTCATATCCCCTCTGAAGCATGGTGAAGATGGTTTAGGTTCCGGAGCAACTGTTTAGTTTTTATAGGTGCTTTAAAATTCGTGCAAGACGTGATTTCGGGCTAGTTCACCGGGTGAGCGCGGTCACCACATCTTGGGAGCGCAGCGTCGCCACGCATGCTCGCTCTGTGCTCGCACGTGCGCTGCCACGCGTGACCGGCTGCGACTACCCTGGCCTGGCCACCACTGGCTCTACGGTGTAGAGCCGCTGCTGCTGCTCGCATGGCCAGGCGACGCTGCAGCCTGCCTCACCGCACTAGTTGCACCGCAGATCCACCATGCGCTACGACGCAGCTGCTGCCAGTGCCGTTGCCTCGCCGTCATGTCCGCACCTTCTTCTGCACCACTGCGCCGACTGTCGGCCCAGTTCGATGCCGCCACTACCAGCGTGCACGTGGTTGAGCTCGTTGTCGCCTTGTCATTTATGGCACTGCGGCTGCGCAGGACACGCCAATCGTGGACGCACATGCTTGTCCATTACGTCTGCGTGCGCATCGCACCTAGATCACGCCGACCACGTCCCACCAAGGCAAGACCAAGATGAGCCCACTTGTCGCCTCATCTCTCTCTCCCTCTGTTGCCCCCGTCGAGCCGTGCTATCCAATTTGCCACCGAGTGATCACTTCCATTTAATTCAACACGTTTGCGGCTTCACCATCAAGTTCTCTCGCTGCCCGACCCCACCCAACCATGAAGAAGGCACTACCAAGCTCCAATTTGACGCTTTTCCCGCCGCCGTGCCGATAAGGCCGCGTTCGACCGTGGACGAGGGCAGCCCTCCTACCGTCCCTCCAGAGACAATTCACCTACACCACGAGCTTCGCCTTACCTCCCTCTCCACCTTGCACACGCTAGTGGAACTGCTACTGGCTTCCCGTTGCCACTGACGTGATCGTGCCATCACGGTGTGCCATCACACGGCTCGGCCGCATGCGGCCACACCTCCTCCACCATCCTCCCCTCAACCATCACCTCGGCTAGGTCCACGGTAGTCTACTAATGCTTCCTCGCTAGCCAGTTAGGTTCTTAGGTACTGTGGTTCACCGGGGCAGCCGCGCCACCATCGCGGATGGTCGCACGTCGCTGCAGCTCGCTCCAGCGCATGCCGCCGCCTCGCGTTGCTGCTTGGTGTAGGTGGTTGGACCGTAGTTGAAGGTCGGCTCGACCGACGGGCCAGCGTGAGCCTCTGGTGGCCGGCGCGGTCGTGCTATGTCATCGTCCGCCGTGCTGCCATGCACTGAGCCGTCGAGGGTATGCGCGGGTGAATTAGGGAAAGGACGGAGGGGTTAAGTGAGAAGGTCTGAGAGAGGAGAAAATAGTGTTAGCACTTAGTTGTGATTTAGAAGTGTGAGGCCTCTTTTGCAAAAGAGCCAACGCGCGTGGGACTCCCCCGCCACGGGTCGCCTCACGAGCGGGCTGGCCTCGTGTGGGCCGCGCGGGAGATTCGCTTTTCATTTTCATAAGGAATTAGAAATAGTTTTCTATTTTAATTTCTGAGCTGATCTTTGGTAATTAATATAAAATTATGTATGTGTCTAAAAATTATAAAACAAATTTTATTAGGTTCCTAAAATTATTCTCTATCTGTTGGTGTATTTAGTTCATGTTTATATGTATTGACATTAGGAGCTATTAAATCATTTGAGAATGCTTAATAATATTAAGTTAATTATTGTAGAATTTTTGTGGTAAATTAGTGATAGCTTTAGTCCTAAAAATTTTATAGTAGGCTCATTGTATTATTATGTGCTCACTGTAATTTTTGTAGCTTTAGAATAGACTAAGCATTAGGATAGTTAAATGCTCTTTGTTTCAATATACATTAAATTATTAGTAGAAATAAAGATATATCTTTAAATTGCCAAGCTAAGGGTTTGTTAGTTGAACCCAACACTTTCCCTGATGAAAATGATAGTTAGCTTAGTATCTTAGTCATTAGAGCTATCTTAATAGCTTAGTACGCGTATTCTTATTTTAAGAGTTGTTGTTGTCTAAATGCTAAGTGTTGCATCATCATCGCATGCATGTAGAGAACAAGTTGGCGGAGATCATAACCACCAGCGATCACGAGTTTGAGGAGATTGTTGAAGAGTATAAGGAGGAGATTCTCGTGCAGAAGGAGGTCCTAGAGCTGTCACTGACTGACTCAGCTAACACCACGCCTGCCCAAGGCAAGCCCCGGTGCATAACCTCTATTTTATAATTCACCGTATATATATGTGTTGTGTATTTACGTTACAGGAATTTTATGAAACTACATGCATAGATATACCTGTCCTAAGAGTCTTACTAGTGTAGGTTCGAGTAGATGCTATGCTTAGGTTATCGGTAGCGTGAGTAACCTGTCGTTGCTCATAATAGGGAATTATTAGTACTCTCATAATAAATGATGAAAGGAAAAATAGAGACAAGGCAGGGATATGGTATGGGTATTGGTGGGTGTAACATGTTGTGTTCCGCGGCCAACGGGGCTTAGCTTGGTTACACTGCTTTTCCTGTTCGTGATGATTAAGGACCGTCCGTTGTTGTGGATGGTAGTCTGATCATAGACTTATTATCCTGAGCACGTACTTGCTTATGGGAGCGGGAAGGCTATGACACCCCATCTCGCGTTGAGTCGCGCCATGTCTACCGCCGCACCAGGCTCCACCCCCACCGCGCCCACTCCGCCTCGTCGTGCCGTGCCCGGTCCACACCCCTAACGCGTCGTGTCGCGTCACTCGCCGCGTCGAGGTGTTGCCGACACCACCGTTCCCCACTAGAAGGTCGTGGCTACTGTCAATGTCGGTGCTACCGCGACGCTCAACCTCAGATCATGACATCACGAGATCCGGAGTGGCTAGGCCCGGAGCGAACTTCTCTAGCTACACCTGTCGCTCCCTTCCTTCCTTGGATGTTTACAAGCGCGTGTTGTAACCGTATGTTTCAAGTGTTTTAGGTGTTTCATATGCATGTTGCAAGTGTTTCATTTGGATATTGCAAAAGTAGATCGGAATGTTGGATATGTTGCAATGGCTATACACATATGTTGTAAGTGTCTGTTCTAAATGTTTTAGCTGTTTCAAATGGATGTTGTGGTGTTTATATGGGTGTTGTGTATGTTTCACACTTATGTTGCAAGTGTTTTATCTAGGTGTTGCATATGTTTCACACTTATATTGCAAGTGTTTCATCCGGATGTTGCATATATTTTCAACACGTGTTTCCCTCATGTTTTAGACGTAGGTTGCAAGTGCTTCAACTGTTTTAGACATACATTGCAAATGTTTTCTCTAGACGTTACAAAAGTAGATCTGATATTGCACTTGCTGCAGCTGCTGGGCCTGTCTACGTGTGGTTACGGAGGGGGTGCGATCGACAGGCGTGGAAAACCGTGCAGACGCAGATCAAGACGGAGCGGGCGTGGGACACAAAGTTGCATGGGACACGGAGCGAACATGGGACACGGACTGACACGGGACCCCCACGTGAAGCAAGCATGTGGTGTGGACATCAGCCCATGTTTAGTTCTAAAAACTTTTCCCAAAAAGTGCTACAGTAGCCATCACATCGAATCTTGCGATACGTGCATGGAGCATTAAATGTAGATAAAAAAAACTAATTGCACAGTTTGGTTGGAAATCGCGAGACGAACGTTTTGAGCCTAATTAGTCCATGATTAAACACTAATTGCCAAATAAAAATAAAAATGCTACAGTAGCCAAATTCGCAAATTTCACCTAACTAAACACGCCCTCACTGCCTTTCCCCGTATATATCGATCGCTTGGGCGTGTCGTGTCATGTATTATCCGTCTATGATTACAGTGTTGCTGCGATGATTTCTTTTCCGATTCGTTTCGGCTGGTCATATCGACGTGACATGCTAACACACATAGGCGGACCGACCTATAGGGCGTGCCCCTCAGGACGGAACCCCTCCTACCCCCAGTTTCACGGTCCTGCCTTAAGCCCTAGAGTCCTACCGGCGCGAGGTTGAAGAAGACCACAACGACGGCGCACTCACCGAGTTCTGTCTTGGCTGCTTGGTGGCCTTGTTGGTATGCGTATCAACGTATGGGTGTTGGGCTGTTCTTCTGTCTAGCTGGGCCATACAAATATGGGCTAGGTTTCTTCATGGGCCCAATTGTGGGCTTTCCCTTTCTGTGCTGGGTTTATGTTATCCAGTAGCATTTTATTTTATTCTCTTTTCTTTCCTCATTTGAAAGTGAACTCACAGTGATTCTGTGGTTCCGCCACTGCGGCCGCGGCGATACTCCGGCGATACTCAGTTCTAGGTGCCATGGCCAAGTACGGGCGGCGGAGTCTCGTGATCGCTTGGATGGAGCTCGAGTCGGCTTCTTCCGGTGCAGGTGGGCAACCTCTTCCGTCGCTTGATCATCCGTCGTCCCGCATTTGTGCGCGAACTATTCGACGAAATATCGTTCTGGATTGAATTAGGTTCAAGCTTACGCTAGATCATCTGTGCTCTTGATTTCGTTAGGGTTTCCACGGGAATACGGGATGATCTGATCCTTCAGTCAGACAGTCAGTGGTTTGCGTACTCGCTTCGAAGCGGTGGTGATTTGAGCCTTTGAGATGGCTTGCTCTATAATGGTACGTAGTACAAATTTAGGCTCTGAAATTTGTAGTCCTTGAGTAAATGTGTGCTCTTCGATCCTTGAGAAAATCCAGATTAAAGTTTATTTGAGATAGTTTGTATGTGCTTTAGTATCTAGGGAAATGCAATGTTGCTAGTTCTGTGATTCTTTTATTTGTGCTTAGCAGTTACTACTTCTGAGTTGGATTTTCTAGTCTCCTTTGGCCTTGGCTCGTGCCCTACTGTCCTTAAACATAACAATCACCAAGCG
The DNA here is from genome assembly GCF_019320115.1 of Miscanthus floridulus. Taxonomy (NCBI): domain Eukaryota; kingdom Viridiplantae; phylum Streptophyta; class Magnoliopsida; order Poales; family Poaceae; genus Miscanthus; species Miscanthus floridulus. The sequence continues at coordinate 105,981,103 of NC_089597.1, read as the reverse complement.
TAAGATACCCCAATCTGATTGTTGATGCATTCATCTTTCAGAATCTGAGAGTTTATTGCTGATAAAAGGGTATGTGATGTTTTCACTTCTGTGTTTCTGTCAGTCATTTATGGAATAGTGTTTCGGCTTGTTTTTTTAGCGGAACGAGACCAAAGGCGGGGGAACAGAACTAAGAGGGGATTGAAGTGACTGTTTCATCATGCCCTGAAACAAGAAAGGGGGCGTGATTGATGAGCAGTAAATACGGGCTGCAGCGACACTCTGACAGTAGCCTCAAGAGCAGACAGATAGAGGAGAGTGAGGGAGTGCACTATTTACTAGTACAGCGAGCGAGCGAACGAGAAGCAGGAAAAGGAGGAGCAAGGACCTACAAGGTACCCGTGGATTGGCCTCTTATGGAAATGCTCTGCTTGCTCGCATTTGATTCCCTACCCTCCTTCCCCAGCTATTCAAGGAATCATGGTGAACAGACACAGCCCTGCTCGGAGATCCAGCACAGTAAAAGTATCGGCGTCGCCATCTCTCTCACGGGGTAAATAACACAGGCTACTCTTTTGCCCGTTTTTACTTGCTGTCAGTTTCTTCATCTTGCAATGTATATATGTGCTGCGTCTCTCTTTGCGTATGAGCCTGTTTGGTTTCTTTGAGGAAGGCTTTGTTCTGCATGCGAAAAGGTGCAGGGGAGTTCATGGCATGCGCTGCTTGATATGATTGTGATTCTAGATCTCTTTGCTGGTCTTGCTTTTCATCTTGGTCGCTTTGGGCTACATTTTTTTTTGCTTTCGTGGAGAACTGGAGAACATAACTGGAGGCACCTACCGCTGTGTGGGCTTCTAAAGCTAACACAACATCCCAAATGTGCCTTCATGGTTCCCTTTGGCCAACAACTTGGTCAGTGGACAGTAACTGTGATTGATTGGGCAGTCGTCGGATGAATGTTTTGTATCATGAATGTTTTGTACTTTTTTATATAAATTTAGTCAAAGTTCACATTGCGAGAATTGTATTCTTTTGTTGATGGATGGAGTATTTGCTATATATAAGGGCATGCTTAACACTCATGTCCAAAAAAAGTACTACTGAGTCAAAGTATCTTAAGTTTGGCTAACTATATACTCCCTTCGTCCATAAATAACTGTCGTTTTCGCTTCTCGAGAAACAACTTTGACTGAATATGTATATAAAAATATTAATATTTATGGTACAAAATTAATATCATTAGATAAATCGTTAAATCTATTTTCATAATAAATTTATACAAATCTAGACAAACTTATGGCACGAAAACCAAAAGCGATAGTTATTTAGGGACAGAGGGGTATATAAAAACAACAATACTTATAATATTATTTGATTTATTATTATGCATTTTTATATTATACTTATTTAGTGTCACAAATGTTAATCTTTAATCTATATATTTGGTCAAACTTTAGATACTTTAATAAAGAATGCACCTAGGATTGTATTTTTTGGGACAACTTCTAATTATTAGAAGATAAAATAAGTAAGTGGTCTAAAACATAAGCAAAACCTCTGGTGAGTTGTTAGCTTATTAGGGCAGCATCAACCAAGAAAACTATGGGATATTTTATATACTTGTTGTGACATGTAGAAACTACACATAAAATCTATACTCTCAATTTAGTTTATTAGGGCAACTTCAACCAAGAAAACTATAGGATAGTTTCTATACTTGTTACTTCAACCAAGAAAACTGAGACAGTTTCTATACTTATATTATGACATGTAGAAACTACACATACCAATGGATGGTTCCTTCAAAATATTTTTTTAGCTAATCTTTTGTCTTGTTTCTCTGTCATCTATCTATTATCTTCATATTTTGTTTCCAATATAGAGATATTTTATTGTATATTCCTTCTCTCCTTTAGTTTTGATACCGTCACCACTTTGTTTAGTTGGCATCATAGTTAATGCCATAAAAACTGTCTCAGACATCCTATTGGGACTGCCCTTAGCCATGCACAAGCACAACTACTAACTAATAACAAGAGATAATAGTTCATTGCTAAGGACTTAGATATACATTATCTAGATACATGGCAAAACAATATATATACTCCCTCTATCCTGAAATATTAGGTATCTAAGTAATTTTAGGACATATTATGTAGTAAGACAAATGATGCATATAACCTTCTCTGCTTACTATGTTTCGGTTTGTGATAGATATTAATGGTAGGTATGCAAGTGAATATTGTTTTTTAGTGCTTGTTCACCTAGAATACCTTATATTCTGGTACAAATTTGAAACTCTCAATTCCTATGAGTCAGGCGAATCACCTCCTCAATAGAGCAAAACATGTTACCCCAACGAACACATACCCAGTTACCCACCAAACTAACCTCTACGACAACACGAACTAACGTAAAGACACATCCACTGATCCACAGTTAAAAGTGAATAGAATGAACAAGATTTTGGGAACAACCAACTTCTTCATTGATCTCTTTAGATTATATACAAAATAAAAGGGTGTGTCCAAAGGACACAACTTATAACAGAACCGACCAATTTATAAGAGTACAAGTACAAAAGCAATCACCTGAGTGATCAAACTGTCATACTTGAACCCATATAAACCCGGTAGTCAACTGAAACCACGAAGGATTTCAAACCAACTTGCATATAACCAAGATCACAGTAATTCAACATAACAAGCCACATGTTACATCCATTTCACAAGTAGTTCACAAGTACCTCATACATTAGAGTACACATAGTTATTATAAAACGAGTTCACAAATAACGGAAGCAAAGTAGTTTGAGACCATCACTCACACTTAGTTCAAATACAAGCCAGTACCATAGTCATATCCAGCAAAAGCAGTAAGATAAGATAACATAGATGATCATGCCCATGATCTAGTCTTCATCCCCAGCAGGGTGGAGACAATACTTGCAGTAGCCGTTATAGAGCACATCATCTGCAACAAGGGGGAATAAACCCTGAGTACGAGAAGGTACTCAGCTAGACTTACCCGTCGTAAACCAGAAATAAATGACACCAAGGAGTATGCAAGGCTTTATCGGTGGATCTTGCTTGACAACCATTTTGCATAAAAGCTTTAGTGATATGAGAGCCTAATTTAAATTATGAGTAAGCAGGAAGTTATCAATATTAACCTGTCAACTAGATTAGCACCTGTACTAGAGCAAGCAATTGATTAACTCCAAACATTAGTAACCATATCCGGTATAATGTTATATCATCATCATCGGCGATTTAACCATCAAGTTCCATTAAGTGCATCTACGTTGCCGCTGCTTAGTCAAGTTCTCACTATCCGGGAGAGACGACGATTCGAATCGATTCCTATCCAGCTGGAGGGGTATTCCTAACACAAACCCAGGCATACAGCGCGAAGGCAGTCTTAGGTCACCTTTGGTACAATTCAGGAATCGCGGTTCTGAGCATCCCCGCACCCTCAAGGAGTCCACTCCGCCAGGTGGTCAATCTCACCTAGGACTTACGCCAATGGCTCCTTGCACATCCTTACTACCGCCAGGGTGCGTAGTTTCACTTCCTAGACTTCCAGCCTGAATTGAGCTACTCGGCTTCGTGGTCGAAACGAGTTATCCGGCCAACTAAGTGATAGGCATGCGTTCAACATGACATGAGGACGTACAGCGAATCGGTCCTTAACCGACACAGACGGGGATAGATCCACACCAAGACCTCCTTGCCTTATTGCTTCTTCTATCGACATCCCGCCCGGTCTTCATTCATTATTAACACGTGGTTATTTCTACGATAGCAAATATAGCCAACCGTGACCAGACCTCATCCTAACTTGCAGGTGACAGGAAATCACCTGACTTTTACCGATCTAAGCAAGGCTAAGCTTTGATTCACTCCTGGACCTAAATAGGATTTAGGGTACGTTTACTGAACAAGGAATAGATATATATGCAACAAGTGTTTGCATCCAATTCCTATCACTTAATGCATCACAAATAAAGATACTCAAAGTAACCATTTTAAAACATAGGAGACTTAGAATGCTTCGGGGCTTGCCTTTTAGAAAGGAGGAAGGTTGGTGATCGGGACACTCAAGAACTTCTTCGTTGGCTCCTTCTTCGAGGTCCTGCACCTCCTGCTCCTGCGCTTGCTGCTGCTCCTCCGGAAGTACTGGCTCGAATTCCAGGAGCGTGACTCCCTCCGGAACACCTATTGCATGCATATGCATAGTATAAGAATCATGCATGCACAAGAGATGGAAGATGATGATGAAATGTACAGCCATGTAAAGATGGACGCATGAACAACATGATGATACAAGCTTTATATTTATTTTACCGAGTAGGTGCATATCTCTATTAGAAAATAAGAACTGCACGCTCACCAAGCTCTAACAACCTAAGATAAAGTTGTTCATCTTCAGTAAGAGGTCTAGCACCTACAACTAATAATTTATCTTAATTAGCCTAGCATCTAAATCGTCACATCAACTCATATAAAGCAAACAAGTCATTCACTGCACTCAACAGTTTTCAGGCTGCAAACAGCAGCAACAAGTTTGACACATAACTGGAGTTGTACTAATCCAAAAGACAAGCAACAAGACAATATGGAAATCTTATGAAATTGTCTATAATTCATTTTCAGACCTCAAGGCATGATTCCAACTTCTACCAGGTCAAATTCTTTAATCAACAGAAATCTATCTTCATAAGACAGAGAGCAAGCAAAACTGCGATCCAACTTTAAACGTCTGTAACTCCTAAACTACTAGGCCAAATGCCACCAAATTTTAGCAGGAGCTAGATACATAAGTTCTCTACAACTTTTGTATTCACCAATTTCCCAGCAAACCAAATTATCATGGGGAACGTTACAAGGTCCCCAGAACTGTCCAGAAGGACATAATGCAAGCAAAATAATTATTAACTTATGTTGCAAACACATAAATGGACAAAACCAACTTTACTACCTCATCACACATGTTGAAAGAACATCAGAAAACATAGTGTCCATTCCTAAATAAATTCTTTTCATACCTTTATTAATTTGTTTAGATAATGAGGTTAGTTAATAAACACATATCCAAAGTGTATAGAAAATTCCACAAAAATTACAGTAGTTTATACATTTCTCCAATAGCCCACTTTATAAATTTCACATTATTTCAACAAGTATAACATCCTACACAAAAATGACAAGGCCTAAAGGCTTAAAATGACATAAATAGGAAACCCTAGTGAAAAGTGTCAAACAACATATTTTATATTTTTACTAGCATCCTTAAGGTGCTAGGATATTCTCCAACAAATTTCATGGTCATTGGATTCATAGATTAATTACTAAAATTCACACAAGGATCATCTAATGATAAAAGAAAAATCTATAACTCAAAAACCATACATTAAATGACTCTCAAATTTTTACCAGATCTTCTACTAAGCAAGAATAGCTTACCCACAAAATTTCATAATTTTTAGATCACAGAAACTCAAGATATAATTCAAACAAGTTTGCATGCATTTAAAAACATATTTCAAGTTCCTATTTTATTCATCCAAAATTTCCACTTCAAGTGCTCATGTCATATTTTTCTTAAATACTAGACTTCACTGTGATTCTACCAAAATTAGAATCACACCATTTGGATCTACCAAAATGGAGATACAAAATTCACAAAACAGCATTCAAATCTGCAAATTTGAACTATTCTACAACTAAACTGTCACTGACGCGTGGGACCCGCGTGTCAGCCGACCCCACTTGTCAGCGACTCAGAACAGGGGAGGCGGCTTGCGACGGCGTGGCAACAGCGAAGCTCGCCGATGGTGGCTTCTCCGGCGACACCGAGGGTACCGGCGTGTTCTACGTGACGAGACGCGTCGATCTATGCCCTTCCTACAAATGCTACCAATCCCTAGCTACGACGGCGTCGGCAATGGCGGACGGCGACGAAGTCGCTATGGCACTCCAGTGACGGTGAGCCCCCATTGCCCCAACCAAGCTCGGTACGAGCTTCACGGGGTCACTATAGAACTAGAGAGGTAGGACACGGAGGGTGAGAAGAACCCTAGCTATCACGACCACGGCGGCCACAAACTCCGGCGAGGTTACGCACATGGCAGCGGCGGCGGAAATGAACAATGTGCCCTCACCTCGACTCGAAAGGCTCAGCTAAGAGGTGGAGGAGGTAGAGGAGGACACGGCGGAGCTGTGGGCTAGCTGGAGGTCGCGTTTTCACGGCGGCGAAGGAGCTAGGCGACGGCGCGGCTTGCTCAGCAACGGCGGAGCGGTGCTGCGCTACTGCGGCGAGCGGAGGAGGCGAAGGAAAACGAAAATGCACTTGTGAGCCGGTCGGGCAGACGGGCACGGTTCAAGCAGTGGCCAGCAGTGCCAGGACGGCCGCGGCGCGTGGCCTGCGTGGTCAGGCGGCCGGCGACGGGTGTCCTCCACGCGGCGTTCTTTCTCTGTTGCCGGTCGGAACTATAGACGCTGATTCAGTCCAGTCATCGATGCCTCACAGCATTACTTGATGACCATCAAACGCGTAAACGGTGGTGATTTAGCAGAATTTCCTCGAATAAAAGTTGTAGAGCTAGGATAGGGCTACAACAATGTTTTAGAAAGTATCAGCTAATTCTCAAAGAATCACGAGTTACATCAAGCCAAAGTCAGCACCATCAAACTGGAAACGCAGTAAACACTTAGAAAAATTCTAAGTGTAGAATCAGCACTGATTTCTGGCTTGTGGGCCCAAATTGAACATGTTGTGCACATTTTCATGACTTGGCTTCTAAACAAAGTTTGTTCCTTATAAAATTTGCTACAACTTTGTTTTAGGTTGCTCAGACATGTAAACACTCTATGCTACACTCTTTAAACAGTCAAACAAAAGGGTTCAGGAGTCAAAACAAGTCAAACCACTATTTGAAATCATAATTGGGCAACATGATCAATATCAACAATGTTCCAAATGACATTATAGGTGTCACTAAGTTGTTTAAGAGAATTATTAGCCACACCACACATTGGTCACACAAGAATCAAGCACTGTATGTACTGAAAAAATGAAAAACAAATGAAATGTTACATTTGTTTCATAGTCATGTTTCACATGTTTCATGATCTTGTTGCATAGTACTAACTAGCTATGTTCCACTAAAGTGAGTTGCACATGTTGCACTTGGGTGTTGCACACTATTCATTTTATAAAAACAACACACATGAAATATACAATATGTTGCAATGTTTCGAAAACATGTTTCATGTGATATAAGCTCATGAATGGATGAATGATGCTCATGTTCATGAAATGCAAGTACAATTATGCAAGCCTAACACCTGGGGTGTTACACAACTGACGGGAGAAATTACATCTCATCACCAAGAGACATGCCCCTTCGGTGACACGGTTAACTGTAAATCTAATCTCTAATCCTATCTCTAACTACACATCTAATTGGATGAGATCACCGATGAATAGGTGTCTGTTGGCAGGCACCGTTTTGTAACACTCCCCCTTGATCGAATCTTCTTTGAGATCAATGCAGTTGTATGATTGGATTCCTTGAAAAAACCTGAGGGAAAAAACTGAGGAATATGTATGTATAGATATGCTATAAAAACTCCTTTAAACCTTATAGGAAAATACGGAGAAAATAGCATATATGATCGTGATTTAAATAAATCACTATGTCATTGGTATCCCATTAAAAACTCCAGTGGGGAAAAATATTGGAGATACGACATATATATTACTTCCCCAAAAATCATTTCAGAAAAATATAAGGAGCAATATAAAGTGATATGTCGCTAAAACTCCTGTAAAAACCTAGTGAAAAAATTAGGAGAAAATATGACGATATATTATTGGTATTGCCTCTTGGATAACTCACATGAAAAACCTTTTCATGGAAAAACCATGGATGAGTTGTGAGGGCAATATGTGTCTTTGATATTTCCCACAAAAACCCTAGTGGGGAAAATAGAAAATATGACACATGCTTAATCCTAACTGCACATCTAATTGGATGAGATCACCGATGAATAGGTGTCTATTGGCAGGCACCATTTTGTAACACTCCCCCTTGATCGAATCTTCTGAAGGACGGTGCTCAAGTTGTAAGTTTAGGCAATACTTGGTCTTACCCAAATCCTTCATCTTGAATTCCCTCTTTAGATGTTTGCGTGCTTCATCTATATCCTTTAGGCTGCCAATGATATTTAAATCATCAACATACATGGATATAATACAAAATTCCGTTTGAGATTTCTTAATGAAAACACATGGGCAATCATCATTGTTAGTGTATCCTTTCTTTATAAGGAATTCCCTCAGTCGGTTGTACCACATTCGTCCCGACTGCTTCAAGCCATATAATGACTTTTGTAGTTTTACACAATACTTGTTGCGATTTGCGTTTGGATTTAGAATTTGGATTCCATCGGGAACCTTCATGTAAATGTCCAAATCAAGTGACCCATATAGATATGCTATCACCACATCCATCAACTGCATAGATAGATGATTTTGAACTGCCAATGATATTAAGTATCAGAAAGTAATTCCACTCATTACTAGAGAATAGGTTTTATTGTAATCAATGTCGGGTCCCTGCGTGAACCCTTGTGCTACTAGCCTCGCTTTATATCTCACCACCTCATTGTTCTCGTTTCGTTTTAGGACAAAAACCCATTTAAAGCCTACAGAAAAGACTTTGGAAGGTGTAGGTATTGCAGATGTGAATACCCCTCTTCTAGTGAGCGAAGCTATCTCAGCTTGAATTGCTTCTTTCCATTGAGCCCAGTCCGAGCGCTTTTTGCACTCTGCCATGGTCTTGGGATCTGGATCATTGAGAAAGATTTCTGCAATTGCAGCGGAGAAGTACATGTCAACAACAGTAGTCTTACGATCGTATGATTCTCTAGAATCTATGTAATTGATGGAAATTTCTTTCACCCCATTATTTGACTCAACATTTCCCAAAACTATGGAGTAAGGGTGTTCCGATATCCTAGGATCAGAATTTGAATGCACAGTTGATCCGGGTTGTGATTTGGTCCTGACGTTGGATTTTTATCCACTATTGGGTGTCTACCAACTTGAGGTTGGCTTGGATTTACTGATTTGGAGGATTTAGCCCTCGATATCCTTGGACGCTTACTTGGAGCATTATCCTTAGGAGCGGTCGTACTTCTCCCTCTCTTCTTTGGAAGTGGGAGTTGAATGGTTTTTATTGGTACCTCCACTCTTTCGGGCGCATTGCGAGCAGGATAAGAGGATTTAGTGACACCCTTATAACCAGTAAATGCTTCTGACAGGTTATTTGCAATATGTTGCAAGTTTATGATTTTCTAAACTTGTTGCTCAGTCTCTAGAGTACGTGGATCTGAGGGGGGAATGTCTTGGGCATTCCAGATGGTTTCCTGGCATTCGTTTTGGTTCTTGAAATCTCCTCCTAATGCTAGGAAATGGTCCTTATTAAATATGCAGTCAACATATTGGACCGTGAATAAGTCCCTTGTAAGAGGCTCGAGGTATTTGATAATTGATGGAGATTGATATCCCACATAGATACCAAGTTTCCTATGTGGGCCTATAGAAGTACGCTTAGATAGTGAGATCGGTACGTATACAGCGCAACCGAATTTTCGCATATGGGAAATATTTGGCATATTCCCACGTACTAATTGCAATGGGGAGACTACGTGATATACAGTTGGTCGCAATTGAATTAAGTCAGCAGCGTGTAAGACTGCATGATCCCAATATGAAGTTGGTAGGTTGCAATTTTGTAATAACGGTCTTGCAATGAGTTTAATTCTCTTAATAAGAGATTCTGCTAAACCATTTTGTGTATGGACATATGGGAGAGAGTGCTGAACTTGAATTCCCAAAGCCATACAATAATCGTTGAAAGCCTTTGAGGAAAATTCAGTAGCATTATCCATTCGAATTGATTGAATTTGATGTTCAGGATGATGTGCTCTAAGTCTAATAACTTGAGCAATAATTTTTGCAAATGCATGGTTACGTGTGGACAAAAGACACACATGAGACCATCTAGTAGATGCATCTATTAGAACCATGAAGTACCTGAACGGTCCAGACGGTGGTTGTATAGGGCCACTAATATCTCCTTGAATGCGTTCAAGAAATTTTAGTGGCTCATTTTGGATCTTAACGGGCGATGGCCGTACGATCAATTTCCCTGTATCGCATGAAGTGCACATAAAATCTAAAGATTTTGGAAATTTAGCAGTATTTAACTCATGACCTTTAGAATTGCTGATAATTTTTCGCATCATCCCTATACCAGGATGGCAAAGGCGTTCATGCCAAATTTTGAATGCGTCAACATTATGAAAAATTACCTTGTACGCAACATGCGGTACGAGTTTGATGTATGTGTAGTACAATTCGGACAGAAAAGAGGGAATTTTCTCAACAATTCGTTTGCCATATCCGCTATTTTTAGAAACGAGGAGAATTTCCTCATTATTGTCATCACGGGTTTCAATATGAAAACCATTTTGACGGATATCTCTATAACTTAATAAGGTACGCTTTGAATTGGGATACAATAATGCATCCTCAATTATAATTTGAGTACCCATGGGAGTACAATAGTGGCACGACCAGAGCCAACTATTGTAGCATCGCGCTCGGCGATTGCCAAAACTTTTCCTTGTCTTTTTGTAAGAGTTTGAAAATATTTTGTTTCTCTAAGTATAGAATTAGTGGTACCACTGTCCACTAGGCATAATTCCTCCTCCATTAGATTGACCCCCATAGAAATGATAGGGTTCAGGGGCATGTGGAATTGTCGTTGTCGTTCTCTCTGTCCTGAAGCGCGAAAGTACTGATAACGTATTAAACAGTGAATATAATGAACAAGATTTTGGGAACAACTCATTTTCATTGTCCGTAAAGGGGATTATATACATTTGAGGGGGTGTCTCCAAGAGACAACCGTTCACTAAAGGATAGGCCCCTTGGTGATGGGATTAACTGCTATACTGATCTTAATCCTAACTGCACATCTAATTAGATGAGATCACCGATGAATAGTTGTATGTTGGCGGGCACCGTTTCGTAACAGCTTAGACTATCTCCAACAGCCGACGTATCACGGTACCCAAACGCAAAATGCCTGCTCCACGTCGCTTTATGGCAAAAACATACGGTCCAACAGATGACGCAAATGGCGAACCCATTTTGGGTGGGAGGTGATGGAGAACGCAAATCTATGTCGTCTCTCTCCTCGACCCAAATGTCCGGTGCTGTGGACGATGACGGGGCCAGGTGGGACCGCGACGGGGCGCGGCCAGGCGGGAACACGGCAGGGAGCGGCCAGCGGGGCGAGGCGGACCGGCTCAGTGAGGCGAGTCCATGGCCGGCACGGCGAGGCGGGCTAGAGATCGCCGAGAAGCTCCTCGCGGCGCGTGACCTCGTCGGCTGCAAGCGCTTCGCAGAGCGGGAGGTGGAGGCGGACCCGCTCCTCCCCGACGCCGACGAGCTACTCGCCGTCGCCGACGTCCTCCTCGCCTCCCAGTCCATGGGCCCCTCGGGCCACCCGGACCCGCTCGCCATCCTCCAGCTGCCGCCCGGGGCCAGCCTCGACCACTCGATGCGCAGCTTGCCGGAGCCCAGCGACGCCCTGAGGATGACCGGCGCTGGCTCCCCGGCGCCCGCGGTGGAGGACGTCGCCGGCGCCGGTGCTTCCTCCTGCAGGTCCAGCAGGTCGTAGTCGTCGGCGGGGCACGAGAAGAGGACTCCCATGGCGACGCGGCGGCCTTGTTTCCCTTCCTTGTTGTAGCGACTGCAAGAGACCGCGTGCAGCAACCGATTGAAATGCCAGGAAATGTCGCGAGGCAGAGAAGACAGCAACAGCTAGTACTCGTACTAGTAAACCGCAAGAAGATTGGGGCGCGAGCGAGAGAAGAAAATGCAAGAGGCAAGAAAGGAGCAGAGCAACCTCCCAAACTATCTCACCTGTCACAATGTACGTACGGGATGGTTGTTGGCTGGAGCTAGGTTCGTCTTCCCCTCCGGTCTTGTTGGTTCCTTCTTCCTTCTCCTTCTTGTCAAACAGAACAGAGGGCTGGCTGCTGAGCACGGGTGGTGGTGGCTGGAGTTCTGGACGGCGTGCCCCTTCTGTCGGAGCTCGTACAAGCGGGCGGAGGAGCGCGGCTTCTTGTTTGCGTCGCCTGTTCGAAAAGGATAGTTTTTGGGTCCGGGTTCTTTCCACTGTGCCGGTACCCAAACCATCGAATGCGTATTGATTTTAGGTCCGCTCGTTGGAGACAGTCTTACAAAACCACTCGTTGCTGCGGCTAACTCGCTCCCGCCGCCAACAACACCATCGTTGTCCCAGATGGCCCTGAAAACACCGAATCAAAGTTCAGGAGAGTACAAATCTTGCCATGTCCCGACAATCTCTCCTCCGTTAGCACTAAGAGGCAGTGCAGGGAAGGTGTATGACGAAAAGCGCGCTTGGCGTGAGGTGCTAGTACCTAGGGGCCGTGAGGAGAAGCTGAAGTGGGAGATATGGAGGCCGGAGAACTGGAGAAGTGAGGCGGGCAGCCCAGGTGCACCTCGCTCATCACCTGCTCCTCCTTGGCTCCGCCGCCGCCGGCTTCTGCGGTCGGCCCTCGGACGTTTGTCTACGTCGTCTTCCTCCGTTAGAGAGAAGCCGAGAAGTGATGCAGGCAGCCTGAAAGGTTGGGCCATACAAATATGGGCCATCTTTCTTCTGGGCCCGGGCCCAGCTGTGGGCTTTCCCTCTCTGCGTTAGACAGTCTTTACCCCTCCTCCGAGTCTCCGACTTCCGCCTTCCACCAACCCAACGGCAATCCCCTCCACATTCCCCCGCACCCTCCCGCTCACGGGGCCATCGCCACCCGTCCAGCGCCGGCCATCGCCACCCGTCCACCGCCCTCCCTCAGCAGCGGAGATGGACGAGGAGACCATCGATGCAGCTGCTCGCGCCATCTCCTTTTTGGGCGAGGCGGCTCTCCGCGCCAGCGCCGCCGACCTGGTGACGCGCGCCCGCAGCGTCGCGCTCGCGGCCGAAGGCGCGAACGCCGACCACATCCCGGCGGCCGCGATTGCGCTGAACCAGGTGGAGAGCGGGGGGACGATGCTAGCAGTATCCGGCCTCCGTGGAGCCGCGACCGCGCTGGAGGAGGTGGAGAGCGAGGGGAGGACGCGGGCCGTCTCCGGCCTCCTCGGAGCGGCGACCGCGCTGCAGGCGGTGCTCGGCGTCGGCCACGACAACCTCCGAGACGCCGCGGCAGATTTGGCGCGTCAGTGCGGCGAACACCGGGAGGCCGCAGCGGCGATGGAGAAGGTGCGCCGCGCCGTGGAGGAGCAGAGCCATCGGAATCGGTCTGCGCCGTGGTGGTTATTCTGGAGGCGTCGGGGACACCGCATTGGGGACGTTGAGCAGACTCTTCTTGCCACCGGGTCCACGCCCACCGCTCTGCAGGTACGCGACCGGTTATTTGGGAAATTCGTGTATTCGATCTGGTCAGTTTTTCTCGTCGAACAGTTTGGGTTTATGCCCTGTTCTTGGCCTGTTGGGGCTCCTGATGTGTTACCTCTTTCGATGCTAACAGGGCGCCGCGAGGACGGCCATCGACTTCGTGCGCAATGAGGCGGCGAGGCCCGACCATTTGGTAAAGCTAGCCGGCGAGATCGTTGTGTCTGCGGAAAACCTCGCCGTGCCCCATCAGAGCCTGGTAGCGGCCAGGGACGCGTTGCAGCAAGCGGACAGCCCAAGCAGCGTGAAGGCAGCCGTGAATGGCCTCGAGGCCGCGGCCATGGGTGTGAAAGGAGCAGCCAACTCTCGGCAGATTATCCTCCGTAACCCAGTGGTGCAGTTGGCGGCCGCGTGCCAGGAGTACCTCAAAGCTTCTGATGCCATGGCCGCAGTGCAGCACGCTGCTACGCAGCGGGCGCGCCAGAGAGAGAGTGCAGTTGTCCCCGGCCAGAACGCGCCGCCGCCGCCGCCGCCACCGACAGCGCCTGGTCCTGGTCAGGTGAGCCTGCTTTAGTTCTTGGGAGTTGTCTCACCGGCATTCTGCTTGCCATGCGTTTCGCTTTACTAATTGCACTGTATGATTGCTGCAGGGAGACGAGAGGAGGTCCGGTTGGCTGGAGTACGCCTTGTGCGGCTCGCTCACTCTAGCCCCGTACCTGGCAGCCACCAATGGAAATCCAGCTAAGAATCTCGTACTCGCAGGCGATGACAGATGGCACATAAATTTAGCTCTCTCTTTATGGTGGACCATTGTGGCGTCTGGTGCCGTTTGCAGCTCGTATGCGCGATCTTGGATAGAGGTCTGCTATGCACAGCTAGCAGCCCGGGTTGGGATGTACGGTATGTTCTCTGTCTTTGATAGTTTTTTTTTTTTGTGTGTGACCAGCTTGCCTTTCATTTATATTTGAACGGCCTGAGCCTCAGAAAGCATCAAGTCGCGCACACAGGTCGGGGTTTCATGCCACACCTCCGACTGGTTTGTATGCGTGACTTGTTTTGCTAGTACATGAGCTATCTTATTACATGATCGACTAACAAATTTAAACACGAACTCACTAAAGGCAAGCTTCAGCTCATTAATCTCTGTCAGCACCGGATCAAGTAGGGATGGGTGCAGCTCCTTCTTTTCCGACAGTTGAACAAGTTCGAGGCAATCCGTCTCCACCTGAACCTGCTGCAAACCGAGATGACGTGCCAATCTCACTGCATCCCTACAGGCCAAAGGTTCACCCATACCTGCATCAATGAGATTTCCATACCAGATCGCCTGTGCATGAATGAACTCTCCATGATGATCTCGGATAACACATGCAGTCGCCCCGCTGCCTTGATCTGCATAGAAGGCTGCATCTGTATTCAGTTTCAGGCACCCAGGGTCCAGCGGCTTCCACCTTGGCATCTGCTGCACCCTGCCCTGCTGCCCAACCGGTTCCAGGAGATTCCAAAGATCAACAGCCGTATCGCGCGCCCAGATGACCGCCTGTTGCAGGGT
The DNA here is from genome assembly GCF_019320115.1 of Miscanthus floridulus. Lineage (NCBI taxonomy): Eukaryota > Viridiplantae > Streptophyta > Magnoliopsida > Poales > Poaceae > Miscanthus > Miscanthus floridulus. Next base: position 105,966,080 of record NC_089597.1, on the reverse strand, counting down.
TACCGTCTGTTCCCCATGCCTCCTTTTGTTCCTCCTCATCCATAGTGCCCACATTCCGCACAGGATGACCGATCAGTCACGTTCAGAGCAAATATCCAGGAGCAGGTCAGAAGCCCAGGTGACCGAGTTCAGGTTCGGGATTTTCAGTCTGATCGCCTCCCTCACCTAAAGCCAGAACTCTTTTGCCACACTGCATTCTAGTAGCACATGTCTGATGGATTCTTCCGGATCACCACAAATCTCGCAGTAGGCAAGTGGTTCAATGTGCCTTCTGTGTAAGATTTGTTTAGCCGGCAAGAACTCGTGGAGAACCCTCCACCAAAAGACTTTCACCTTGGGCGGTACTGATAATTTCCAAACCGACTTCCATAGTCGATCATCCGATGAGCTCGGTTGGTGGCCATGCATTCCTTCCATTTTCCGGTTATACAGCAACTTGTACGCTGACTTTACAGTGTAGACCCCAAAACGTTCCTTCTCCCAGGCCCAAGAGTCAAGTTGACCATGCCCCAAAGGCTGGCGAGGTATGGCCTCAGCATCAATTGGTAAAAATTGCTCTCGCACAAGAGTTTCATTCCATTGTCCGCTCCCTGTAAGCAGTTGAGAAACCATCTCAAGCTGCTGATCGACTCTGGGAGTAATCGGCCTAGCATCAAAGTGCTTGGCTATCCATCTATCTCGCCAAATCCGTGTCGTGTCTCCATTGGCTATCGTTTTGATCAGTCCCATTTGCAACGGTTCCCGGCCCGCCAGGATTGCACGACAAGTTGAACTGGCACGTTTCTTCCTTGTGGCTAGCATGAAATCCGAATCGTGGAAATACCGCCCTTTTAGGACCCTAGCACAGAGTGAATCCGGTCTCATAATCAGCCGCCATCCTTGCTTGCCAAGCATTGCAAGATTAAAACTTCTGAGATCCCGAAACCCCATGCCCCCTTTGCATTTGGGCATGGTCAGCCGGTCCCAACTCAGCCAGTGGAGGTGTTTGTTATCTGCAGAACTCCCCCACCAATAGTTTGCTGTTGCCGATTTGATCTTCTTGCAAATATTCAGAGGCAATAAAAAACAGCTCATCGAATATGTGGGCACAGCTTGAGCAATGGATTTCAGCAACACTTCCCTTCCTGCACAGCTAGCCTCATGCCTACACCAACCTTGAATTTTGCCTTTCACCTGAGTTGGTAGATACTCGAAGGTCCCACTAACATCACGGCCTACCTCCGTTGGGAGACCCAAATACTTCTCAGCAAGAGCCTCTTTATAGATTTGCAAACCATTGCACACCATGTCCCTCATCTGTTGAGAACAATTCTTGCTAAAGAAAATGGCCGACTTCTCTCTATTAACTAGTTGTCCAGAGCCCTTACTATATTTCTCCAGAATCTCCAGTAATCTGTTGGCCCCTCCATGCGTCGCTTCTGAGAAGACAATGCAGTCATCCACAAAGAGAAGATGCGAAACCCAGGGAGAGTGTATTCCAACTCGAACACCCCTGGAGAGATGCATTGGACCAATCGATGTCAAAAGACAAGAGAGCCCTTCTGAACATAACAGAAATAAATAGGGAGAAATCGGATCCCCCTGTCTAATACCCTGAGTAGGTTTGAAAGACTCAGTCAAGGTTCCATTCACTCTAACAGAAAACGATACTGAAGTAACACATTTCATCGCCAAATCCACAAAGGAAGCATGGAAGCCAAGCTTGAGCATAATGCCCCTCAGGTATTCCCATTCCACTCTATCATAATCTTTGGCCATATCTAGTTTGACAGCACATGCCCCGAGTTTGCCCTTCTTCCTCTTCAGATAGTGGATGCACTCATAAGCCACCAAAATATTGTCTGTAATCAACCTGCCAGGTACAAACGCGCTCTGCTCTTCTGCAATAATTTCATCCAAGAATTCCCTCAGTTGTAGCGCCAGTACCTTGGAACAAATTTTATATAGCACATTACAAAGAGAGATCAGTCTGAACTCCTTCATCTCCTGTGGATTCCTTGTCTTTGGTATTAGAACTAATGTCGTTCTATTAAGATTTTCTGGTAAAATTCCACCATTTAAAAACTCCAGCACCCCATCAGTCACATTCGCTCCCAAAAGATCCCAGTGAAGCTGATAGAACCCTGCTGTAAAGCCATCGGGTCTAGGAGCCTTGTTGGCCCCCATCGCAAACAGAGCTCTCTCCACTTCCCCAGCTGAGTATGGCCTCAGCAATCGGTCATTCATAGTCTCATTAATTTTTCTAGGAACATGCTGCAAAATGAGGTTAGGATCTAAATCATCTTGAGCTGTGAACAAATTCTTATAAAAAGTGGATGCCACTTCCTCAATTTCAGCCTGATCAAGCGCTACCGAACCATCCTCACGTTTGAGAGAAGAAATATTGTTTCGTTTCGCTCTCACCCGTGATTTGGCCTGGAAGAACGCTGTGTTCCGGTCTCCATCTTTCAGCCATTCCATCCTCGACCGCTGTTTTTCCATTATTTCCTCTCTGGACAGCATCTCCGAACCCATAATTTGAAATTCCCGCCGAGAGGGACCAGAGCCAATAGAACGTCCCCTCTCCTCCTCCAACTCACGCCGAAGGCTGGCCAATGACTTCCGCACCGACCCAAAGATGTCCTGCTCCCAGCCTTGGAGACTGGACTGCACTCCTCTCAACTTCGCCTGAACGTCATTCAGAGATGCTGCACCCGAGTGTGGGCTCCAAGCGTCCCTGATATGGGCCATATAGGCTGGATCTCTTTGCCACATATTCTCATATCTAAAATTCTTCTTGTGCCTCCTTCTTGAATTGTGTTCAAGTCATTCCACCACCAAGCAACAATGATCTGACAGTGTATTTTGGACATGCCAGATTTTCACTTGTCGAAAGAGGCTGAGAAAGGACGCATTAGCAAGACCATGATCCAATCTCATCTTGACGTTCCTGTTTCCCTCTTGTCTATTGTCCCATGTGTATGGGAGGCCGATGTAGCCTAGGTCTGTAAAGCCACATACTGACACCGCCTCCCTGAAACCATCCATTTGCCTCTCCGCTCTCCCCACACCGCCAAACTGTTCGCTAGCATGCAGCACCTCATTAAAATCACCAACACAAAGCCACGGTAAGGAAGAGCGAGTATTCAGGAATTTCAAACACTCCCAAGTCCCAACTTCTATACCTGAGCTCTCTTAGCTTCTCCATAAAAAAGCCTGTAAACCTCCACTTCTCTGCATTAGTTGCCGGATCAGTGATCGAAACATATACAGTTTATCTAAACTTTGCAGCTTAACAACCAACTCCTCCTTCCAGAGCATCGCGAAGCCACCACCACTCCCTCTAGTTCCAACTCCCAGCCCGCTCGTGAAACCAAGCGACCTCAGAAGTCCATCCACTCTGTCCGAAAAGAAACGTGTCTCTGAGAGAAACACGAGCACGGGCCGGTGTAGCTCACAAAGGCTACGAAGATCACGAGCTGCCTCGGGCTGCCCTAGGCCCCGGCAGTTCAGGCACAATATTTTCATTGTGCCCGGTGGGGGCTGCAACTCTCAGCCGCCGCAGATCGTGCATTATGTGAAGACGAACCCCTTCTTTGCTTCTTTAAGGTCTCCTCCAAACTCCCCCCACTACTCTCCGTACCACCATCCAGCTGGGTCACCCTTGAGTTTACCTGCCCTGCCGGCACAATGGCACCGACACCCACCTCCGGAGAGTTTAGGTCCGGTGTCTGCAGGGTCGGTGCTGTCACCTTTGACTTTCTCTTTCGATGTGGCCGCTGCTCGTCCACGGCCATCTGCTCGTTCACGGCCATGTCAAGTTTCCGATTAGCCTGCCCTTTTGCCCTCTCCACAGTTTCTGCAGCATCCTTCAGTGGCGACTGGACTTCCAGCTCCTCCTCCTCCTCTCTCGGGTTTGAGGAGGAGTGACAGGAGCCGCCATCTCCCTTCCTCGACCTGGACTGTTCCGATTTGCTGAACTGCGTCCGAGGTGGTCGAGAGCCTGACGACGAACCACTGCCCCATGATTCTGCTACCGCCTCAGCGAAAGACCGCAGCCTCCTCCTCCTCTCTTCAGGCGCCCCTAGTGGTACATCATACGGCAGCTTCCCTAGCTCGTTACGTGGAACCGGGTGCGAGCACTCCACTTCCGAGTGCCCCAAGATGCCACAAGCAAAGCAAAAGAAGGGCAGCCGCTCATATTGTACCCAAACCATTTAAGATCCTCATTCTTGTTCACCCGAAGTAACACCCCCCTGCGGAGGGGTTTCTCAATCTCAATGGCTACCTGAGCACGTAGGAACGCCCGCTAGCCTTTCCATCTGCATCTACGTCCATCTTGATGCCGATGAGTCCCATCGCCCGGCTCCCCCTCTGTTGGTTCATCCACCCTAGAGGAAGGTTCAGGATCCTCGCCCAAATCTCCATACGGTCAAAAACAATTTCAGAAGCACTCAATCTTTCATCATATTGCTGCAAAATCACCGCATGTCTACCCACCATCCATGGGGCGCCCGACAGGACCCTCACCATGTCCATCTTGCTCCCCAGTTCGGCAACAAATAAATTATCACCCTTCTCACCAATGGCGCGAAGCTTCAGGCCACAGGGGTTCCCCCATGCCGGTTTCATGGCCGCACGCACCGTATGCACATGAACGGTTGTAGGGGAGAGAACTTTCCCTACCACCGCCAACTCCACCATCGGGATCTCGACATCGCCCTCATCATCACTGAAGTCCAGGACAGCTTCTTCCTCCTCTGTCAAATTCAGCTTCTTCAGGAGATCTGCAATGTTCGGCTTGGAAACTCCATCGCCGGCCACGGTCTCATCTCCCCCTCTTCCACCTCCAGTCGATGCCATAGCGATCAGTCTGGAAGGGAACAAATACGTGATCTGCGAACAAAAGAAGCGCAGACTACGACCTAAGCGGCGTTTAGACCCTAGTAGGAAATTAGGGTTTGAAAACTCTTTGGTCGCTGGCATGTCGCTTATTTAGCTACTCTGACCTGCTTCTCCATGTCCATTGTAGGTATTAACATCTTCGCCATACACTTCTACTGGATGTTGGGCATTGAGAATAACAATTGTCGTCGCTACTGTCTGTGGTTTGCCACCGCTTTGCACTTTATGTTCCTTGTGCTGGTACGTTCCGCAACTACGCTACCATATAATAATACTCATGCTTATACTGGTTTTCCTCTTTGCGATCATAATGATCGGCATACTTTACAATGCAGGCCTGTTGCCGGCGGGACCCTTGAGTCAACGAACCTATTCATGCTACTAGAGATTCGGCTAATTGTAGCCCACATTTGAAAACATGCTGTTTTCATCATTCAGACTATCATATGCTTGCACATAGAGACTGATACATTTAGCTTTCACATAGAGACTGATACATTTAGCTTTCTCTGGGAATGGTTTTCTCCTCTTGTGCTCTGTTATAGGTTCAACTTTCTCTTGGAATAGGTCTGATTTGGCTGCCCAATTGGCTGCCTTTGCTGTAGTCATGTGTGCTCTGCTAATGATGTTGCCATGGATTGGCTGGAAGATGTTGCAAATTGACTGGAATGTTGGCAAATTGCTACAAATGAAATGTTGGCATGGGTTGGCTGGAAGATGTTGCAAATTGACTGGAATGTTGGCAAATTGCTACAAATGAAATGTTGGCATGGATTGGCTGGAAGATGTTGCAATTACATGCCTGTACTGGAATGTTGGCAAATTGCTACAAATGAAATTGCTACATCTTCCAGTCAATTTCATTTTCAATATCAGAAATGTAATTGCTACAAATGAAATGTTGGCATGCATGCATACATCAGATTGATAATGTTCTTGTTCAAATGTCTTGAGCGGTAGAAAGGTGTGATCCCTGTTCGTCACCTTATTTCACTTAGTAGGGATGCAAACGGGCGGGCCTAATCAAGTAATCAGTGCGGTAGAAAGGTGTGATCCCTGTTCCTCACCTTATTTCACATAGTAGGGATGCAAACGGGCGGGCCTAATCAAGTAATCAGTGAACCTGCATTTTCCTGCATAGACCTACAACGCCCGCATCTCCTGCGCCCCGCATCACACCGATTCGGCGTTACAGAAGCTATGTGTTGCCGTCGCCGTCGCCCGATAGCCTTGATGAGTTCAGCTATCTGTCCACATATTTCCTTCCTTTTTATAGTTGTGTAATCTGCAAATGCAAGAACAACAGCTAGCAGGCATTTGGTTGAGCCGTTGCGGAACGCAACAACTCATAATCAGTTCGCTAGTCCTTTCGTGGACATAAAAGTTTGAGACTTTTCCCTGCGTGCCATTATAAAAGATCGTAATCCCTGTGTGTCCCTGAAAAAATTCAGCGGTCTTTAGCGTCACTACTCCAACTTTTTCGTGTCATCCATGCCACTTCCGTCAGTTTGGGCTCTAACACCGTCAAACTGCAGGTGTGAAAAGACGAAAATGCCCTTAAGTTCAAATATGTTATTAATTTTTTTGAGCATCTTAACGACTTCAAATGAAAAAACTCAAAACTAGAAAGTTGTAGATCTCGTCGAGATCTATAATTTTCATATAAATTTTTTTTATTTAATTTCGCAAAAAAAATAATATGATTTTTCTAAGATATATTAATCATATCAAATCATATTTTTTTTACGAAATTAAATGAAAATAATTTTTATATGAAAATTATAGATCTCGACGAGATCTACAACTTTCTAGTTTTGAGTTTTTTCATTTGAAGTCGTTAAGATGCTCAAAAAAATTAATAACATATTTGAACTTAAGGGCATTTTCGTCTTTTCAGACCTGCAGTTTGACGGCGTTAGCGTCCAAACTGACGGAAGTGGCATGGAGGACACGAAAAAGTTGAAGTAGTGGCGCTGAAGACCGCTGAATTTTTTCAGGGGCACACAGGGGATTACGATCTTTTATAATGGCACACAGGGAAAAGTCTCTAAAAGTTTCCTGCCGTCTCAAGCACCTAAACAGTTAACACCTTTACTAATGTTCTTATATACAAGAGGAAACTAGTGTTCATGAGCCGAGTGATTATACACAGCAAGAGATAGCTTCTGATGCTAGCAGGCTCCTGCAGACTTGCCCTGTTCGCTTGAACTTATCAGCTTAGTTTATCAGTCATGGTACAGTGTTTTTCTCTCACAACGAATCAGAGAACAGTACTTTTCAGCTTGGCAGCGATGCGGCCGCCAGCGGGCAACCCGCAGGCAGGCCCGCTTACATCCCTTTTATCACTAAACCAGTTCGGGCAACTGGAAGATGTTGCAAACTTGCATTCAACAAAAAGTTAAGACATCACGCAATGATGTAGGCACATTCAGATTTAATTGTATAGCAATAACACATCACAGAGAGCTACTTTTTAGAATGGTTAGATGGAAGTCTCATAAAATTGGAAAAAAAAAAAACGAATGTACAGCCTATCAGTAGTTTAGTAGATCTACTAAAATACTTCCTCCATCCCAAATTATAAGACGTTTGACTTTTTTAAACTCAAGTTTGACCACTCGTTTTATTCAAAAAATTTGTGTAAATATAGTCAAATTTAAATCATTCTTAAAGAACTTTTATTAATAAACCAAGCCATGACAAAAGAAGTGATATTTTGCACAAAATTTTGAATAAGACGAGTGGTCAAACTTGGTGTTAAAATAGTCAAACGTCTTATAATTTGGGATGGATTAAGTAGTAGACATTAAATTATTCAATGGTCTGGTCTCTATATGAAGTCAAAAGTAGTATATACTCAACAAATAGAAACTTCCTTTCTTTGGCTAAACAATTCATTGCTGATTTAAGACAATTCAATGAAGCGAAGAATTGAAGATACACTACCCTGCAGCAATTTGCCTGCCTAAATCGCTGTCCGTGCCTTGTCTAAAACCCGTGCAGGCAAGCACATGAAGCAGATAGCGGACATCCGGTCAGTGCGAAAGAAGACAGAGTAGATGAGCATCTACAGAACGTTCAGCCTCGGGTTTGACCACAGCACAACTTCAGGTAACTACATCTCCTCAGTCCTCACGATCGACTATAGTTGGTACATATCCAGTTCCCATCACGCCGAGAGCTATGACGGCTTGCGCTATCATCTTATAGGGATCTTGCAATGTAGGATCCTGGTACACGAACCGCGACACAAACAGAGAACCCAGCATCATGATGCCCATGACAGTCGTGCAACTCTGCAGAACACACACACGATAAAGGTATGATGAACACATATGGATCCAATAAAG